>NW_006434839.1:7221513-7230439 GCF_000325575.1 Pteropus alecto
AGCCCGAGCGGAGAATGGTATGAGGTGAGCTATTTCCTTGGATGTATTTTTATTAATTAAATCAAACAATTTAAATTAATAGATTAATTGTTTTGAATTAATTAATTAAAATTCCATATTTTTCCTTTCTCTGAAATTACCTTATTCTTGCTATTCTTGTCAAACTAAAAAGATGGATAAGTAGTTTCCTCGAAATCCAAAGCTCAGACCCACACTAAAGAAGCTTCTAAGACGTGTAATTAGGGGAGGCAGCCGCGAAACCAAGAGTTAGCTCCGAAACAGATACTCGAGTGAATGTATTTTAGAGTCTTAAGAAGAGGATTCCGAATGTCGCTTCTCTCAGCTTCATTTTTACCAAAATGTTTTTATTTCTCTTTGACCAATTAATTCAATTTATAAGGAGCAATCCCAAGAAAATAGAAACAGTAGTAATAGTCTGTGTTCATCACCATGTTATTTTAAACATTGAAAAATAGGGGAAAAAACCTAGTCGTGTATGTTTATTCTTTTTCCGAAGTTTTTACAATGGATCTGTCAGTGTCATAAGAAGAATACTTGGATGTATTTTTCTCAGCTGCCTTTTAAGTGAATGCTAGTATTAAACATTAGCAAAAATTGCTTTACCGGCTACAGAATACATACCAGGAGCCTCGTTTGATTTTGTTCTCTTTTCAGAATTTTGGATCTCAAGTTTTGCCATTGAATACTGTGGGCAGCCGGCTCAGGGTGAGAGTGCGAAGGGCGGGGGGCCAGCTGCTAGTGCTTGTGTGATGGGGGAAGGGGAAGGAATCAGACTAGAAGAGGACAAAAAGGAAAAGTGAACAAGACAGATGCGCACGTGGTAGAAGCCATCAGAAGTCCCCAGTAATGTCAAGTCTCCACCAAACTGGATTTTTTTTCTTAATTGTTTCTGATCAACATCTAGTTTTAAGTGTCGATTTTATTCCACCAATTCCTTTTTGCTAAATATGTTTTTGGATAACTGTCTTATCACTTCATTATTGTTCCGAATTCTCCAAATTTATATTTTATCTTTCTCTTAGCATATGTCATTCATCATTTTTTTTCCTCTTATTTCCTTACAAAGAAATTAAATTGTTTAAATGTCTATCGCATCTAAGATTTAATTTTCCTCCTTAAGTATCTTGAAATTCTGGACTTTGTTATTTTTGCCTGCTAGTGGCTTTTTCCATCAGCAGGGATGAAAACAGTCAATAGAAATCCGTTGCTGACTCAATGATTGTATGGAGGGTTTACCATAATGCATATTGGAAGCGCCTTTGAAACCCTGTCGCTGAATGGAAGCTGCCCTGGCTTGTGTTTCATGGCCTTCTAATGTTAGACCGTAATCTCATTTAGCATTTTCCCGGAGTGAAAACAGTGCATTAGGGCTGCATAACAGGCATCGCTGATCAATCAGGAAGCAGAGCTTTGCCCCTACAGATTAATCCAAGAAAAACATCTCAGAGTCCACTCCCGGAACTGGGAGACAATTATGCTGAATTCCACCCCTCTTTTCCCCTTCCTACCATCTAATCATCGATACGGGTTGAAATATGTACAAAATTTCAGATGTCTGTGGGCGCGCGCACGCGCGCGCGCACACACACACACACACACACACACACACCACAGACTACTAGATAGGAAATCGGGGGCCCAGGAAGTGAATAGTGTTGATTTGTGGCATTAAAAGTATATTTCTACGCATTTAAAATCGTAAAGAACTCATGGACTTTAACTCATATGCCTAACAGCTCAACTCAGGGGAAATGCTTATATACGATTCTTCCTAAGGAGTCCATAGTATTAGGTGAAATTTATTTAAAGAAAAAAAACATACCACCTTCTTTATGATATGCAGTATGTGGATGCTCATTCTTTACAGTCTTCTCCTCTCTGTTAACTAACGGGAAAGGGCCACCTACCTGGTCAGTATTGTTCTTGCCTTCTCTCCCCATCCTTTTTGTAAAAGCTATGCTCCTTTGGAGAGACGGAGGTCCTTGACGAGGGCAGTCCAGGAGCTATTCTAGGCATTAGCCATGCATGTGCTAGGTTCGCCTGACCTAACCCTTAATCATATTTTATTCACTATTTACCCAGTAGTGTGTTTTGCTATCATCAGTCAGGTTAGTGGTGTCTGTGCTTCTACTCTTCAGAGCACAGCTGACTCCTTTTAGATGCTGATGTTCACGGTAGGGGATTAAGGAAATCCATGTCCAGAAAAAAATCACAGACATCTGAACTTCAAAATCTTAAAGAGAATTGAAACTCTTGGGATTGGATTTAAATTCTGTTCTTAGGTATTTGGCAGAGCAGTAAGGTAATGAATAAGAAAGTAAAAGCAATGTTATGTAAAATTTGTGGGCTTTTTTTTTTTTTTTTTTCTGTATATCTGCTTTCTTTAGAGGGTAGTAGGAAGTAAATTCCCTCGGGGACCAGTAACATAGTTTGCATTTCAGGTTTCTATTCCAGCAAAATATATATTAGCTTAGTGTGTTGGATGAAAGTAATAAGGAGGCAAATCGTCACCCAGGGGTTTCCTTATTGATGACAGATATTCCTCCTGTGTTCTCTAGGGGTTTTTCAGAATCCATTAAATTTAAAATAACGCTACTTCAAGATTACTATGGCAATAACAAAATTTAAATTTCAAAAAAAAGAACTGGTATGAAAAACTGGAAGCCTTTTGTATTAAGCAAAACTAATTTGAAAAAAAAAAGTTTGAATTCCTGGATTAAAAGTAATAATATTATGTATTTTCTCTGTGTGTTTAGCCCTTATAATCAGAGTTCCTCTATCATCTTAAGAATATTTTATTTTTGTTTGTATAATTTATTTGGTTTATTCTATTATTTTTAAGTGTATATTATAAGCTTTTTTAGAAGCACTTAAATTTGGTATTGTATATTCACTGAAAGCAATCTAACTAAAATCTGAGATTTTTAAATATAATTAGTAAATTTAGCTCATGGAATTAAAAAAAATTTCTCTTTACCCATTTGTATTCTCAATAATTCATCACATGACTTCCATAAAATATGTCCTTATCAATAGCTGAGGTCACAAAGAAAATAAGACAGGTTCCTTCTTGGGGTTTGCATTCTAGTAAAAGTAGGCTAGTAAATGCACTATGGTGTGTATTGACTGTAGTGTAAACAGTGTTACGTGCACGGCGAAAGCAGTTCATACAGGCTGGGTGGAGCCGCCGTAAAGGGAATGACACGCTGTCCCGTGGATGAGGAGAGCTAGTGGAAGCCATGTAGAGAAAGTTCCATTTCAGTACTTGGCTCAAGTATCTAAAGAAAAGTAGCTATTTTCCAAATACATAGGACTATACAACGGCTGGTAGTCTGGGTGCAGAGCACCCCAGTATGTAGCGGAGCATGAGCAAAGATGCAAAAGGACGTATAAGAGCCAAACCCTGAAAATGTGGGGAATTGAGGCTAAGGGGTAGTCGGAACCTGATGAAGAAAACCTGCCTGTTGATCTCATTTTATTTAGGGAGAGATACCATTTCAGATTTATGTATTAGAAAGAACGTTCTGGAAGAACCTTCTTCCGAAAGGCAGGAGTAGCAGGTGAACCTCAGAGGCAGAGGTTCCAGTTTGGAGGTCATCGTTTAAATCCAGAACATAAATGATTAGGAGCCAGTGTAAGGACGGTGTGTATGGAGAGAGGACCAGGCTGCAGGATCTCGAACTTTCTGACCAAGTGGATGTGGGAGGTGGAAGTGAGGGTGCCCCGGTTTCTGATTGGGCTGGCTAGGCTGGGGAGCACCGGCGCCATTCCCCTGGTGTAGGTGTCGGTTTGCATGGGAACGTTACAGTGTCCTGAGAGGCTCGCAGTGGTGTCAACTAATGGAACTAATTTCATAGAAATCATTTGCCTTGTGTGGTATCTTCCCTTTGTGATATTATTTCTCAACTTTTTTCTTTTTTACATTTGAAACATCTGTTTAATGTTTTATATGTTTTTTTAGCCTTGCTCTTTATTCTGATTGGAGTCCATTTGTGTCAGTGACCCACCCGTGTTTTTGTTTTCAGGCGGTATGAAGTTCATCCAATCTGTGCTGATCTGCAGGCCAAAATCCTCCAGTGTTACCGCCAGAACGCCCAGCAGACCCTCAGCTGCTCTGCCCTGGCCAGCCAGTACCTGCGCTGTGTCAACCAGGCTAAACAGGTGGGTGTGCGAGCCACGCTAACGGGGGCACCAGAAGAAGCAAGCCCAGCATCATGGGATGGGCTAAGGGATTGAATGGGCAATGTGTGTGGAGCAGTTTTAGGAACCAAGCTAGTCAACATCATCAAGAGTTGCTGTCACAAGCTGGTTGAGTTGTAATCAACTTCCATCCAGGTGGTTGTAGGAAAAGCCCATATTCTCCTCGTGTTCAACTCATTACTTGCAGAAAAGAAAAACTTCTTGCTAAAATAATAATGTTTCTCATTCTGAACTTTTGTCCTCTGTAATAATTGTGTCCTCAAGGTCATTGCCCCCTATTTCTGAGCCAGTACTCAAAGCCAGCAAAGAGGAAGGGGCCAGCAGCTTCGGATCCAAAAGCAGCAAATAGTCTTGCAGAGAGCCTGGTTTAAAGAGATAAAAGACAAACAGAAACATAAAACAAAAACTGACCATTCAAGCACCGCTCAATTTTCTACCAGTCAGTAGGGTCCACTCAATTAGGCAGGGGAAGGAAGGCCAGAAATGGGATTTAGGAAACAGTTTCCATTGCTTTTATGTACAGTAGCCATATTCTCTTGACCTTTCATATCAGAATAATACGATGTTCACAGGCCATGTGTTTTCTCTCATTTATGTACTTTTGTAAAGCTAATGATAAACTCTGAAGCAGATGATCAGTTCTCGCAGGTCATGTAATTGCCTTTCATTTAACCGATTTAACAGTGGGATGTAGGTTGTTCTGAGAGACAACAATCTCTAGAAATTGTTGGAAACCTCGATTCTTTCTGCTGACAAACTCCCTAGAGTTGACCTTCTAACGCGGCCGAATCTAGCGTTTGAGCTTCACAGCATGCCCTCCTGCAGTCTGATTTGCTGTAGTTAAATAATACCCCTTAGCGTAAATGTCTGACACTATAAATATCTGATCGGATGGTTGGTATTGTCTGCATAGCTGGAACATAACGGCAATGTTAGTAGAAAAATGTACAGGAGTTCCCCGCCCCTCCCCCCATCCACAGTTTTGCTTTCCATGGTTTCAGTCACCTGCGGTCCGCTGCAGTCTGAAAATATTAAGTGGAAAATTCCAGAAGTGATTCAAAAGTTTTAGATCGAGCTCCATTCTGAGTAGCGTGCTGAAACGGTGTGCTGTCCTGCCTCATCCCACACAGGATGTGGGTCACCCCTTTGTCCAGCATGTCCGTGCTGTACGTACAGTGCAGTAGGGCATTTCGAGAGAGAGTGACCACATTCGCATAACTTTTATTACAATACATTGCTATGATTGTTCTATTTTATTATTAGTTGTTGTTAATCTCTTACTGCGCCTAATTTATAAGTTAAACTTCATAGTGTGTATGTGTAGGAGAAGACAGTACATACAGGGTTCGGTATTATCTGTGGTTTCAGGCACCCACTCCGGGTCTTGGAACATTTCCCCCACAGATAAGGGGGGAGTGCCATAGTCAAGATTTATTAAAAGGCTTTGTTGTCTTTAAAAGCCTAGAAGCTTGAGGCTTTTTCCGTTTCTTGCTTATAGTGGCACTTGTATAACTCTTAGTAGTATGCCAGGGATTCTTTTCTTTAAAAGTCTTTAGTAGAAGTAATGCTGCGAATGTTAAGTGAGTACATTTTATTTAGCAAAAGCAGCTTCTGATACGCTCTGAACCAGCGCCTACCTTCAGTGTTAATACCAACGCAAGCACTTGGGACCTGTACGTCGACCCATGGATTTTACTAACTTGACATTAGTGCCACATTGAGTTGGAGGCGGGCAGTCAGTGCAAAGAATGACTGTGATAAAGTGTGCTTTCAGAGCTGGTGTCTGACGTAGGTGCCTATTTCCACGGTATGATCTGTAACATTTAACAGAATGGTAACTGCACGGGCGTCTGGAGTACCGACTCCATCCGGCCTGTCTACCGTGTGTTGACTCATCTGCACATAGCCCCACGAGATCAATGGCGTATATTTATAGAATAAAACAAAGTTAACTTGTGACAAAATCAAAGACGCCACATGGCGCCATCAAGAGTTCAAATTGGGCAGATCTGAGTTTGTATCCAAACTCTCTGACCTTGGGTCTTAATTTTTCTCATATATGAATGTGGGGTAGTTATCTCCAGTGTTATGAGGATTACATTTATATAAATTATTCAATAAATCTTATTTTTTTCTTTCCTCAGTTGCATAGTTCATGCTGAAACCAACTAAACAGATTGGGCAAAAGCATCAAATTATTCCTAGTGATTTCAAAAGAGACCCTCCTTTCCCACTCACGCAATCTGCAATAAAATTTAATATTATTTTCAGTGAGTATGTTTCAAGTGCCTATTGTTTTGACAACTCTTACATTGTAGTATTAGGGAATGTATAACAACAGTAACATTAAAGAGATATATATCCCCCAAACCTTTTTATCCTAAGATGGGCAACACCGAAATGGGCAAAAGCCAAGAAACATTAATACCTTGTATTTCTTTCTGTAGTACATTAAACTTGAAGGTGATTTCACATTCATTCTCTTACTTGGTTTTTTCTGACAACTTGAGATGTAAATAAAGATGGTTTTATTCTCACCGTTTTACAGTTGAGAAAATTGAAACTCAGGGAAGTCTCGATGGTAAATTTAACAACTAGATCAAGATATACTTCGCCATAAAAACAAAAAATTCGAAAGTAAATACAGTTTGGTTTTTGAGTTGGGTGTGTGAAGACACATCCATCCATTATCCGCTAATATAGAACTAAGTCAATGAGGGAAAATGTGTGATAATCATCAAGTGAAGGGAAAAAACTTGAAGATCAAATTAAGTCATGCAAGAGACCGGTGGTAACCAGTAGCGGGGGGTGGAATTAGGAAGGCCACAGGCAAAGGTGCAGCCCACACTGCCCCATTTCAAAACCACGCCAAAATGGCCACAAAGGGTTTATGTCAGTGTTTCATGAGTAGTGACTTTTCCTATAATACCACGTGTTCCTTTTACTGCTTGTGAAGTTAATCTGATCTCGTGACCCCACCTCTGCCTGTTGTTAAAAGGGACGTCGGCAGTATATGTGGTCCCGGTGCTCTGTTGCAGCATTTCCTGGTCAACACCTCTTCTTATGTTTTCTTGTTAAAAGCAAAGAACAAGCTGGACATGCTCACATGGAAAATACGAAACATGACAACAACCCATTAGGTTCATTGTCCATTTCCGGCATAGTGCAAGAGTTTTCCCCTTGGAATAATTCCAATAGCCAAATCCACTCCACTTTTAAATGACTCATAAGTTTGGGCTTTCACTGGTTCCCTTGGGGCGTTGTTCTGTAGACTAATAGATCTTACCAATAGGAAGACTTCCGGATATTCCTTAGCCTTACATTTCCTTTCTTATTCATCCACTTGTTCACGTCAATCTTTCTTCAGATATTCTTAAACAATTCTTCGTAGGCCGACATGAGACATTTAGATTGTTACTTCCAGTATATTAAGTTATGTATTCTTCACAAGGGGAAAGAGATACTATATTGTTTTAATTATTATTTCTAAGTCTTAAAAGCTACTGGCTAGCTATGTGATATACAGCAAATCAAAATGTAGGAGGATAGATTGATAGACTTCTGTGTCTTTTATTTCTCATCGCTGCTTAGCCTCATAGCTTTCTAAAAGCTCCCCAAGATTGAATTACCTGTTCTTACATTAAAGCCTGATTGCTTCACCAGTCTGGCTTCACCTACCTTACAGGAGACGATGGAAGAGAGGGAAAAACAGGAAGCCAATAGTATTTGCCCACTAGTGGACCAAAAGAGGAGTTCTGTTTATAAAAGGGGAGGGGCTTGCTCCCAGATCTGCATTGCTGTGTTCCCTGGGACACTCCACTGCCCCTCACTAAACTTGCAGAATCCAGCTGCTTAGGGCACACTGCATCTAAGCATTCCAGCTCTTTCCTCAGCCCTGCCGCTACGGACAAAAAGGTTCAGAAGCTGGCTGGACTCCTGGGGAACATTCTGTGTTCACTGGGGAGGTAGGGCTTATGGAAAACGCTGTAGTGAACGTTCACATCTAGTCCTGACAATGTGGGCTTCAGTTTCTTTTTTGGTAAAGTCAGGGTTTGAACCAAGTGATCCACGGGGTCTTCCAGCTCTGTTTTTCCAGAACTGATTCTACATGCATATTCATGAGCACACTCAAATTAAGAGACATGGCCTTTTGGGTACAAGCAGCACCCCTGCTTTGGGGACCTCCAGCATTTGTTCCTCTGCCTCTTAGATTCTGGTGTCAGCCTTAAGCTTTCAGTCCAGAAGAACAAGTGCAGATCTGATTGGTCTCCATGTCACCTCGTCTCTCACAGTTCTGTATCCTTTCCTTGAAGCTAGTACTTCGGACTGCCCTGGGGAAGCCATGGTGGCTGAATAAACTTGAAGCGGGGGAAACAGTTTCATAGTTTCTCCAGAATCAGTGAAGTGAAAATTGGCTATATCAGCACTGCCTGGCAGAATGTAGCCTGCCAGCTAATAAACTGCACTAGAAAATGCAGGCTACCTACCTCTAGCCAGCTCTAGGCCCCTCTGTACTGCAAGGACTTTCACCCATGTGGCATGGGCCACGTGGTGAGGGATTGTGGAGAGAGAGCAGGAAGCCAGGTCAGAAGAGCCAGGGGAAGACCAGGGCTAAAAGCGAGGGCCAGACCCGGGAGATGTCCAAATGAGGACCCCCAACTTGGGCCTATATAAGTGAGGCACCCCCAACTTGGGCCTATATCTT
>NW_006434839.1:7230575-7242797 GCF_000325575.1 Pteropus alecto
ATGGGATTAAGACCCTGATAAGTGAGGCTGAATCCTAATATAAAGTTATTCTATCCGAAGGCTAATGCACCCAGTTCTTCATTCGAAAATATAAATGACATCTCTAGTCTAGGGTTAGCCTCCGAAATAGAGGACTTTAAGGTCAGTGCATATGGAGGAGTTGAGCATGGCAGATGTGTCAGCTTTCCTAAGGGCGGTATATTTTATCTCCCCTATAAACTGGATGTGATAGACCAGGGCTCAAATACTACCCCATTATTTGAGTATGAAGAGCATCTGAAAACTTAGTTATAGCTATCACTTTAGAAACCAGAATTCTGGAAAGAAAAAGCTGGTTCTAGAGCAAGTTGTAGCTTATCGTTTTCAGACGAACTATAAATTACATGCAAATGATTTAATAGACTACAGGCCTTTGGACCTTAGCGAGCATGTAACCTAATCGCATCCTTTCACTTGGAAGAATTAGCAGCCAGAGAGTTCCAGTGATCTGTAGGTGGGACCAGACCAGAAGAGCCGGCTCCTGTTACCTAGCCTAGTGCACTATTCCCCTGTGGTATCAGATCTGAGATGTGGGTGAAGAACGCAATCACCTGGCGAGTTTATTTAAAATGCACGTACCTGGTCCCGTCCCTGGAGATTGGTTCAGAGGGTCTGAGGAGAGTCCTGTACATCTGGACTTCAAATCAATTCCCCAGGTAACTCTGTACACGTAGCTCTGGAGCCCACTGGCCTGAGCTGCATTAGAGATCTACCTGCCTGTTACTGCCTACGAATCTGAGCTGTCTGGCACAGGTCTAATCAGACCTAGGAACAAATTCCTAGCTCAGCATCAGGAACAAATCAGAAGATGTCCCGGGCAGAAGGCAGGAGCCCCTGAAAAAGAAGTTCTCTTCTCCCCTCGCCCCCATTTGAACTGTAGGTGCTCCTGGATGAGAAGCCACACCCAGCTTTCATGGATGGGAGGGAGGAAAGGGGTACCTAGCCAAGGTCACATGGTCCCCTGGCCAGCTCGCATTGGTGACTTGACCCTCCCTTGGCTTTGCTGCTCCAGCCACCTTGCCCTCCTCCTGTGACCCACATCAGGGACCCCCTCTCCTAACGCAGGTGCTTCTGGTGTCCACAGGTGCTCACCATCAGGGAGCACAGATAGGGAGCAAAGGTTAACTGTCTGGGAAGACCTATGGGAGTATGTTTTTCTTTGGCTCGAAGGCTTCTTTATCACCATCACCTAGTGACATTTATCAGTCGTCTAGCTGGGCTGCTCATGCTCAGGATGACTCATGGGTGTCTCATAACAAATATCCCATCCTTCCATGGCATGGCCTTTCAAATTTGGAGTCACATCAAAGCAAACTAAATTCCAAACTTTAAATGTGTTACTCCAGCCTCTTCCATCATAGGAATTCTTTTCTAAACTACTTTCTGAGACTAATAGTTGCTTTATGACATTCTTTTTTTTTTTTTTAATCAGGGTTTAATAGAAGAAATATTACCATCGTAATAAACTATGATTTTTCTTAATAGGCATTTTTTTTTCTAGTGCTTATCCTTCAAGAGTTAGAATTGCAAGGTGTTAGTGTTTTGTCTGTTATTGCAGCAAATTGTATAAACACTTAATTACTTGTAACTTAATTTGAATATTACGTAGAGCATTTGTCATTGAAGATATGAAGCAAGATCTGGGCATAAAAAAGTTACCTTGTGTTTCTTCCAAAGCAGGAAAAATAAAGAACAGTCCTTGATGGGGGAAACAGACAGATACTGAAAACAAAATGAGTTTGCTAAGCAGATCTCCAGGTAGTCAGGAGTGGTACTCGGTGCACAGGCAAACTTCTCTGTGCTTCTCATAAATTGAATTTATTGATTACTTTTGCTTCTCTTTCACACTCTGCTCATTCTGTCTTTACCACGTGCTATTCCTCATCACCGCTCCGTTCTCGTCCACTCCCCACATTTTCCGTCCCTCCTTAGTGAAAACTCAGGTGCACCCAGAACACACGTTCCCCTTCTACTTTGCCCATGGGAACCTTTCCCCTGTAAACCTTTCTGCTTCCCTACCCAGGTGAGATGCCGGGGAAGCTCTGCCAGGGACTACTGAGTGATACCTTGAAAAAAAAAAAAAAGAAAAGCAGAAATAATTTTTTTCCTCTTCATGATCGTTTAGCAAGCCAAGGGTTGCCATAATTCCTCCTAAATACATTGCGAAAGCCAGGAGCTAACACACTGCTACGATAGTCAACCCCTCCAAGACAGCCGTAATTCAAAATCCGGTTGACGAGATTACTGTTTAACAAAAATATTTGAGGACAACAGTTAAGATTGTTTTAATAAATGGAAACGACACACCCTCCCTGGTCCCCAGGGGCACTGCTCCTGTCTGACAGTGCGAGCTGCCAGTTGTCTCTTCCCTGTCGCCGAAATCAGAAAGACTTGAGAAAAGCACAGTATTGCTGCCCAACCCGTTCCCTCGGTCGGTAATTTCCCCAGCTGTTTGTAAAAGGAGTTTCTGCAGGCCCAAAGCTGTGAATGATGAAGGCTAGGGATTTCTTTCTCTACATTAAGTCTTAGCAGTTCCTTGAATGAAGGAAGCAATTTTTTATAACTTGCAAATATTCTCCCTGATTCTTTGGGGGAATTTCCTATGTTAATTTATGCAGTGTTAAATTTATGCACTGTTGAAGTTCAGTCTGACAGCACCTGCTTGCAGAACCCAGACTCTGTAAGGTGGACACTAAATGACACAGACCGTCCGAGGCCTCAGGGTCTGGGTGTTGCAGGTTTCATTGCATAGCTGGAGTATAAAACGTTTTACCAGTTCATCTTTCTAAAAGGCAAACTTGAATTTGTTAATGTCTGTGACAGAAGGGAGGCGTTTTGTGCCACCTCTGCCACCCTTTGGTGGCAGCTGAGTGCACTTTAACAACACGTGCAGCCCCTCCCTGGAAGACACAGGCTTGTCTCTTGTGTCTTCAAAGAGTCACCCGTGAATCAGCTGAACCACCGTGCAATCTTTGAGGATTAGAACTTTAAAGCATGTAGCAGGGCATTTCTGTGAATGCGGTTACTTCTCTGTATTTTGTTTGTATTTTTTCAAAAGTGTCTTTATCTTAGACTGGCCCACTGATCTTCAAACCAGCCAGGGCTCAGCTTGTCTCTCTTAAAGAGACTCTGGTATTCTTATATTTATAGAGCTGGCTGAAAAATTACCCTTCAGTATTTGATTCAGGTTGCAGGGAGGAGAATAGTAGAAAGATACCCTAGACCAGCGGTCCCCAACCTTTTTGGCACCAGAGACCAGTGCCCCTATGAGAATTTAATGCCTGATGATCTGAGGTGGAGCTGAGGCCGTGATGCCAGCGCTGGGCAGTGGCTGCAAATGCAGATGGAGCTTCGTTAGCCTCCATCCTGTGCAGCCCGGTTCCTAACAGGCCACGAACCAGTACTCGAACCAGTACTCATCCAAGGCCCAGGGTTTAGGGACCCCTGCCCTAGACTTGAAAAACACTAACTACTGCTTTAATTATGTTGTCGTCACTGCAGATTATTTTTGCAACAGTTGAAAAGAGGTACATTGTGTTAAATTAAAAAAAAAAAAAAAATCCATGGCCAAAAGCTTTTCTAAAAGAAAGGGTTTATTGAGCTAAATGCTGACCAGAAAAGGGACTGCTCCTGGGACATGCAGTCCGAGCCACCAGCAGTAGGGTCGGTAGAAAAGGCCAATAAATCCTCTCTCCTAGAGTTGATGGACTCTTTTATACATTGTTTTGGGGAAGAAAGATGTCATTTGTTTTGAAGGAGTTTACACTGACTTCAGAAAAGGGGAACGAGAAAAGGTGAAGTGCAGTTTTATGGTAGGTAGTTAGTCCCTAAGGAGGAACTGTTTACTACTTTTGTTTGGTTGCGGGGACACAGTCCTGGAAGTCCATGCATATGCAGGATGCAGCCGTATCTGGCGGTTGCTACAGAGGTTGACTCAGAGCTCCAGCATATACTCGGGAATGTGAGCAGTCAGTCTGTTGTTAGTTGACCCACAGCTGTGAACTGGTTAAATATTCGCGGCTCTTTCTCTCACTCCCCAGCCCACTGTAATTTAATGTAGGACATCTCAGAATTTTTCTCTGTCAATTGTCACAGGGATATCACTATAAACCTATAAGATCTAAACAGAAGAGTGAGGCACAGCTGTGTAATCTTGACAAGGCAGACAGCAGCTTAAAGTTCCCATTGGTATGTTGAAGAAAGCAGTGAGTATATAACCCCCCAAATGCAAAACGGTATCACTCACAAAGGGATCATTTCCATTAATAACTAAATGCCCTTAAATGGGCTCCGTATAGATCTGCTTTATACCGACTTCCGTTTTGTATTCATAAATAATGTTGTGGCGAGGTTGTCTATCTGTCTAGAATTTATAGTTTCCCATCTGTGTAGTTGGAGAGACTTTTACCGAGATCCAGCCACAAGGGTGGGGGACAGTGAGGATAATTGAGGTGCTCTGATACTGTGACATTGCCTGATCTGATTTGTGCATGGTAGGTGCTCAATTTTTAATTTTCCCAACAGATACCGAGCTTCCTTGAGCGATGGGTTTGAGAGAAGCCTCGCGTTCGGGTGTTCGTTCTACAGCACAGCTCTCTGCCGAGCCATCTCCTGCTTAATTTCCTAGTCCTTTTCTCTGGATTCTCTTCTAATTTGCTTCCTTCTTGACCGCATCGTTGCTTTCCCTGACATTTCTGCGTGTGTTCTCTCCAAACTGGTTTTCCTGCTTTTAGCTCTATTCTTCTTGTGTCCTCTATGGACACAGACTTCTTAGAAACCTATAATAACGGATGCTCTAGGATAATCTGTCCATCTGTGCTTCTTTGACCTGAAGCGCTTATTTGTCTTTCCACTCTTTCTGTTCTGCCCCTTTCTTTCAGTCTTTTTCATTCATCTTTGACCATAAATCTGTCTCTCTAAAGGCCTTTGACCTCTCTTGTCAAGCCTGCCACTTCCATCTAGATATTTCCATCTGGGATGTCCCATCATCATCCCAGGCTCACAGAGCCCAACATCATCACCTTCCTTCCCACGACAGCTCCTGCAGTCGGTGATAACCACCATCCTCCCTGTCACGGAGTGTCCACCGTACCTTAGGTCTCACCATCTCTTTTGTCTTCCTGTGATTTTATGGCTCCAGCTCTTTCTTGTTCCCGTGCTTGCCTGGTTTAATCTGCCACCTCCCTGGTCTTTCTGCCTCCAGACTCTCCACTGTTGGAGCCATCGTGCTAAGGATGTCAGGGTAACCTTCCTATGTGACGTCCTCCTCTTAAAGACACGTGTTGGATTCCCAGGTATTTTCAGTGGCCAACAAGAAGTATCCCAGCCTGGCATTCACTCTGGGCCCTTTTTACACTTGTCCCTGGTACATCCTGAGTGCTCACCCTTTCCTCCAGCTAGGTCTGTCTTTCCGCTGCCCTCTGTACCTGCTGAGATTGTTCCCGGCGGCGCCGAGTCATCACCACCACTTCCCAGCCCCGCCCCTCCCCAGCCCAACCCCCAAGCCTTTTGTCTATATTCTGTCCACAGTGAAAGATCACCACGGAGCCTTGCCCCATCATTCCAGCTGCAGAGCTGCCCTCCTCATCTGAATGAGGCAGAACCACTTACTTCTCTGGAGGTTTATACAAGAAACTGAGAAACAGGAGGAAGAAAAAACTTACATTCAACTGTGTATTCTTCTGTTCTTCTTGAATTTTATACATTCTGTATTACTTATTCATTAAAATAATTTTTAGCATTTATGTAGCCAAATGTATTTAAAAATCGCAAATTATTACTGCGTTATATTACTGCCTTAATTTTCCATGAACATGTGTGTTGGTTTCCCCCATACCACCTGACTCAGTGCAGCGAGTACCTAGTAGGAGATTAGTTAAGAGCTGAGTAAAATCAACAGCTGGAAGGGTGAGGAGTAGAGAGAAGAAGGTATAAACGGATTAGAGGCAGCCTTGGACCCGACCTAGCCTCTTCTTCCTGAGTAATTTCAAAACTAAAAGAGAAAGGATTGCTTTTGTCTTCTTAAAGATTCCTAATAATGGAGACAATATACCCCTGCCCTAGCTAGTTATAGAGTTTTAATCTGATAATTAAGAATTCTTCTTGTCTAGGATTTTATGTACAGAAAATCCTAAAAGACTCAAAAAAAAAAAAAAACATTAAAACTAATCACCCAGTTCAGTAAAGTTAGAGGATACAAAATTAACATTCAAAAATCAGTAACATTTCTATACACTAACAATGAATTTTCTGAAAAGGAAATTGATCCCATTTATAATAGCATCAAAAACAATAAAATACTTAGGAATCAATTTAACTAAGGAGATAAAAGATATCTATGATGAAAACTACAAAACACTGATGAAAGAAATCAAAGAAGATACAAATAAATGAACAGATACCCCACCTACATGTATTGGAAGTAATATTGTTAAAATTTCCATACTACCTATAAGCTAGAGATTCGATGCAATTTCTATCAAGATTCCAATGGCAGTTTTTGCAGAAATAGGAAAACCACTTTTAAAATTTATATGGAACCACAAAATACCCCGAATATCTAAAGAAATCCTAAGAAAGATGAACAAAGCAGGAGGCATCATATTTCCTGATTTTAAGTTATACTATAAAGCTATGGTAATTAAAACAGTATGGTGCTGGCATAAAAACAGACCAATGGAACTGAGTTGAGAGCCCAGAAATAAACCCAGTACAGTCAGCTAATATTTCACAAGTGATCTAAGAATATTCAGTGGAGAAAGAAGTCTCTTCAATAAATGGTAGTGGGAAAATTGGATATTTCCTTTTAAAATAATGAAGCTTGATGCCTGTCTTACACCACTCACAAAAGTTAACTTGAAATGAACTGAAGACTTAAATGTAAGACCTGAAAGCATGAAACTCCTAGAAGAAAACTTAGAAAAAAAGCTCCTTGACATGGGTCTTGGTAATGGCTTTTTTGGGGGGGTGGAGGGGGGAATCATAGCTAAAACATAACAAAATCAAAAATAAACAAATGGAACTATATCAATCTAAAAAGCTTCTGCATAGCAAAAGGAACCATCAACAAAGTGAAAAGACAGCCTACAGAATGGGAAAAACTATTTGCAAACCATATATCTGATAAGAGGTTAATATCCAAAAATATATAAGGAACTCTACAACATGTTTAAAAAAATCCAGTAAAAAATTAGCAAAGGACCTGCCATGGACATTTTTCCAAAGAAGATACGTGCATGGCCAAGAAGTACACGAAAAGATGCTCAGCACCACTAGTCATTAGGGAAATGCACATTAAAAGCACGATGAGATATTACCTCGTGCCTATTAGAATGGCCATCATCAAAAAGACAAGAGATAATAACTGCTGGCATATATGTGGAGAAAAGGGAACCCTTGTGCACTGTTGGTGGGAATGTAAATTGGTACAGCCACTATGAAAAACAGTATGAAGTTTCCTCAAAAAAGTAAAAATAGAACTACCATCTGATCCAGCAATTTCACTTCTGGGAATATATCCAAAGGAAACAAAAGCACTAACTCAAAGATATCTGCATCCTCAATGTTCACAGCAGCATTATTTACAATAGCCAACAACCTAAGTGTCCATTGGTGGATGGATGAATAAAGAAGTTGTGGTCTACACACACACACACACACTCACACACACTCTCTCACACACACACACACACACACACACTAGCTTATTATTATTCCATAGAAAACTAGATCCTACGATGTGTGAGGTGAATGGACCTCGAACGCATTATGCTAAGTGAAATAAATCAGACAGAGAAAGATAAGTAGTGTATAATCTCAGTTATACGTGGAATCTTAAACAAAGCAGACTAAACTCATAGAAAAAGAGATCAGATTTGTGTTTACCAGAAGTGGGAGGTAGGGAGAGAGGGAAATGGAGGAAGGTACAAACTTCTAGTTACAGAGTAATAAGTACTAAAGATGTAATGTATGACGTGATGACTGTTTAACACCGCTGTATGTGGGAAAGTTGTTAATAGAGTAGATCCTAAGAGTTCTCATCACAAGGAGAAATTTTATTGTATCTGTACGAGAGGATGGATGTCAACCAAACCTACTGTAATCATATATATATAAATATATATATCAGTGTAATCAATATATATAAATGTAATCAATATATATATATAAATCAAACCATTATGCTATACTTGTTAAACCTTACACAGTGATGTAGGTCAATTCCTTCTCAGTAAAACTGGAAAAAAAGAATCCTTCCTGTCTACTGCTCTCCACCTCCACCCACAAAAATAAATAGATAGAAGGTGGGGGCCGTTTCTGCAATTTGGGAATAGATACTTACCTGTGTATCTCTGCCCAGCGTCAGGAGCTCATGAACACCTGTGTTCTGCCTAGGGCGAGCAGAGGTTTTCTCTCTGGGAGAGAATCGTGTCTTCAGTTGACAGATCCCCTCTCAGAGCCTTTGGGTTTTACCTCCATCTCACCCCACCCCCACCCTGCCACCTTGGCAGAGGCTTTGCCCTGGTCCCTGTGGCCACCAGATGCTTCCATGCATTTCCAAATGTCCAGGGTGGCGAGACGGCACACACACTCCCCGCTTGCCACCCCCACCCCGTGATCCAGGCCATACTTCCTCTTCAGGTTCAGCTTGGTATGGTGGGTGAGGGTGAGGGGTCATTCGGAGATTATACGTGATTAGCAGTGGTGCCCACTAAAGACAATAATAGTTTGAGACCATGAAGCATATGCCTTGCTTTGTGCGTTTTTGAAGAAGATCTTTGAAAAAACAAAACACACAGTACTAGATTGCTACTGCCATTTCTTGGTCCCCTCCTTCTGGTGGTAAAACTTAACGATTTCTATTTCTCTTGCAGAGCATGCTTGAGAAGGGAGGATAAAATCAGCTTTTAGAACACGCAGAACTCCTTCAACGTTGATTCCAGAGGTGGAACATTTTTTTTCCTAGTTAGAAAGTAACCAGTTTAAAGAGAAGAAGAGCACTGACGAGAAGCGCCAGGGAGCAGATCCAACAGAAGCTTATCCCGCGTCCGACAACAGCGATGTGCGAAGCCAAGGCTGAGATCAGGGATCAGCCACGAAGGGCGTGCTGCAGTGTTAATAAACCCCACGTACGATGACAGAAACAAAGGCAGCCCTCTCCACCTCGCGTTCTTTCTATTCAGCGTCCTCTTCTCACCAAGCTCCATCGTTTGGTGAACCTCCCTTCCTGCAAAGCCTGGGGGTCGGGGCCGGGGGATAAGGTTACCAAGTGGGGAGAGGAGAGGGCGAAACACCTTAGTCTCGGGCCAGCAGTGCTGAGTGGGACTGTCCAGGCTGTGGCATGTTGGGTTTCTCTCTCGTTTTCTTTTCTCCCTTGACTAGATAAGAGCTATTTCATTTTAACTTATTATGGTGATCATGTAAGTAAGAAGACAAAAAAAGGAAAGAAAATGTACCTCTTTTACTGGAATAATGTTTATGATTGCAAGTGAAATAAGGCATTTTTTTTATCAACAGAAAGGCAACCTTGGCTTATATAACCGCTTCTCTATCACGAATACTGACATCTTTACTTCAGTGACTATCAATAATAAATATATTTTCTGACAAAGACTGGCATTGTAGCCTGGGGCCTTGTGTATTTCTTTCTCTAGGTTACATGGTTGTGCTTACGGGAATTGAGTTGATTTATATTGTCATTGCTTTGCATTCGTGCTGTACCTCTCCTCTGAAAAGCTCCAAAGCACTTTGCAGAGCCTCAGCTAAGCAAGTGATGCTTCGAACTCACCCCTTAGGTAGGTAGGATTCAGGGAGATCTTTACACTGCACGAACCTACCTTCCTTTGGGATTCTGGGGCGAGAACTTGTTTAGAAAACCTTGGTTAGAAACTTCTGACCCTGCCATCTATCAAAATGTTACAAAAGGGGAAAACAACAACAACCAACCAACCCTGAGTGTTTTTCCAATTTCATTAAAACTGCCTAAGTGTAACTCATTTTTATCAGAGGCTGGGTAGTCCAACCCTGGATTTTGGTACGTTGGAAATTAGTATTCACTCTGGAGCAAAACGAAAAGGCCTTTCCAGGAATAGATAAAGGAGAAAATGCTAAGGCTTCCGTGATGTCATTTGAATATATCTTTTGTCATGTAGAATTTTTATTTTCTTAGAGAGACTTTAGCAAAATGATTAAGAATACAGGCTCTGGAATAAGGTGCATCTGTGTTCAGATTGTTCAGTGGCTCTGCCACTTTCTGCCACTTACCATCTGTGGGTCCTAAACCAAATCACCTCAGCGTACTAAGCCCCTGTTTCCTCAGCTGTTCACTGGGAGGAAATGGGAGAACCTTTTACGTAGACTTTTGGTGAAGAGTCAGAATGCTTCCCATGCACATTCGGTTGGATCCAGTTGTGGTTTGTGTGATTATTTAGTAAACTGATCTTGGGAGTTGGGGGCATGGGAATAATATGCACATGCCCAAATACCTTAGAGAAAGTTAGGATGAACATAGCTTGTGTGGGGAGAATTTCAACCAACCCCTGTAAATGTGAGTGTGGCCTCTCATCTAAATCCCTGAGTTGGCTCCATTCGAATGGCATTTCCACGTACACTCGTGAACACCCTGTAGATGTGATGTTGATTCTGAATGATTTTGTGGACCCTCCTACCATAAACTGATTATTGTTTAATGAAAGTTTTTGTTTTTATTTTCGTTTCTTAGTGGTACAAAATAAGCCAAGTTTGTTTAAGTGTGAAGGAAGGAAGCATTGGTAGCTGGAGGAGCAGCACATGTTGGCACTGTTAGGGTGACACCCAGGTACCTGCCCAGGAGAAAGAATAGGTACACAAAAACAGATGTTTACCCAGTGACTTGCTGTAGTGTCTGCAAATCAGCTAACTCACAAATTACCTCTTATACTGCCTTTTTTTTTTTTTTTTTTGTAATTTAGAGCCAAGAACGTGGCACATCCTAAGTTGCCAGTCTTGTCATTGGCAGAGAAATTCACTGAAGAGTCAGGAATTTAAAGCTGGTTAAATCATGGGAGGGTGGTTTGTCAAGACATCTCTCAGCACTGGTTATTAATTTATTCTGATGATGGGTGCAAGGGGGAAAGATGGCACTTTGGAGCAAATAAATGGGTGAGATGATGCCTTTTTTTATGCCTTTGAAGATCTGTTGATTGTATCACAGCTCCGTCCAGGTCACTGTTAACTTTAGGACAACTGCTTGAGAAGAATGTTGTGATATATGAGTCTCATGGAATTACATGTTCCGATCAGCTTCTCCATTAAGTAGAACACACCTTGAATGACAGTAGTTTAGTTCATGAAGCCAAGAAGAATAAAGTATCTTAGAAACTAGTCAGAAGTTATCGCATTGAACAAATGTCTGATGAACTTGTAGAAGGCGGCAGGGTCAAACCAGCACAAAGTCCTCTCTGAAAAGTCAATAACTTATTATAGAAAACTTGCCAACATGATGGTTTAGAAAATTATTGACTAATCCTTATTAATAGTGGATGTGGACTAATAACCAAATGCTTGTGACTTGCTGGTCTACCAATGAGATGCCTTTGTACTGCAGCTCTAAGTGGTATTTTGCTTAGAACGGAACAAGCAGCCAGATGTCCTCATCTGCTCCAGCTTTGGAGTTGGCAACCTGTGATTCTTAGCTTGATATCTTTCAGCCCTCGTATAATTGCTTTGGCCAGAAACCCAGAGAATAATTCTCTTTCCTCCATTTTAGCTGTTGGAGCTGACCCTGTCGATTTAAGACTTAGAGAAGTTGAACAATTAAAAGAGTAGCAGTAACTTACTGGGATTATTCTGTTTTGAGTTAATATACTTGAAAAGGTAATACTTTGAATGAGTTAATGTTCATTCTCTGTCACTGCTCCCCTGTTTCCCAAGTTTTCATCCATTTCTTTACTTTCCCCCCCTCGGATGCTCCCATGTTTATCTCTTCCTTTAGTTTCTATGGGTTTAAACTTTTTAAAATACATATATATATTTTTAATTTTTCAATTCCAGTTGGCATACAGTATTACATTCAGATACACAACATGGTGATTAGACATTTATATAACTTCGAGGTGATCACCTTGATAAATCTAGTACCCATCTGACACCATACAGTATTACTGACTATATTCCTTATGCTATACTTGACAGCCCCATGACTAT
>NW_006434839.1:7242834-7258099 GCF_000325575.1 Pteropus alecto
CTTTCCCTTTTTTACCCTTCCCCGCAAACTCCCTCCCATCTGGCAACCATCAAAATGTTCTCTGTATCTGGGTTTGTTTCTGTTTTATTTTGTTCTCTAGGTTCCACATGTAGGTGAAATCATATGACATTTGTCTTTGTCTGACTTAACTCCACTCATCACAATACCACCTCAGTCCATACCTGTTGTCGCAGAGGGCAAGATTTCATTCTTTTTTAGAGCTGAGTCATATTCCATCGTATGTACTACCTCTTCTTTATCCATTCATCCACTGATGGACATCCAGGTTGCCTCCATATTTCGGCTATTGTAAATAATGCTGCCGTGAACTTATGGGTTCTCATGTCCCTTTGAAGTAGTGTTGAAGATTTCTTTGGATAAACACCCAGAAGTGGGATTACTGAGCCCTTCTTTGATCTTGTTGTAGCCTTGTTTTAAAGTCTATTTTGTCTAGTGTAAATATGGCTCCCCTAGCTGTTTAATTTTTTGTTGTTGTTGTTAACATTTTCACGAAATCTTTTTCCATCCATCCCTTTACTTTCAGGCTCTGTGTGTCTTTCCATCTGAAGTGAGTCTTGTAGGAAGCATATGAGAGGGTTTTGTTTTCTCAGCCTTTCAGCCACCCTGTGTCTTGATTGGAGCATTTAATCCCTTTACATTGAAAGTAATTGTCGATATATAGTTATTGCCATTTTATTATTTATATTTTTAATATTTTTTTCTTCTTAAAGGAATCCTTCTAACATTACTTGTCATACTGGTTTGGTGTCGATAAACTCCGTTAGCTTTTTCTTGTCTGGGGAGCTCTTTATCTGTCCTTCAATTCTAAATGATATCTTCGCTGGGTAGAGTAATTTTGGTTATAGGTCCTGGCTTTTCATCATTTTGAAAATTTCATGCCAGTCCCTTCTCGCCTGCAAAGTTTTCGTTGAAACAGCTGACAGTGTTATGAGAGCTCCCTTGGAGTTGACTAGATGCTTTTCTCGCTGCTTTTAAGATTCTCTTTGTTTTTAACCTTTGGCATTTTAATTATAATGTGTCTTGGCATGGGCCCCTTTGAATTCATCTTGTTTGGGACTCTGCGCTTCCTGGGCCGGTTCATCTATTTCCTTTGTCAGGTTAGGGAAGTTTTCTGTCATCTTTTCTTCAAACTGGTTTTCAGTTCCTTGCTCTCTTCTTCTGGACCCCTGTGATTTGAATGTTGGTATGCTTGATGTTGTCTCCGAGGCCCCTTAAACTATCTTCATTTGTTTTAGATTCTTTTTTTCTCATTGCAGGTCTGATTGGGTATTTTCTGCTACCTTTATCTTCGAAATTGCTGATTCGATCCTCTGCTTCATCTAATCTGTTGATTCCCTATAATGTATTCTTCATTTCAGTTATTCATATCTGACTGGTTCTTTTTTATGTTTTATATCTCCATTTTTATGTTTTCTATCTCTTTGCTGAACTTCTCACTGAGTTCATCTATTCTTCCCTTAAGTTAATGAAGCATCCTTATAATCATTGTTTTGAACTCTGCATCTGGTAGATTGGTTATCTCCATTTTATTTAATTCTTTTTTTGGAGCTTTGTTCTATTTAATTTGGGACATGTTTCTTTGTCTCTCCATTTTGACTCCCTCCCTGAGTTTGTTTTTATGTATTACGTAGGGCTGCTATGTCTCCCAGTCTTAGAAGAGTGGCCTTATGTAGTAGGTATCCTGTGGGGCCCAGTGGTGCAGTCTTCCCCTGAGCTCAGGTCACCTGAGCTGAGTGCTCCAGGTGTGTTTCTTGTATGGGTTGTGTGTGCCTTCCTATTTATTATAGGTGAGCCTTGGTTGCTGTTTGCACTTCAATGGGAGGGACTGGCTCAGACTGATTGGTTGTGAGGACTGGTCAGTGAGAGGCTGACCCTACAAAGCAGGATTCACTTAAGCAGAGCTCTGGTGCCCGCCCAGTCTGCCCTTTGAGTGTTTTGTCCTTGGATGCAGCCCCAGGTGGTGCTCTGGTTCAGGCCACTCAGTGTGCTGGTCTCCAGGCCTCTTGAGAGGGGTTCCACTGCAGGCCAAGTTTAGCTGCAGCCTGTGCCCCGCCTTGGGCCGCCTGGCAAGAGTCACCAAGCAATCTGCAGATGGCCGCCACCCATGCTGAGCGTGGAGGTGCCTTGAGAGCTACAAACCAAGGCGGGCTACCACTAGTGCAAGACTTGGGGCTGTTCAGCAAGAGGAACGGGGCATGCCGAGGCCAGATGCTGCCTGTTTAAGTTTTGCAAGCCTTTGAGAGATTTTAGGAAAGTCCATAGCATGAGCCAAGCAGGCCATTTGCATAGAAAAGCCACAGGAAGTGGCTGGGGTGGGTTCGCAAGCTGGGAGGGGCAGGGTCTCAAGTGGGTGGGGCGGGATCTCAGGATCACCAGGGCGGAGCAACCAGTGTTATCCAGGTCGGTGGAGACTCAGACATGGCAGCTGCTTGCTTTTGCAGGCAGGGTGAAGGGAGGCCTCAACAAGGAAACAATGTATTCTGCCAGCACTTCTGTCTGAGAGAAAGCTGCCCCTCCAGCCCTCACCCTGAAGCCAGACAATTCAGTTCCTCCCCGCATGTTCCTGGTGACTTTCAAGCTGCTGCCCCAGCGCTGGAGCTCAGAGCGAGCGAGTCCGTCAGCAAGTAAGTCCCTGCACGGGCCCCCTGAGAGACATGTCTGTGACTCCGACTCCCTCCAACCTCAGCCACAATCTCCACTGGTTTTCACAGCCAGACGACCTCAGCCACAATCTCCACTGGTTTTTCACAGCCAGAAGTGTGGGGACTTCTCTTCCTGTCATTGGAACCCTGGGCTTGGGAGCCCAGTGTGGGGCTGGGACCTCTCGCTTTTCCCGGGGGACCTCTGCAGCCGCGATACCCCTCCCAATTCTCGGCTGCCACACACAGGTGTGGAACCAGCCCGTTGGGCGTCTCCTTCCAGTCTCGAGTTGGCCTGTGTGTCCCCAGTTGTAGGACTTCTGTTCAGCTAGACTTCGGGCACCTTCCAGTGACGGCTGTTCGGTAATTTAGTTGTAACTCGGACGGCGGTTGTGAGAGGAGGCGAGCACAGCGTCGATCTGTTCCGCCATCTTGACTGGGAGCCTGTGCGTTTAAACTGTCTTCACCTCTCTCTGGCTTCCAGGCCGACCTCCTGAGAGGTGATGTGGGAGTGCAAAGCGCGTTAGCTTAGGTGCACAATCCTGGTTCTTGCTCTGATTTCTGCTGCTGTTGCCTCATGGGGCAGGTCACTTCCTCTCAGGCTTCTCACTGCCTGTGGTCCACTCCGTTCATCTCCATTGTAACAGATTTTTGATACCTCCTTTCCTCCCCAGCCTCCTGAATCTTAAACGACTCGTGGACTTAGTACTTTTTATCATTTAGTGGTACCTTGTATTTGCGGTTCTTAATTTACAAATCAGGTTTATGGAATTTTTTTTAATTCTCTGGGAAAAAACTCCCTAAATTTGTAGTTAGTTCTCTATGGCCTTTGATTATTATTTTTTTTTACAGTTTACAATCTTCATTAGAAAAAAAGAAATGATTTCCTGTCACTTGTCTCAGAGGGTTTACTCAGTGGGTGGGCTGTGTTCATTCTGAAATGTCTCCTGGGGCATGTAGCCAGTTTGTGCCAATGAGACCCACAATCCAAACCACCCGCAGAATAGGAGACCATGGTACTGATGCCGTTAGCTGTGGTAGTCTGAACAATATTTATGCTGGTGCACTTAAGTCCATGCTTCTTTTAAAATTTATTATAGACAGCTGGGTCCTTAAATGAATGCAGAATGTTATAGGTGTCAGTTTTTACTTTCTCCTTCCCTTAACCCACTTAATGTCACCAACAATGACTGAAACAATGTAAAGGGAATTGAAGGGAGGGGGTAAGAACAATTACTATCCATTAAGTGGAACACTGGCTCTTGGTGAACAAAGCTGTATGGAGAGAAGGGCTGGACGTCATTCCCACAAAATTCATTCTCTAGCCCTTGTCATTCCAAATCCACTATAACATGAAAAGTCATTTTTAATTATTCCAATTTAGATGATCTGAAGCTATATCTATTTTATGATTGTCCCCAGCCTGCTCATGGCCCAGGGAGATGGGAGTAGTCAGTGATTTGTCAGGTTTGCTGAGATGGGGAAGGTCAAGGCTGCCCTTGTGTACTCAAGAGGTTGACTCCTACCCCGATCTGCCTTGGAGAGCCCACCTGGGGTAGCTTTCCAGCACTTCTTAATGAATTATGGTGGACTGAATTGATAAACACCAAAGACAAAGTAGACTTGTTCTCTCACACCCAGAATGAGAGTCACCTCACTCATCTGACAAGGTCCCTAACATTAAGAATTTTGGCTAAAGTACCAGAAAGCTTCAGGAATTTCGATTCCATTACTATCCAAAACCCAAAGTCATTGGATCTTGGGTTTGGGAGATGACCAATCACCTAATTCATTCTACATTCAGGCTGATGTTTGAATGAACGTGATGAAATTTTATATTTCATGTGCACTGTCTCTCTTCTGCTGCCTTCAGCCTCAGTATTGCTGACAGACCCCTAAAGAAAGAGGTGAATTGCTTTAGGGAGGAAAGCAAAAGATGTCAACCAAATCAAACATGTCAGCCACTTTTCCTGTCAGTGTCTGGAAGCTTTCGAATAGACCCACAAACTATGTGCCCTATATTTTAGGGAAGGCCAATCCAGTGTTAAACCCAATTTGGTTTCAGAAAATATGGCTACCTTATTTATGCCTTTCAGTTAACATTTCAGGAAACGGAAAATTGAAACTATCAAGTTCAGTTCCTGAAACTCCTTCTAACCAAGTCAACTCTAAATGGAAAACAGCTATGCCTCAATTTAATGAAATGTTTCAAACCACTTGAAGTGAGTTTGATGAGGAGAGGCCTCCATACACTTCAAAGATTTTCCCATGCAGAAAAATTCGACTTCCCTCAACTTTCAGGTGCCCCCATGTCTTCTCCCCTCTACCTGTCCTGGGAGGATTCTTATCGGGCTGTGGTCAGTCACTTTGCTGAGAGGGCAGTCTGCTGTGAATAGAACTCTGCCTTCAAAGTAAACTACATTTCCATAATGGCTTTTAAATGCAAATATGGAAGCCCCAGGGGTTAGGCCAAGTTTCTGGGTACCACTCTGCTATAGCTATGCCTTTCCTTCCTGGACTTCATTACGGCACAGGGAGTGGCGTGCTCTGACTAGACCCCTAGTGACCATATTTGGGGAGCCTCCTGCAGCACTCTGCCCTTCCCTGTTGGGTCTGCCCATTGGCCCGCCTGCCGCTGGGCCCCCAGCATGGTTGACAGCCTGTGCTCACTGGCTCTCGCCCCCTTCCTGGCGAATATGTAAAATAAGGGTTGAGGACCAGAGGACTGGGGCCAACTGCTCATTATCTGCTGCCTGCGCAGTCCAAGAGACAAGGGTAAAATCTTCTTCTTCATTTCATAGCCACAGGCCACGTTCCTCAGTCAGCATCAAACCAGAAACGTGATACCAAGCTGTAATTTTTAGCTTTGGAGCTCCCTAAGGTAATGTGCTCCCTAGTCTCAGAAGCACTGCCACACCGTCATTGAAAATATTATTCAATATAGAGCCGAAGTGGCAGCGTCATTTTATTTCAAGCTTGGAAGTCAGGCTGCAGAGCAAGAGCCGGGAACCCTGCTTTAGCAAAGGGTGAATGGGATGTCGGCTAACCTGCTGTTAGAAGTTCATTTTGAGTTCTCTCTACATTCTTAAAATGCTTTTTGCAGCAGCCACATGTTAAATATGAACCAGAATAAAAGAGTTTACATTCCTGACCCTCAGGTGCTTAGCACAGAACTTGGAAATCTCAATAACTTAGGCAAAAGATATTTTTCTTCCATTGGAAATGAATTTATCAGTGAAGTTAGAAAGATGTTATTGTATAGAAGCGTAAGAGGGGTTAGGAATCACTGTTAAGGTGATGCTGTTTCAGGAACATCAGAAGCTATTGTCCTGAGTTTTTATCACCACTTTTAACTTCCTCCTCAGTATAGGAGTGGCCTGTTCCTTACCTAATGGATCGACTTTTACCACTTAACTTACCATTCCCACATTCTCTCGTACCTGGGAGAGGCGGTTGTCAGCCACGGTGCCATGTCACACTGATATTGCCCGAATCATTCACACATTAATTCATCAAATGAGCAGCTTCTACCTCTGCACCCCAGGCATCGTTCCAGGAGTGGAGACATGAAGGACAAGGTCCTGACCTCACAGAGTTTACATTCCGGTGGGGGTGGGGGTGAACAATAAACGTGTCAGGGAGTAGTAAACGCTATGCAAAATAGAAAAGGGCAGAGGAATAGAGAGTCGGGGAGAGGGAATAGGTTCTTCAGGGAGGATGTGCTGCATTCAACTGGGCGGTGAAGACAGCTCTAAGCAGGTGACATTGGAGCAGATTCGTGACTGTAGTGAGAGAACCATTCAGGTGAAGATCTGGGGAGCTCTGCAGGCTGCCAGTTCAGTGAGCACAAAGGTTCGGAGGCAGAAACAGGTTTGGTTTGTTAGGAGAACAGCAAGGAGGTCCTGACCTGAGCAGAGTGGAAAATGCAAACCGTGTTGGGAGATGAGGTCAGAGAGGGGTCCGCATGGGTAGCACATTTTAAGTTTTATTCTGCGTGTGATGAAAAACCATTGGAGGGTTTGGTTCAGGGTTATCAATTGATCTGATATATATTTTTAACCCATTTCCCTAAGGGTACTCGCTGGCGGGGCTCATGGCTGCAGTGTTACAGTCTAAACCTCCCCTTCAAAGTGGCCACGCTATATCTTGCTTTTATTATTATTTTTGCATTGCTCTAGTATATTGATAATCTTTGGATACAAATGGCATCAGTCTATTTATGGCATTCTGTTTTTACAAAATCTAATAATTCCTGATCACTGAAAATGTAAAATCCTAGAAAACGTAGCATTCCTATGTGTGATATTAAATTCATGCTGGCCGAGAGCTGCACTTTTTGTAAATGGGAAAAGGATTAAAAAACCACTCTGGCTACATTCATGCTGGCCGAGAGCGGCACTGTTTTTCTAAATGGGAAAAGGATTAAAAAACCACTCTGGCTACCATGTGAAGAATTATCTGGAATATGGGTAAAGTGGAAGTAGGGAGACTATTAGGAGGCTATTACATTAATCATGTAAGGCAGAGGTGGTGACTCGGATTAGGGTGGTGGCAGTGGAGAAAGTGAGAAGTCATCTGATTTAGGACATCTATAGATAAAAGTAGACCCGATAAGACTGTTGCATTACATGCAGGGTGTGCGGGAAAGAGAGGAAAAGTATAAGATCCCCAAGATTGTTCTGAACAACTAGCTGAATGGTGCTACCATGTACTGTGATGGAGACAGCACTAGGAAGATTTGGGGGTGGATGGGCAGGAATCAAGTGTTCAGTTTTGATCATGTTAAGTCACATTACGGTTCCTAATAGAAATGCTGAGTAGGCCATTAGGTATATGCTGGGGCTAGCTATAGACTGAGCCATCTGTCGAGACGGTATAGAGCCTTGGCTGTCGTACTCACCTAGGGAGTGAATGTGGAGAGTGAAGAAGGTTGAGACTTAGCCCTGTGACTCTTGGCAGAGTTGTGAGCGAAGAGGAATGGAGAAGGTGGCCATCAAGGTGGGAGACAAGCCCAGGCCAACCTGGAGGCCAAGGGAAGAAAGTGTTTCAAGAAGGAAGGAACGACCAGCTATGTTAAACGATGCTGATGGGTTGAATGAGATGAAGACAGAATTAGCCAATGGATTTGGCAACATGAAGGTCACCGGACAAGAGCAGTTTTGGTGACTGGTGAGAATGAAAGCCTGGGCACAAGGGGTTTGAGGAAGGAATGGGTTTGGGAAGCGGAGGCCGGAGAGGCAGCACTCTGAGAAGTTTTGCTAAAAAGGGGAGAAGTGCGGGAAAGTAGGTAGAGGAGATGAGCGGCTCTAGGGGATTTTCTTTGTAAGACTGGAGATATTATTGCCCATTTTGTAGGCTGGCAGAAATAACTAGAAAGAGGAGCAGTGGAGTGAAAAAGTTCGTGAGTTGGCCAAGAGGCAGGGATCCAGTCTTAGAGCACAGACAGTTTGTCCACTGTGCTAGGAGGGAGGGTCAAGTTCATGGACATAGAGGCAGGCAGGTCAGTGGATTTGGTCATGAGAGGATGAGGTCATTCTCTTCTGGTGGCTTCTATTTTCTGATCAGCCGTGAGGAGTGTCCCAGGTTAATGGTCACTAGTAATTATTAAATGTGGCCGAGTACCTTGCTTTCTCTCTGCCCTTCTTCCTTCATGAATAATTCAATCCAAAACCCATTAGATGGACCATGCAAGGTAGATCTCCATGCAGGAGGTGGGGGGTGGTGGTAGTCCAGAGTGGGGTGCCTGAGTAGGGTGAGGAAAGTGTCCATTCGCGATGTGGGGACACCACAGCGTGGCTTGCGTGATAGCAGAAGGGTAGCTGCATTGGTGGGGGAAGAACAGTGGCCGTGGCAATGAGAAAATGGTCCCATACAGAGGACACTGATCCCATAAATGAATGCATTACGGATAATAGGAACCAGATTTCTTAATGTCAAAATGGACAAGGAGAAAATTAAAATGAACTCTGGGGTGTTGGTTTGGAATGGGAGATATTGATATGATTGTGGTTTTAAATATATATAAATAGGTATAGAAATAGAAACATCAACATGAATGTGTGTGTGCGTTTATATGTACATATTCATACCCACATATATATTAAGTACACATGTGCGTATGTATGTATATTCATACACTTATTCCTTAGCTGTGGCAGTGAGAGAGCCAGGGAGCAACACAATTCTAATAGCAATGAGTATACTAGGTGCCCCCATCTAGGTTCCTAAATACTACCCTCCACTGAAAGGAGCCATAACTTCTTGAGGGCTGGGCCAGGGAAAATACAAAATGGGAACATATCAGAAGATCGGGGCCAACTTGAAGGGGCTATCACTGTCTAAATCTGGGATAGTTTAAGCATCAGAATAAATTATAGTAATATCCATTGAATAACACAGGCAGGGGCCATAGCGGTGTCTACATAAATGAATACATAGACAGGGGAAGGGAAAGCCTGTTCCTTAGAATACAATGCAAACTAATAAATGGAAAAAGAATGATAGAATCATTATTCAGCAGCCATCTTAATAGTAATTCAGCCAAGAAATATTAATGGATGTGAAGACTAGGAGTGAAAGTTTTTTAAGAAACAGGATTTTTACATAGTTTCAAATTGCCTCCCAACCTATAAATGGTGCTGGGTCAGTTGGCTATACACATGGGAAACAAGGGCAAACTGGACCCTATCCTCATTCTGGACTCAGAAGTCAATTTTAATTGGGGTGTCATTTAAATAACGATGTACAACACTAATGTTTTTAGAATACACTATAGAAGAATGGCAAGGAAATCTTTCTTAAACAGGATACAAAACAAACAAACGAACAAACAAAAAAACACTAACCTAAGGGAAAAAGTCTGATAAATTGGATTACTTTAAAATTAAGAATTTCTGTTCATTGAGACACCATGAAGACAGTGAAAAGGCAAGCCTTAAGAGAGAAGATATTTGTGAAGCACACAGCCAACAAAGGGCTCATAGCGAGACTATATAAAGAACTACAAATCAGTAAGAAAAAGACAACTGAACAGAAAAATGAGCAAGAGACAGAAATAAGCACTCCACAAAAAGTAAATCTCTAAATGGCCAGTAAGTGTATGAAATGTACTCAGCAGCATTACTAATTAGAGAAATGCAAATTAAATTCACAATGAGATGCCACCATTTATCCACCAGAATTGCGAAAATTAAAAAGATGGAAAGTAACGAGGGTTAACAAGAATGCAAAGTAACTAGGTTCTAATACACTGCTGGTGAGAGTGTGAATTGATACAAACAGTTTGGGAAATGGTTGGGCATTGCCTGCTAAAGCTGAACATATTGTTTTAGTTATAACAAAATTGCTGTAGCCGACTTGGTGGCTTATAAACAACAGACATTTTTTTCTCACAATTCTGGAGGCTGAGAAGTCCGAGATCTAGGTGCCAGCAGATTCTGTGTCTTGTGTGGCTCACTTCATAGAGGGCATCTCCTAGCTGGGTTCTCACATGGTGGAAGGGGTGAAGGAGCTCTCTGGGTTCTCTCTCATGAGACACTAATCCCATCTATGAGGGCTCCACCCTGGTGACCTAATCACCTCCCAAAGACCCCACCTCCTGATACCATCACATTGGGGATTAGGTTTCAACATGGGAATTTTTTTTTGGAAGGAGGGGACACGGACGTTCCGTCTATAGCACAGATCCACAACTGACAAGCCAGCAATACCATTCGTGGGCGCATACCTAGAGAACGTTCGATAGCATTCACGATAGCTACAAAGGAGAAACAGCTAAATGCTCATCATAGTAAAAAGAATAAATATTCTGAGGCATGAGGAATATTATACAATAATACGAATGAATGAATTACGGCTGCACAGAAAAATGGAGGATTCTTACACACTGTTCGACAGGAGTACTGAAGAATACATCTTGTATAATGCCATTCTTAGAAATTTCTTAAAAAGGCAACGTAAGTGACAGTGTTTATGGATGGATGCTTATGTAGTAAAACTATAAAGAAAAATAAATAAGGAAACTTTATAAATGAATAGCAGTTACCTTTCTAGGGGTTGGAGAACATCCCAATTAGAAGGAACCACAGATGGGCCTTCTGGGGTCCTGGTAATCTGTTTTTCTGCCTGAGTGGTTATTGGATCTATTTAATTTATGATAATTCATTGAGCTGTACATTCGTGTACTTCGACGTGTGTCTTTTACTTCACCATACAAAGGATTAGATATAAATTTAAACAGGTTCAAGGTTATCCCTAGGACAGTCATTTCCATTCCTTTGATAACACCTACTAGTAACTGACATTTGTTGAGGGTTTTCCTGAGCCAGGCACTGTATTGAGCATTTTATATACATTATCTCTAATTGCAATAATCCTATAAATTAGGTACTTTTATTACCCCCATTTTACAGGTGAGAAAACTGAGGCTTAGAGGGATTAAGTAATTTGCCAGGGATCACACAACTGGTAAATGGCAACCCGGACCTGTCCTCCCCAGAAGTCTGGCTCTTACTTGTTTCAAGGTCTCCTCTTTGTGCAAATCTCATCCTACTCCTAGATTTTTAGGGCAACCCCTGTTTATTGTAAACCTCCAAATCCCCCACGGCATCTAGTCTAGTGCGTTGTACAGTCTAAGCCTTCGGTAAATGCTGAATTGACTGAATAATGAATAAAAGCTGCCTTCTTTTCATCGCTCCCTCTCATGTCGTGGGTGCAGTAGTAGGAGATTTCTTGCCTGTGCAAAGTTACTGAGGTTTCAAGCAGAGGAAAAATAACAGGAAAGCCTCCTGCCTGTGGCTGATGCTAGCTTTGCTTGCTGGGGTCTGTCAGACAAATTCCCTACTTCCTTTTTTTACTTTCCCTGAGCACCAAGACATCTGCCTAACTACTCCATATCTCCTCTTCTGCCTGCCACCCAGGAAGCAGTAGATGGAGATGCAGCCAGGCTGCGTGCATGCCTGCTGCTTCCGCCTCCGGAGGGGGTCCCAGGTGCAAGCACTCCGCAGGTCCCAGGTGGGCCATGAGCGTGCAGGGCGCAGAGCCCAGCCATTCTAAATAAAACTCCCAGTTCCACGTTGCTGCTGGTTTCCCAAGGTCTTTTGAGGCAAAAAGACTTCGGGAGGAAAGTAACTGTTGGTGGAATTTTCAGGCCTTGTTCAGGGGTGATTTGTCACTGACTTTGAAGCTGGAGCAGCTCAATAGTGCAGGTACAAAGCAGCTGCGTGAGGCTCCATGAAATATCACCCGCTCAGCCTTTGCCACCTGCCTTCACTGTGTGCCCTTCTCCTGTTGCTAGAAGATTAAAAAGCAACAACAAAAAAGAAGAAATCAAAGTTTGAGAACTCGACACATATTTTCCCAGACAATTTTGACCACAGTCTCGATTTAGCCAAAACAGCTAATTATTTTTCCTATTCCCTCACCTACCCCTCACCTCTCCCAAACTGACTCCTCCCGAATTTAGGACATGCCACCCACCTTGCGGTCCCCTCACCTGGGCTTGAAGTCTAGGAGTGCATGGATTCCTCCCTCACCTACCTACTCTTGTCCGCCTTCCAGTACAAGCCACTTGGACCTGACAATCTTTTAGAGCCAGGAGAACTTGGCCCAATGCATTGTTTTATAGACAACTCAAAGCCACATAAACAATATCCTTAGAGTGAGGATTACTAGTCATTAAAAGAAGTTACAGGTGGTCTATGATATCCTTCAGGAAAATCTCTGTAAGTTGGTAAGGGATGGTATAAAGGATCAAGGTCTCTTCCAGTTTCCTTTTTCCCCATAGGAACAGTGATGCTCACTGTTCCTAAGAGGGAGTACGCTTCCTTACTGCTGGAACCTTGAGTCTGTCCAAGTATCAGATGGCCAAATCCTTTGGTGGAAACTAGCCTTCCCTTTCCAGCCCCAGGAATAAATCTTGTAATTCCACATTCCTTGCCAGTGATTGGTTTGGGAATGGACATGTGACATAATTCTGGCCAATGAGGTATGAGGGAAGTTTTTTGGGTGCTTCTGGGAAAGGGACGCTAATCAGGCTGCATTCCCTGTCTCCTGATGGCCTTTGATGGTGTGTGAGTTTTGGTGCCCACCTTGTGGTCATGAAGTGACAGGTCTGAGGACAGAAACCAAGATATGGGGGATAGCAGGGGGAAACGATGGGAAGAGCCCATATGTCAACAAAAAGTATTCTACTGTTGGACTTGTTATTATGGAAGGTGATACATTTCTGCTCTTCACTTATGTGGTTGAATTGGGCTTGCTATTATTTGAGGCTGAAAACTGTCTAACCAATATGTCTGCATTTGACAAGATGCAGTCTCCTCTCCCACTTCCTGTTCCCTTTCCATCATTAGGGTATCAACTTCAGGCTAGCATTTTTCTTAGCAAGGGTTGAGATTTTAACGCTATCCTCAGTCGATCGCTGTGTATTTTTTTCATCAAATGCTTGGGCAAAGTTAGACTCTTAATCTCTAGTCGGAATAGAACAGTGTCAAATGAAGTCCCCAGTCAGAAGCATCAGAATCACATGGGAAATTGGCAAAGGATCTGAATAGACATTTCTCCAAAGAAGATATACAAATGGCCAATAAGCACAGGAAAAGACATTCAACATCACTAATCATTCGGGAAATGCAAATCAAAACCACAATGAGATACCACTTCATACCCACTAGGATGGCTGTGGTTGAAAAGAGACAGTAAGAAGTGTTGATGAGGATGTGGAGAAATTAGAACTCTCATACACTACTGGTGGGAATGTGAAATGGCGCTGTGCTTCAGAAAAGAGCCTGGCAATTTTTCAAAAGGGTAAACAATTCCTATGTGACCCAGCGATTCCACCCCCAGGAATATGCCCAAGAAAAATGAGAACACAAGCCCTCACCAACACTTGTTCATGAATATTCATAGGAGCATTATCCATAATAGCCAAAAAGTAAAAGCAACTCAAATCTCCACCGAATGAATAAACACAATACGGCATATCCATAAAATGGAAAGTTAATTAATAATAGAAAGGAATTAAGTTCTGATACATGTTACAATACAGGTGAGCCTTGAAAACACGATGCTAAGTGAAAGAAGCCAGTCACAAAAGACCACATGCTGTATGATCCCATTTATATGAAATGTCCAGAATAGGCAAATTCACAGAGACAGAAAGTGGATTAATGGTTGCCAGTGTGTAGGTGTGAGGGGGCTAGAGAGTGGCTGCTAAAAGCTGATGGAAAGTGGATTAATGGTTGCCAGTGGGTAGGTGTGAGGGGGCTAGAGAGTGGCTGCTAAAAGATACAAGGTTTCTTTTTGGTGTGAAGAAAATATTCTAAAACTAGGTTGTGCTAACAGTTGCACAACTCTTAATATGTGAAAAAAATCATCAAATTATATTGTTTAGATGAATTAATTTTATGATATGTGAATTATATACTGATAAAGATGTTCAAAAGAAATATCCAATTAAACCATTTTCACTTTCTGAATTTACAAGAATTGAAATCACTCCCATTCATTTGCTAAAAAGTAACAGTTATAGGTGAAAATAGTCACTAGGTAGAATAGTAAGTATGACTTGGGCACCTGGGGAATTTAATGATAGATTGATTCCCTGGCATCACCTGAAACCTTTGGTTCAGACCCTCTGGGAGTGAGGTCCAGGAATGTGCACCTCCCCAGAGAGGACAGAGGAGAACTCTGGCCTTCAGAATAATGGTTCCCAGCTCGTGGAGGTGTTTATTTGCGAAAGGATGCTGAGTGTTGCATGCATAACCATAACGCAGTCATCATGAATACACGGTGTTGAAAGAGTTTTAGAGTCTGCCAACCTTATCTCCAGTCCTGGCTCTGTTCACCTAAATATCGTGTGATCTCTGGAAAGTTACTTAAATTCTTCAAGTCTGATTCATAATCTGTAAAACAGGGATAAGAATATCACCCCCCTGGGGTTAATGTCGTAACAAGACTTAAAAATCTGAAATGCTTCATACAGCGTCTGGTACCTAATAAGCTTTTCTCTAAGTGGAATGAGAGTCGATATATTGTAAAGTCTGTCCTTACATCATTTTAAGTCTTAGGAAAACATTGTACTTGAAGGGCATTCAGAGGCACTCAGAAGTGCCTTTATCGAACTGCTAGACATATGGTGAAGACCCTAGACTATAAAGCCCATGAGAGCAAGGCTCCATTTTTGGCTCGTGCTGTGTTATCAGTGTCTGGACAGTAGTTCGTTCTTAATACTTGTTGAGTGCATGAGGGATATGGGATTTTTCAGCAATGGTGAGTTACTGCTCCCTGGATCCCTTGCCATAATATGAGTGATGACATTTGCCTGGGTGTGGACACCTGGTGTCTTAGCTTGGGCCCCGTAACAAAATATCATAGAGTAAGTGCTTAAACACAGGCATTTCTCATGGTTTTGGAGACTGGGAAGCACAAGATCAAGGTTCTGACCAGATAGGTTCTGGGCGAGGGCCCTCTTCCTGGCTTAAAGATAGCTGCCTTCTCGCTGTGTCCACATGGCAGAGAAGGATCTCTCTCTCAGCTACCATCACACTGGGGATTAGGACTTCAACATGTAAATGTGTTGGGGGAGGGGGTTACAGATTTAGTCC
>NW_006434839.1:7258137-7268059 GCF_000325575.1 Pteropus alecto
CGAAACCCCAGTTTTATGGGCCAGAGATCCACCTCTCTGCTTCTGCCCACTCCTCCTCCATGAGTATCCTTGACGTCACACCCCTCCCCAGCTCCGGCTGGCTTTTCTTCATAATATGGGACCTGTTGATGGTGATCATCTGTGCCATGCTCTGCCTTGCCTATCTGACCCAGATCGTCATTCATAAACTGGAAACAGGCAATATTTGTAGAGCCTCATGTCAGTCTCAATAAATCTTTGTGTTCTCAGAAGTTTCTGTGAATGCTCCCCAGGAGAATGCCAGCAGACATAGAAATATTTTTGTAAAGGAATACTTTTTCCCTTCTCGGAGTAGGACCAAGGTCTCTGTAGAAGAGTTGGGGTACCCCGCTTGACCGGCCGAGCACGGCCCTTTTCATCAACACATCCCGTGTCATTGGCTGTAGATGACCTCCACGAGTTGAAGTCAGTGCTCGCACCTCCTAGGCCTCAAGGAATTGGCTTCTGCTGCTTCTCTCTGCCGACAAGATTTGCTCACAGGCACTGTTTTCCAACATGCCTTGCTTGGTGATCACGTGCCTGGGCTTCTAACCTCTCCCCCCACAGATTGTTTGCTTTCTCTCTTGGAGCTGGTGTTTCCTGCACCTCCCCAAATTAGTGTCATCTGTGAATTTCATCACTCGCTGTCTACGCCCCGCCCCCTCTCCCTTCTCCCAGTTCATTAACGGATGTGGAAGTGTAAGTCGCTCTCTGTCATGGCAGGAGAGAGACAGAGCTGTGGTGCCATGAGCTCTGAGGGGGGCTGCCCCCAGTGCCAAGAGCTGTGGCCCTTTGCTGGGATGGGGACGGCACCTGTCTAGAAAAAAAAGTCCCTTCCTCTTGGGCTGGGAAGCTCTCCCCAGTCCTGAGCTGGGGCTCTGAGGCATCATAACACCCCCTGCTCCTGTAGGCATGGTAACAGGCCACAGATCTTGGCTATCTTCTTGGCCCAGAGGTTCCTACACAGTTAAGAGCTTTTCCTACCCAATGTGTCTCCATCAAGGCCTTGAGCACTGTCTAGCTAGCCGCTTGCCTTTTAAGCCATTTCTTTATTACTTTATTTAACTGATATTAATTAGCACAAGGCTGGCAGAAGATAAATTACTCAAGTGTTTGAGTGAAAAGCATCTAGTTCATGAAAATGGAATCATACAACCCGTGGTCCTTTGTATCTGGTTTCTTTCATTTCGCACAATGTTTTCACGGTTCCTCCATGTTGTAGCTCACATCAGAACCTCACTTCTTTTTATGATCATGTAATACCCGTTGTATGACTATTTTGTGGGAGATTTGGGTGGTTTCCTCTTGGTTATTATGAATAATACTGCTATGAACATTAGCGAACACAAACTCACCTGAGCTTCCGCTTTTATTTCTCTTGGGTATGTACTTAGAAGGAGTGGAATTGGTGGGTCATATGGTACCTACGCTTAAATTTTCGAGAGACTACCAGACTTTTCCAGGATGTCTGCACTGTTTTAAACTCCCACCAGCAGCACATGAGGGTTCTGATTTCACTGTATCCTCGTCAATACTTGTCTTTTTGATCACAGCCGTCCTGGTAGGTGTGAAGTGGTATTGCATGATTTTGATTTACATTTCCCTGATGACTAATAATGTTGAATATCTTTTCCTGTGCTTATATCTTCTTTAGAAAAATATCTGTTCTGATCCTGTGCTCATTTTTTAAAAATTAGATTATTTATTTTTTTATTATTATAAGAGTTTTTTTTAGATATCTGGGAACATATCCCTTTTCGGACATATAATTTGCAAATATTTTCTCCCATTCCATGGCTTGTCTTTTCACTTATTCGATGGTATCATGTGCAGCACAAAAGATTTTAATTTTTAGGAAGTCCACTGTATCTATTTTTCCTTTAGTTACTTGTGGTTTTGGTGTCATATGTAAGAAACCATTGCCTGATTCAAGATTGTGAAAATTTACTCCTAAGTTTTCTTCTAAGAGTTTTATGGTTTTAGTTTTTAAATTTAGGTCTATGATTCATTTTAGGTTGATTTTTGTACGTGCAGTGAGGAAGGGATTTAATTTCATTCTTTACCATGTGTGGTCTTTTTGAAAAAAGCGAAAATAACTCAGATGCCCATTCCTAGCCTTGTGCTGTCAGGTTGCAACCTGTCACCTGGCCATACTCACCTCCCAGGGCACCTGTGGGGGAATGAACTAGAGCCTGAGATGCCATTTGGGGAAAGATGAGCTTGGAGAGTATGAAACTAAAGAACCAACAGACTGAGGGGCCAGCTTTGGATCTGAACTGACAGCATCTCTTTTGCGGTTTCCACTCTTCCCCTGGTTGTTACACTGGGAGCAATATTATACTGGGGGACACCTGGTCTTTTAAAAAAGTACTGAATGCTAAGTGATCTTCATCGTGCCCTTGGAAGAGCTCTGCCCCAGAGAAAGAACTAAGGCACAGTGCTTACTAACGCCCAGACACCGTTCTGGGTGTTCTACCTGTGGTCACTCATTGATCAGGGGACCAGTGAGCACTGCTTTACAGGCCCGTGGCTGTGGGTGTCTACAGCAGTCCAGGTCTGCTGGCATCACCTCTTGATGGAAGAGGGTGGACGCAGGAAGCGGGGAATGAGAGTGAAGGGGATGGTGCTAGGGATGGGAATCCTCTAGAGGAAGAAGGTGACGTGTGGAAGAGAGTGAAGGGGTAAAGGAGAATTTTAGAGCAGAGTAGAGATGGCAGAATAGTGAACACTGTGCCTGTCCCTCTCCTCCTCTGCTCAGCATCAGTGAGACGGCCACACACCTGTGCTCAAGGGGGCATCTTCTCCAACTGGGCTGCTGAAGGCTGTGTGTGTGTGTGTGTGTGGGTGGATGTGTGTGTGTGTGTGTGCAGGTCGGGTCACCTCGATGTCTTTCTCATCTCCAAGCCACCCCTTCCTCTCGGTGCCCCTGTGTGCCACTGCTGCCCTAAGCTGCTCCTGCCCAGGGTGGGCCTCAGGCTGTGGACACCCAGCTGCTCTGCTCCAGCCCTTCAGGGAGGCCTCGAAGGGTCACCGATTAGCTGATCAGATCATTCGAACCTCAGCTTCGGGTTCCGGGTCACCTCGGTGTCTTCCTCATCTCCAGGCCACCCCTTCTTCCCGGTGCCCCTGTGTGCCACTGCTGCCCTAAGCTGCTCCTGCCCAGGGTGGGCCTCAGGCTGTGGACACCCAGCTGCTCTGCTCCAGCCCTTCAGGGAGGCCTCGAAGGGTCACCGATTAGCTGATCAGATCATCCGAACCTCAGCTTCGGGTTCCCCAAGCCAGAGCTTTGGGGTTTCAGTGTCAAGGAGGTTTAACGTTGAGAGACCAATATGAGGGTCCAGCATCTCACTGGGAGAACAGAAGTCATGGCAGAGGATTCCTCCTCGTTGCTCACACTCACAGTGGTCTTTCTATCTCAGCACGTCGCTTGCTACCCGATGGGCTAAGCCAGGCTCCCCGCCCCAGAGCAGCGAATCTTCCTGATACGCTCCCAGTCTCTGCCTTCGTCATGGATCTGTCCCCACCTGTGCCCACATGGAGTTGACAAAAGGTGTGAGAAATAGAAGGAGACTAATAAGGGGCAGCTTATTAGTCTGGAGATCGGCTCCCCACCTGGGCAAGAGGAGGGATTTGACTAGACGCCCCCCAGGTCCCCCTCCCCCAGCTCTGGTTTGCCATGTCATCCTCCCAGGCGGAGCCGATTGCACTGGGCTTGCACAGCCAGTCTTTCTGTTTCCAAAGCGATGTCTGCACTTTCTCTTCCTCCACTTGCAGGGGACCTGGAGCCTTTCCTCCCAGGCAGGTGTCCCCTCCTGTGTCTCTCAGGGGAGACAGATGCTCAGCTCCATGTCTGGCTCCCATTTCCCCATCTACACAATGGGAATGGTAGAACTTCCCTCATAGGGTTGTGTGAATAGTAAATAAATCAATTGTCAAGCTCTCTGGACAGTGTCTGGCACAGGGAGAGGCTGACTCATGGGCTGAGCTGAGAAGCAGCCTGTAGGTATCAGTGATTTCTGTGTGAAGCAGCCTAGGAGGAAATAGAACCCAGGGGTTCATCTCAGCATTGCTGCTCAAAAACGATGTGGATTTGGTCAATCACAGCTGAGGCTGTTTCCTTGCCTACAAATGGGGATAAGCTCTGCCTCCCAGGGTTGTTGTAAAGAATAATGACATTGTTTATGGAAGTGCTTAGTTAAATGTAAATGCTCTAGACAAGTCATTTTAAGGTGTTTATGAGTGTAGGAACAAACCCTGAATTGTAACCTTGTCAGTACTGTGTTCTATCAACTTGGCTCATGCCAGATGTTCAGAATGCACAGACCTCTCTAACCTGGCAAACAGCACCCTCGCCCCATGGGACCTGCTGGAGAGGAGCACAGGTGCCCGGGCCCTCCCAGCCTACGCCATTCGCGTTCTATTGTCCAGGACACCCAACCGCTGGGCCGTGTTGGTCCTGAAGGTGGGAGGCGGCCAGGGTTCCAGGAAGCCATTGCTTTCCTCCCTCCCTCTCCACCCATCAACAGGGGGTCTTCATGGGGCTGAGGTCCTGAGGGAAAATAACAAGAGCAAACACCCAGAGCTAGCAATTGAAGGAGCTGCCTTCTGCCAAGGGTCCTCTCTCCACGTGGTGGGACTGGGCACGCACCGCCAACACGAAAGTCTCCATTTCTTCATCCGGTGAAACGTCCGACGATGCTGTCCTCGCGAGAGTTTTGCAGACAAATGAGGAAAAGGATGGCAAACCCCCCAGCCCTCAATGGGCTTGCGTTTAACTGTGGAGACGAGATACACATTCTACATAAGAGCAAATGAATTGCTTATACTAAAGTAGCTGCCGTGAGACAGAATTTGACATCCGCATGCAGGTGTATGGTTGCCTCAGCTGACCATGGCCGAGGAACTCAACTGGTCATGGTGGGACCATGTCTTAGCTCGGGCTGCCCTAGCAAAACACCACCGACCGGGGGGCTTACATGGCAGACATTTATTTTCTTATAATTCTAGAGGCCAGAAGTCTGAGCTCAGGGCGCATAGTCAGTTTCCGGTGAGGACTCCCTTCCTGGCTGTGGACAGCCACCTTCTCTCTGTTATCACATGACCTTTCCTCAGTACAAACGTGGAGAGAGAGAGAGCTCTCTGGTGTCTCTTCTTATAAGGCCACCAATCCTATCAGATTAGAACCCTACCCTTACCAACTCATCTAACCTTAATTACTTACTACCAGCCTATCTCCAATTACAGTCACATCGGGATTAGGGCTTTAACATATGAATTTGGGAGGACAGGATTCAGTCCACTGCAGATGGTAATGAGCCCAAGGTTTTGCCTCAGTTTCCCAGGAGTCAGCTGACTCACCCTGATCTAGGCACATGTGACATCCTACCCCTGTCTGCTCCCTGCTAAGAGGGTGTGGATTCGCCGCAGACCATCCTAACAACAGGAATGGCAAAATGTTAGACCCTTAAATAGAGTCTAGTTTTCACCTTATTTTGAAGGATGAGGAAATCGGGACTCCCAGAAATCAAGTGACACTCTCAAGGTCCCATGGTCCAATTCCTTGACTCCCTCAGGGATTGACGTTTTAGAGATGTGATTTCTGGAATAACCATGCCCATTGAAGCCAGCTTAAACTACTTCTGGGGCTGTGTTTTTCCTGCATCCCAGGCGTATGTTCACAATTCATCTTGCTTAATGTCGGGCCATTGTAAATAGATTATTCGCAGCCTCACGATTCATTCTTGGGGCAGGGAACCCAGAGTCCAAAGCACTCTCTTCCTATCACTTTCCCCTGAGAAACTTCTGGAACCTCCAGGGCTCCTAGGACACAAGCAAGGATTCACTTATTCGAGTCCAGCATTCTTATTTTAGAGACAGGCAGGCGTAGAAGAAAATGACTTGCCCAGAGTCACATAGAAAGGACAGGATGTTATCACCAAGCCTGGGAAGAGCTGAGGTCTTCAAGCCTTGATTGAGTTCCTTTCAGTTCAGAAGACCCCAAACTCACCTGAGCGTCAGAATCGCTTAGGGGCTTAAAACTGATGTTTTTTTTAATCAGACGCTACTCCAAAGAATTCAGTAGGTCTAGGGTGGGGCCCCACTGTGGGGATTTTTAAGAACCACCAGCTGATCAATGTGGCTGCTTTCCCTGTACCCAGGCATTGGCATGTAGGGTGTGTAGCAGCTTTATTGCAGGCAGGGATGAGTCTCTGAGGTTTGCAGGCCAATCGTTACCAGCTTTGTATGTCCCATCTAGCACCAAGAGCTCTATTCTTGACTCCACCCAAGAACTAAAGATTGATTCCTGGAGCTATGGGTTGTGTCTGATCCCATAGCATCACTTGTTAGAGTCATCCAGAAGGTTCCCCACACGTTTCTATAGGTGGAATGTGTACGTAAACAGTAACAGGTGCAGACAGGTGATCCCACTAATGATCACCATCTGGATGAATAGACTAAAAAATCCCCAAAATTATATGATGGAATTTTTCCTTCTTTGTTTTCTTATTTCTGGTGGCTTAAATACTGTGTTTGGTTTAAATACAGACACGATCCGACCACAAATATTATGGGCAGAAAAGCCAACACAGCAGACTCTGTGTTAAGACTGTTGCTTTCAGGTAGGACATAAAAATAGTGCTTGCTGTGTCTGCAGGTGCTCCTGGCTCATCTTGGCGTGTGTCACGTCACTCCTCCATGGGACATCTCTGGGAAGGTGGTTTACACCCGGTTTAGAGAGCAATAATCAGAGGGGAAGACTTTAGGTGGCTCAAGGTCACAGAAAATTGGCGATGGAGTTGAGATGAACAAGTAGATGGCACGTCTTAGGTAGGGCAGGTCTAGCGTTGGTTCCTGACCCTGGAAGTGGGGCTAAGGAGGAGGACTGGGTTCATGACCCCTGGAATAAAGGAATCAGGGATGGAACTCTGGCCAGCCTGGCTTGTCTTTGTTATGATGATTAATAAGGAGCCTTTGAAAGCTAATCGACTGTGCAAAGTGCATTCCAGCCCTGTGCCACATCCTCTTGGCCCCTGAATATTAGTTGTTGCTGACTTCCTGGTAACGGGGGAGAGACGGTGCTGAGCTTAGCTGTCAGGGTACCTGGGGACAGGTGTCCCTGATCAGCTGGCCCCTTCAATATTTGGGAAGATGAGATTTCAGTCCTGAAAATCCGGTCTTTGCAGACTGTCATGGTTTATATTTCATTCCTGGGGGCTCTGCACCTGGCCTTTTCCTAGGTCGCCCACGTGCTCTGCCAACTCTGGAAGGCTTTCCTCTTTTCCTGTAGCTCCAGAATCAGAACCAGGCCTAGTCCAGCCAGGGGGTGCTGGCAAGTCCATTTTGACCAGCTAAGCACTATGAAAAAGACAAGGTCCTCACCCTCTCCCACCCCAAACTTCGCTGGGTAATACTAGGCACAGGGACACAAGGGCTGGGTCTGTTCAAGCAGGACTCCGTGGGAAAGGAGAGAGAGGAAGGGCATATTTGCTGTAGAGGGACATAGCTGGGGTCAGGCAGGGGTGAGCTGGCCTCTCCAGGCTTCTAGAATCAGATTCTACTCTATCTGAAACATGGCAAACCGAGGTTACTTACAGAATCTCTATTTTACATCTATATGATTCTTGGAGGATCATTAGATGGCGTAAAGGTTCTGAGCTTGACAGTTTCTTTGAGTCCCTCTGCTTCTGTGCACAGGGTTGGTGTTAGGCTCAACTACCCGCAAAAGTGAAAACATCTCTTCTGCTACTGGTCTCCTGAGTGAAGGCGTTGGAACCCTTGTTAATGGGGAGGTGTTACCTGACGATGTTGTTGTGTAATACCTCAGTTCCACAGCAGAGAAGATTCGCTATGTCCCCACCAGGGCCCTGGGCTGTTGGGACTTGGGACAGGTCCAGGTAGGTGTGAAATGGACCAAAGGAACCAGGAAAGTAACCAGACATTCCTGAGGTGGAAAGGAAGCTTGCCTGAGGACACTGGACAGATGCTTGGCTGGGGCTGGAGGAGCCCACACACCTTGTTCATAGTGCCCAGCCTGCGCCCTCAGGGTGGACCAGGTGGCCGTGCTTGTACCTGCTTATTTATCCCTGCATCTGTGGGCTGAATCTCCACATACTTGTCACCGACCTGCCTCCCTCAGGTCCTCCCTTGCCACACCTGTCTCAGTCAATCATCAGTTCTGGCTTTTCTCATGTGACTGAAGACCGCCTCCCTGTAGCTGTGTTCTTAGCCTGGATTCTTCGCCCTACAGTGTGGGAAAAGGGTGCAAGGAGTCCTGGGGGTCTTTATTTGTAAAACTTAAGTGGCGTCGCCTTAATGTCAGTAACCTGTAGATTTTGCAAATTTGGAGACTTGCTTCCGACATAACAAATGTGGTAATCGAGGCAGTTGAAATCAGAGGCCTCTTTAAGTATGTGAAGATGCCAGTTGCTGAGCTGGGGTTGCACTAGGGAGAAGGGAAGGAGTTGGCTGGTTCCCTGGGAAAGGAAGGATTCTGGGCTAACCCCAGAACTGGGGCTGATCCTGGCCTGAGTGTACCAGCGAGGAAGACCAAGGGACAAGCCACAGCACCTGCTGGTGTATCTCACCTTGACCTCTATCCCATTAAATGTCAGCAGAGGGGAGGGAAAGGAGTCACCCCCAGTCCCTCTCCTGGTCCCCTCTGAGACAAAAAGCTCTCCTATTTAAAAGGATGAGTCGAGGTTAGGAATGTGGTAGGTGGCTTTAGGATACTACAGAGTGAGTTGCACCCCGTAACAGACCATAAGGAATGCATAGTAAAGAAATTAAGCTGACCCAAGGAAGGTCTAGCCTTTGCCCTCAGCTACTGGGAGGTGATCTCAAGGCCTTTGAAATGTCCTCCTTGATGGGTGCTTTGGGCCATGTGGGATCCACTCTACCTCCAGAGGGGTCAGCCACGTTGGCCATCAACCAGTGAAAATTCTGTGTATGAGGCTCAGGTAAGCTTCCCTGGTTGACAGTGTTCCGTGTGCATGCCATCAACCATCATGGGAGGAATCACGCTGTCCACGACTCCACAGAGGCTTTGCAGGTGGAACTTCTCCGTACTCTGCCTTCTGTGCCTTCCCTCTACTGACTTTAATCTGCATCCTTTAGCTGTAATGAACCACAACTGTGAGTGTAACAGCTTTCAGTGAGTTCTGTGGCTCTTTCTAGTGAATTGTTGAACCTTAGGTGGTCTTGGGGCCACCCGCCCCCAAACTTTATAGTTGGTGATTATATAGAAGGGTAGACTCTTTTACCATCTGAATGTCTTTCTAAGCCCGGCTTATGTGACTAAGCTAGCTGGCCACAGAAAGACTAGGTTGAACATGAACATCAAAAAAGTACTAGAGACACACACAGGCTCTTAGAGGCAGATGTCACAGCAGTGACAAATTGGGCTAGCTGGGCTCACACCGAAACACTTTCTGCTGCCAGAATGAAGAGAAATCCCAAGTAAATATGCTACTTTAAAATGTAATTATGGTCCAACTGTCTATAGTACATTCTGGCTGGAGGAGAACTCTGATTTCTTCAGTTCAGTGGACAAGCAGCTGGGTGGGTTGGGGATGAAAAGATGGGTTGGTAACAGGAAGGAGAGGAAAAACAGATGATGTCAGAAGATGGAATTTTGGGTCCTAATAAGTTATAGACTGGTCATGACCTTGGGGAGGTTATTGATGTTGCTGAGTCTTTGCCTCATTTGGTGTCTTACAAGTAGGCATTCATTTGTTTAATAGGATCATGGAGCTAGATTCAGGGAAGATACTGGAAGAGAATGAACATTTGGGTACCCCTCTGTCAAGGGCCATGTGGGGGCTTGACTTACTATATTAGCCAGAGTTCTCCAGAGAAACAGAACCAATGGGGTGGGGGGAGGGAGAGTGGGAAGGAGGGAGGGAGG
>NW_006434839.1:7268406-7319112 GCF_000325575.1 Pteropus alecto
AGTCTATTAATCCTCTCTGTGTGTGTGTGTGTGTGTGTGTGTGTGTGTGTGTGTGTGTGTGTGTGTGAGAGAGAGAGAGAGACAGAGACAGAGACAGAGAGAGAGACAGAGAGAGACAGAGACAGAGAGAGAGACAGAGAGAGAGAGAGAGAGAGACACAGAGAGAGAGAGAGAGAGAGAGTGAAGGGGGGGAGAGAGGGAGGGGGGAGGGAGAGATAAAAGGAGGAGAGAGGGAGAGATTTATTTTAAGAAACTGGCTCATGTGGTTGTGGGGCCTGGCGAGTCTGAAATCGGCAGGGCAAGCGAGCAGGCTGGAAACTCAGGTAAGAGTTTACGTTGCAATCTTGAGTCTGAATTCCTCAGCAGGCTAGAAACTCAGGCAAGTTTTCTTTGTTGCAGTCTTGAGGAGAATCCCTTCTTCAGGAAATCTCAGTCTTTACTCTTAAGGCCTTCAGCTGACTAGACAAGGCCCACCCACAAAAAGGGGATAATCTGCTTCACTCAATGTTACTGAATTAAATGCTACTTACATCTTAAAAAAAATACTTCACAGCAATATTTAGACTGGTGCTTGGCCAAACAGCTGGGCACCATAGCCTAGCTAACTGACTCATAAAATTAACAATCATACTTTTTCATTTAATGCTTAGAGCAACAACAGGGTGAGTAGGCAGCATTAGTAAAGAATACCACTGGGGCCAGGTCTAAGGTGTTTCTGGCTTCATCTTCATATGATACCATGCTGTATCTTGTGGATAATCCTTAAGATCTTCCAACTGGGACATTTTAAACTCTTCGTAAACCAATAAAGCAGACTCCATTTTTCCTGCTGTCCTCATCCCCCAAAGAGCTGCTAGTGTTAACTTCTCCCCATTTTTCTAACAAGGTAATGATCTACTAGGAGCCTGGAAAGCTTATTAGTAGTCAAAGACTTGACTTTGTGTCCAGACTTTGATACTTACCAGCTACCTCTTAACCTCTAAGTTTGATTCTCCAGTGAATGGTTCAGGGAATGCATCCATTTATTCAACAAAGTCCATTAGATATTTATGATATACCAGGCATTATGATGAAAACTGGGGATGGAATAGGGTTAAAACACAGCCTGTTTGAGTTGCTCAGTCTAGCCAATCTTGGGAAAATTATGGTAAGATGAGCAAATGTTTAGAAAGTACTTTTGGTGTTCTGAAATGCTAGCTCTAAATATGTACATGCTCATTGTAGCCACTGAATGTAGAAGCCTATGAAAATGATACAATTGACTTAATTGTTAGTGCGGTAGGGACCAAACATTGCATGTGTTCTGAGCATTTATTTGCTTAAAAGTTTAAGAAGTATGTCAATTGCTTAACCACCTGTAAAATAGCCGGAACCCCAGAATAAATGCTAATGTAAGATGTGAGCTGAAACTTGACAGCGAGCTTCACCAAAGAGAGGAAAGAATGAATAGCAATGAAGGGTGTTATTATGTAGGATTGATTTTTTTTTTGAGGCTGATGCTAATAATCAAACTTTTACGAATCGAGAACAGAGGAAATGATACATCAGTGAACTTCTCATGCCTAAATAACTTGCATTTTATTTGGGAAAAAGCCTTATTCTAAAGAAGATACATTAACTAAATACATAGTCCCATGACAAGAGCAGCATGAAAGCAAACCTTTGTCATCATTCAGCTGTCATAGATGAGTCATTGTTCTGACGAGTACTTCCTTTGGGCTCAAAGGTTGTATCTAGGACAATGTTTTTACCCTGAAAGATATGAATAAGTAGGAGATATATTTTACCAATGAAAGGTAGTATTGTTCCTTGACCAGTGATGTTAAGGTATACTGATAGAGAGAAAAATCAGTTTTATCAATCCATGTACGCTCTGAAGTAGAAGTGACCTGGAACAAAAAAGAACCTGAAGGGGCCCCCAGAAGACCAAGTTTTGGCATATGAAGTTCAATGACAGTCTCTGTTCAGGTGTCTCTTTAGTAACTATTTTAGAATTTATACTTCTGATACTTTCCAAAAAGCTAGTAAGTCTACGCCCCTCTAGTTAAAGACTATCTTTAAGCTTTTTAAAAAAATTACTTAGTAGTTAAGAACAAACTTAAGTAATGGATCAATATGGTTGTTGTTCAGATTCTTCCCCTACTTCTTTTCTCTGGGCCTCAGTTGTTTTAATCTGTATAATATATAGGTTTTAAAATGTGGAGCTTCCATCACTTCCTGTTCCTTCTTGCTTTCTGAAATCACAGCCTGCTCACACTGCCAACCACTCCCAGTACCACTCAGGTGAGGGAAATGATATATCATAGTTGAAGGATCGTCTTAAGCTCTTCCTGGAACCAAAGCTTTGTGTCCTCCTCATGTCAGCGGCCTGGCCAGGCCTGGGCAGTGTGGACAGGGAAGGGAGGCGTTGTTCTTGGGGCTGGGTGAGGTCTAAGGGCTTATTCCAGCTCTTGGAAGTGTCTCTGGGACAAACATTTGGTGAGGAGGCAGGGGTGTGTGTGGAAAGGGGGTTGCCATGGTAACCCCAAAATGTATGCACTTCAAACCTGTTGATTTTTCCATCTTTGGCCTCATGTCTCTTTCCAGCTGGAGGAGACAAATGTTGAGAGTGACATGGGGATATGAACACGTTCCCACAAATCATCCCGCAGCTCCCAGCCTGAACGGTTCACAGAGGAAGGGTTAGCGTGCTACATCCAAGGGCCAGCTCCTTGTGCCTCTCAGTCTGTCTTCCAAGCCCACCTGTTCAGAGGGGCCCTCAGCACGTAACCCCGCGTGACTCTGTCCCTTCTCTGAATCCCCTCAGCATGTATGTGGGTGCTGACGTGTAAGTACCCCTAAGGTCTCAGCTTTTGAAGCCTGCACATCGACAGAGCAGTCAGCTTTGGTATAAATTATTTCTATGCTGAATCATGTAACCCTGTACCAGTAGCGCACGAAGAAATTGCTGGAATGGGCAGAGATCTGTGTGCAGCTCTAAGGAACGAATCAATGAGGAAAGGGGAGATTAGAGGGTGACTCACCCAGAAGAGCCAGGTAGTTAGCCAGAGGGGAGGGTAGGGGAGGGGAGGGTCAGAGAGAGAAGAGAAGGGAAAGCAGGGAGAGAGTGGGGAGAGAACGAGTGAGCGAATGTCGAGGGATGAAGGATTCAGTGCTGTTCTGGGAGGGAGGTAAGAAAAGTAGACGCAAGAAGGTGCAATTTAATTAGGGGAAAACTGATGTGACTAACGTCCCTAGTTCCATTAAGGAGCTGATTTTGGTTTCAGCGCCCGAGCACCAGGGCCTCCAGGGAGTGGCTGTGGAGGGCCTGCTCTATGAGCAGCAACTAGGAAGATCAGTTCTACTTCTCCCCCAAGAGGCCCCTTCTGAGCCCTGGAGCTGCTGCCCACCAGCCCGTCGGCGCTGTTTGTAATGGCTGTGGGGACTGAGGACAGCGCTTCGGGGCCTCTGCTCCAGCCACTGCGGTCTTCCACTTGACTCTGTAGAAGTTAATGAACAAATCTTTGGAGTGGTCTCAGCTGCTCCCCTACGACTCAACCACAAGCCTGTCCTTGCTGCAAAGACTTCTATTGTCTCCGCCATTCCCCTGCCGCTGGGCTGTCAAAGTGGTACACTTGTCACACACGTGAGCTCGTTAGAGTCTGGTGTGCGTGGCAGAGTTTCCACTCTGATCCCGTAGCTTCTTTCTCGGACTCCCTGGCTTGGAAGGAAGCTCTGGCAAGGACCTACATGTATGATATGAAAATAAGATTCTGTGTTTGCTATATATAGTTGTGCACAGGTGTTAGATGAGAAGTACATGTGTTATGAGTGTAAAATGTGGTCATGCAACTCAGATGCATGAAGCTATTTATTCACAGCCATGTGACTCTGTTTGCAAATGACCTAGTGGTCCCTGCTCCAGATCGGAAAATTGCTTAGGACCGTTCAAAATGAAACAGACTTGTCAACATGTTCTAAAAGCCCGTTAAAAAAAAACGACAACAAAATGTCAAGTTGCTTCCAAATTGATCTAAGTAGGAGTTTCTTAAATGTACCGAATGAAAGTTATTTCTATCACCTTACACTCAAAAACCTTTAATGGCATCCCATTGCCCATGTTAAACAATCCAGATTCTGGCTCATCATTCAAGGCCTTCCATAGTCCAGACCTTATATAATTCGTCTTTAAGACTATGACCTCCTTTGCACAGACCACAGAGGTTATTTGGGGTAGATTCTTTTGACCACATAAAGAAATCAATTTCTTGGTCAAATATATAATTGACACACACATCTAATTTGCAGAAGGCCCAAAGCTAGAAAGAATAGTGAATTCATTTATTCAACTAAGATTGAATATCTAGGCTGAGCTGGGCATGGTTCTAGCACTGGGGATATAGCAGGAACAAAAGAAAGCCTCCGTTCTTGTGGAGCTGGCATACTAGTGGTGGAGACTGACCAGTGGGTCAGGTGGGGTTAAAGAGATATGAGCAGCTTGTGATGGGGCTTATGACTGGCCTCAGAAAGGTAGCTTCTCTGTAGGGGAATCATTGAGCAGATAGTTGTGTGAAATGAAGGAGAGTACCAACTAAGATTCAGGAGAACGGTGTTTTCAGACAGTGGAAAAAGCAAATGCACAGACTGTGAGGCAGCAGCAAGAAGGGCAGTTGTATCTGTGGCCAAGTGAGTGAAGGGGAGAATGGTAGGGAGTGAAATCAGAGAGGTAGCTACGGTCAGATCATGTAGGGCATTCTGGCCATGGTAATGACTTTGGATTTTACTCTGGCTGACAAAGGACGCTACTGGAAAGCTTTGAGCACATGAGAGGTATGACTGATTTATGTCTTAAATGATTACTCTGGTTGCCATATACAGAACAGGCTACTATGGGAGTCAAGTGTGGTAGCTGGGAGACCAATTAGGAAGTCATTGTAGTAGTCTAGATTAGGGACAGTAGTAATTTAGACTAGGGTGTGAGTGATAAAGTGGTGAATTGGTAGAATTCTACAGCTACTTTGAAGATAGAGTTGTAAGGATCTGCTGATAAATCAGATGTAGAATGTGAGAGGGGTGTCAATGATTCCACAGATTTTGGAGTGAGCAGTCAGGAAAGTTGAGAATAGAGTCCGTATTTATGGAGATGGGGAGAAGAAGTTTGGGAAGAGGTAGGGGTCGAAAGCCAAGGATTCTATTTTAGATAGATTAAATTTAAGATACCCATTCTGTAATTACAGATGTTCAATAGGCAATTGGATATAGGAGTCTGAAATTCAAGGGCGAAATTAGGATTGGAGAATAGTGTTGGGAGTTGTTCAGCCCATAAATGGCTTTAGGGAGCAAGAGTAAATAAAGGGAAGAAGTATAAGCAAAGACTGAGATGGAGCAACCAATGGAGTTGATAACCAAGAGAGGGAGATATTTATGAGGCTAAAGGAAAAAAGCACCTACATAAAGAGAGAGTATTCAACTAGCTCAGATGTTGCTGATACAGTAAGTAAGATGAAAACTGATACTTGACCATCGAATTTCACAGTAGCCATTGCTACATAGAATTTATATTTTGAAAGTCCCCAGCATGCCAAAATTATCTTGATTGATTTAGTAGGAACCCACATGAGGGTTCAAATGGTCAAGTACAGGATTTAGAAGATGTACCTTCATAACAGTTCATGAGAAAGAGCCTGTGATTTATGACCTTGAGATGATGCCATATGAACCACTGTGTGATCGAGATGTCAAAAAAGCCACACTAACACTGACTTCACCACATAAATGGAAGCAGGGCATCTAGACTAGTGGGACTGCAGTCTCTCTGAGTCCCATGCCAGAACATGGGACTCATGCTTGTAAAAGAGAATAAATCAGAGGGCCCTTAGAGAAATTTTCATTGTAAAAATCTATTGAAAAACTAAAGGTGGGTCCCTAGCCATTTCAAAGACTGTCTTTTGGAAGAGGAATCATACTTGCATTTATAGATTGAGGGTAGAAGTGACAGGTGAAGTGTTTCAATGACCTATTTCTGTATAATAAACTACCCCCAAAATGTAGTAGTTCAATCTGATAATTTATTTTTCACAATTTTGTCAGTTGGTGGAGTGGTTTTTCTGGTTTTGCATTGGCTATTATGACTCTAGTCTGATAGCAGATTGATAAGGCTTTGGGCTCAACTGGGTCCCTCATACCCTGTGGTCTTTCATCCCCAAGGAGATGAAATTGAACTTCCTGTCATGATCAGAAGTGGAGGTAGCATGGCAGCTATGGGATACAAAATGTGGTTGAGAATAAGTCCCTATTGTTGTATAACTAATTATCCCGAAATTCAGCAACTCAAAGCAATAAATACTTGTTACATTACACAGTTTCTGAGGATTGGGAATCTAGGAGCAACTTAACTGGATGTTTCTGGCTCAAGGTCTCTCATGAGGTTGTATTCAAGCTGTTGACTGTGGCTACGGTCATCTCAAGGCTCTGTCGGGCTGGAGAATCCACTTCTGAGCTCGCTCATGTGGTTGTTGGAAGGTTCAGCTCCTTGCTGGCTGTCGGCCAGAGGCTTCTGTTCTCTACCACAGAGCCTTTCCCAGGGCTCTTCGCTGTGTGGAACCTCGCATCTCTCAGAGTTGGGAGTGGGCCCAGGGAGGAGAGAAGAGAATGAGATAGAAATCATAGTCTTTTTATGACCTAATCTCTGAAGTTCCACGCTACTGATTTGGCCACAGTTTTGGTCATACGTACCAACCCTGGTACCGTGTGGGAGGGGACAACACAGTGTATGAATACCAGGAAGTGGACATCACTGGGGACTATCTTGGAAGCTGCCTACCATAATGGATACGAGATCTTCTCTGGTTGTAGAACAAACAAGACTTTGGTATTGAATTTAATGTGGTATATAAGGAAAAAGGAGAAAATAAGGAAGGCTTCTAGGTTTTTGATTTGAGCTTCTCACTACAATGAGAACTATTGGAAGAGAAATACGTGGAGATGGGGAGAAATCAAAGTTCCGCTTTCAACTTCTGAAGTTTGTGAAGCCTTTTATATATCCAAATGGACACAGCAATAAGCAGTTGGAATGAATGATTCTGGAGCTCAGGGGACAGCTCAAGACAGAGGTTACATTTGCAAGTCATAGTCTATGGATGGGATTTAAAACTCAGGCACTGGATAAAATCACTTAGATGTCGTTCTCAACCTTAGCTGCCCATTAGAGTCACCTGGCAAGCTTAAAAAAAAATTTGACACCAGGCCGTTCTCCAAATCAATTGAATCAATATCTCTGGGGGTGGCACCCAGCTGTTGGGATTTTTAAAGCTCCCCAGCGATTTCAATATGCAGCCAAGGCTGAGAACCACTGACAAGGGAGAAAATGACAGTAGAAAAGCCAGGCCCCTTGCATGTGTGTGAGTGCTCCAGAGAGACAAAGCCTCAGCAAAAGGCACACCTTCTTTCGCAATGCCTGATTTTGTGGCTGAGCTGCTGACCAGCTGGTGAGAACAATTTATACACTCCACGTTCAAAGGGCTGTCATCATCTGTGGCCAATGGTGAGAGTAGGATCACTTTGGAAATCAAAAGGTAAAAGTTGAATACGCTGCTTCCATTTCATTATGTAATCAGACTTAATTAGACCCAAAGTATTTACCAAATATTCCTCTGGCCTTTTTAATTAGGAACAAAAGTTAAGCAAATTTAAACCTGACACTCTTAACGGGTGGGTAATTCTGTGCAGAGATGTGGCTGGAATCCAGCTGGATTTCCACGGGAAGTTTCTGGGTCAGGCTGCAAGGGAAAAGCATAAGTGTCCAGCTCATTTTAACTTTAGTAATAATATGTTGATCTTTGCACGCAAAAAGATCTTGGGGCAATCTATTTTCAGTAAGTTTTAGAGGTATTTTTCCATCTGTGGGGATTTGTGCACTGAGAGATCCATTTTCAATATTGAGACCTCCATTTGCAAACTTTTGCAAACTGGTGTAGCCAAGTGAGCTAAGAGAACAATGGCTTGCAGCTATGTTTTCAACCCTGCTTCCTGAGATGTTGAAACTCTGACCTTGATCTCATTAATTCATTTTCCATGACTCTTGACCAATGAATCAAACAGGTCAAATTCGAAACTATTGAGTTCTTTGAAAGTACATAGTATATTCCCTCACAGTATACTTGCACCTGACCAGGTTTTTTAAAAGCTACCACTTTGTCTCTGTTTCTATTTCTGGAACCCAAAAATCTCTCTATACTCCGAAGTTCTCAGTTCAAGATTTAACTCTACTGCTTATTGCCTGTGAGCCCTAGGCAAGCTAAGCCTGCTTCCCTTCTGCAAAATGGAAAGGATATGAGCCCTAGGCAAGTTGCTTAGTCTGCTAAGCCTGCTTCCCTTCTGCAAAATGGAAAGGATCACCACCTTACTTCTTTCCTGAAGTCACTGGCCATAGAGAAATGAATGGATGTAAACAGCCTTATCTTGCTGATGTAAAGGCTTGCCACCATCACCATTTGCCCTCCTCTGGGCAAATGCAGAAGCCATTCATCTGCCTTGGGCATCTATTTTCTAGCTTTCTTACCATCAGGCCTTTTCTTTCTTCCAAATGTCATGGCACAAACCTCCTATTTCTTCAAGAAGTCCTCCTTGATTAACCCCATCTCATTTGGATCATCCTTTTTGTCTTTTTCCAATGCCAGAGGAATATGGTCTCTTTAAATACCATTTGCTTGTATGATTCTCTGTAGATGTCTTAGATTCGTCCCAAGTGTTCGTTCTGGATCCGTATTAGATTATAAACTAGAGGATGTGGGGAGGGGTAGGGTAGGGACTGGAGATTTCTTCCAGCTTTGCAGCACTGATCATTATGAAAGTTCTATCCATTAATGTGGACTACTAACTTCTTTTTACATCTGATTTGCATGTCCCACTGATCTTCACAAATCAAGATCACCCAGAAAAGCAATCAAGCTTGGGATGTTTGTAGACATTTTCTGCATTTATAGCTCAGTCCTTCCATCATTAAAATGATTCTTGGCTCCCAGAGTGTTAATGATAATTGGGTACCAGCCAGGGAGGGGAGAAATGGAAACATCCATTTTTGCCTTTCATTAGCAGAAGCATGTCTTCATCAGGCCACTCCACCAAGAACTCGCCATCCTTCCTTCCTTCCCTTTCAAGTTGCTCCAAGCCCAGTGATATTTGAAATACTGAGTCATTGTTTAATTGTGGAGACTGTGACTGTGCAAGCACAACTGCACAACTGTGCGTGCTTGGGTGCCATCCCAGTTTGTGGTGCGTGACTCCGACCTCTCAGGGGAGGGCTTTCTGAAAATGATCCTCCGTGAGTTGAAAGTGACATAGACCGTGGCCCGATAATTTTGGAACCCTCACAGGGATGAGAGGACTCAAGCTGATGCTCTGTGAATATTACGCAACGAACATAGACTGTAGCCTGAATGCAGTACAGTAGAACCAACAGCATTCTTACAGACAGGAGACTTGAATTGGGGTCTTGCTCTTTCACTAAGTAGTCGTGTGACCTTGGATGAGCCATGTTACCCTGCCAGGCCTCAGAGAGAAAGCAGGCTGAACTGGATTAGCTTAATTTCCTTAAAGTTCCCAGGGTCTACTGAATGCTGTGAGATAATGTGACCAAGTCAGCAAGGAATACACAGTTTTTTGTTGGTCTCCTAATGTCTCTATTGATCTGGAGAGATAATGAGGAGAGAGAGACTGTTCTGGGGTGGATTTCTGGATGTCTGACAGGTACCCATGTAAAAGGTGGTGAAAGTGGATCAGAAACTGGAGGGCGGCATTGCAAAAAGAGAAGAAAGAAAGGTAGAAATCTCCCTACTGCCATTTTTCTGGTCTCGATTTCTAGTCACTCCCATGGGGTCTCGCTGATTGCTACGGACTGAATGCTTCTCGGCACATTCTCAGCACATTCTTATGTCGAAGCCTTAATTCGATGGTATTTGGAGGCAGGGCCTTTGGGAGGTGATTAGGAGGTGATTAGGCCATTAATCCCATGGTGAGATTAAAGTCCTTATAAGAGGAGGAAGAGAACTCACTCTCTCCCATGTGAGGACATGATGAGAGATGACCATCTGTAAACCAGGCCGAGAGACCTTCACCCAGAACCCAAACGTACTGGCACGCAGCCAGCCTCTGGAATGAGAGAAGTAAATGTTTTTTATTTAAGCCGCCCAGCCAATGGTGGTTGTTATAGCTGTCTGAGCGGGCTAAGACATTGATGTCATCTAAAACAGGAGTCCCCAACCCTCAGGCCACAGACCAGTACCTGTCCGAGCCCTTTTCAGAACTAAGCTGCCCAGTAGGAGGTGAGCAGCGAGCGAGTGAGCGAAGCTTCATCTGTATCTGCAGCCGCTCCCCAGCGCCAGCATCGCCGCCTCAGCTCCACCTCAGATCATCAGGCATTAGATTCACATATGTGCACTGGTCCCTGGTGCCAAATAGGATGGAGACCATTGATCTAAAACACAGGGTGTGAACCTGCTTCAGCCCCAATTCAGAGCTGGAGTGACACCCACAACACTCAATTTCAGAGACAAATGTTTGTGAGGATCCTCCCTACTTGGAGAGGCTGAATTTACCACCCTTGGACCCCCAGATGTGAGCCTTACATGCTTATAAAGATAACATCCTCCATATATCTTCCTGAAACATGCCTCTTTTTTTTTTTGCCATGGATCCATGTTGATACATGCAATTCTAGTTGATTCATCTTAACTACTGTGTACTTTTCCATTGTAAGACAATATCACAATTTATGTATTTTTTTGATGGATAGATGTGTTGTTTCCAATTCTTTTTCTATTAAAAGCAAAGCTACGATACACAGTTTTATTCACATCTTCTTGAGTACATGGAGTTCCTGGATCAAAGAATGTGTATGTCATTATCTTTACTTGTTATTGCCAAAATGGTCTTAAACAGATAATATCAATTTATACTCAGTGTAGGAGAATTTCTACTATTCCAAGTCCTTGTCTACACAACATATGCTCCAGACCTTTTACCTTTTGCCAATTTTTGATGTGGTGGCTATTTAATCTGGATCTAGATTTTTAAGGGAATGATTTAAACATTTCCATGTTAAGTAGGATGTTTACTGTAGGTCCACGACATGTTGTTTATTAGATTAAGGGAGTTTCTAGTCTTATTTTCCTATGATTTTTTTTAAAACCAGAAATGAATGTTGAGTTTTGTCACATATTTTTCTTCTGCATATTTAAAGGTGGTCACTGGATATTTGAAATAATCTTCCTGGTGATATTAGACTTAGGTGGCCGATTTTATGGGAAACTGTGAGATGAGGTAAAGATTCTTATTAAAACCAATTCTTTGCAATTTTTCAAAGCATCACTTTCCAATGGAGCATCTTAAAAGTCACCTCCCACGGTCAGAAGGTTGGAAAGGAATGTGGGTTTTGTCACGGGCTGCAAATAATTCATCCTGTGGTAAGTGGAGATGTGCTAGGGTGTTGTTATAACTAGAGACTATTACCTAGGAGGACTGAAGAACAGCATGCTCACAATGGGTTATTTGAACACTATACGATTATTATGGGCCGATGCTTGGGGCTTGGATATATTTTTGTTAAGGTGAAATTTTCTTTGTAATGGAATTGGTTATAATGGGATTTGTTCTCCATTCATCTCACTTACCCACTTTTCCTCTGGCTGCTTTGATAGCCCTACTCCCTTTGCAGCAGACAGCCTGGCAGTGTCCAAGGAGCCAAACATGCCTCTAATTTGTGACCAAAAGGCTCTCCTCATAAACTCTAGATCTCTTTGACTTGCCAAACATTCATCCATCACTGATGGCCTTACTCAATCTGCTTTCCCAGGGTGTTTATTGTCTCACTTAGTTTCTCTTCCTCTGAACCTTCCCAGCCTGTTTAGACACACAACTTGTGTTTGTCACACGTTATGGATGAATGGTTATGTTCCAGAGTGTTCTGAGTCTTTGCCCCTGGCTGGCGTTCATGCCGTGTTTGTCCGGGCGGAGTAGTATTCAGTTAGAAGATGATGCTAACAAGCCTCATATCATAGGTTTTGAAAGAGGCACATATCTGCCATCCACCTTGCAACAGTGTTTGGAGTTTAATAAGTTTGACCTAGAGGGAGGGCGTTCATGATACAGTCCCCCACATCACCACTCCAGCCTGCATTCAAAGGCCGTGCCCCATCATGAAGTCACCTCATTAGGATGAACTCAGGTATGGTTGACAGGACCTCTTATGAATAATGAAAGACACTCCTATCACTTAAGACATTCTAAGGGTTTTAAGAGTTCTGTGCCAGGAACCAAGGACAAAGACCAAATATATTTTTTATTATATTATAGAAAGAGATATAGTCAAGTGATCCTAATACTTCAGCTTTCACTCTCATTCCGACCATTAGTGAATGAGAGTGCCTGTGTCCCCACAGAACTGCCAACGGCGTGTTACTGAGCTTTGGCCTTTTGGCGCCTTGATGGTGATAAATGGAATCTCAGAGTAGTTTTTGTGTTTCTTTTATTCTGAATGAGGCTGAGCATCTTTTCATGTATGGGAGAGCCACCTCTATTTTGAACAGATAAATCTGAGGGGAGGAGAATGGAAAGGCCCAGAAGTTAGTTCTCCTCAGGAAGAGGAATCCTGCAAACAGGGACATGAAGGCTCAGAAATGGACTAACAATGGTCACTGATTTTTTTTCTTACACATTTTTATCAGAGTCAATTCTGTTTTCCTCATTTACGGCCCACCCCAGGTCTGCGGGGATCCTCTGAGCGAGTCTGTCATGCACCTATTGTTAGGACATCTCAAGACCTTAGCAGATCCTTCTGGATGGGGCTTCCTGGCTGAGCCGAAGTGACGCTGCCCACACCCAGCTGTGAGAGCCTGGCTCCTGTGTCTTGCTTATCACTGTGTTCTGATGCCCTTGGGAGAATCAAAATTCCAGGATGAGGAGAGTCCTGGCCTCACCCAGCTTCTGTCTCTACTACACCGTTGACACTGTGGGGTGGAGCTGTCTTGAGGGGCTGGGACCTTGTGCATATCTAAGAAAGGAAAAGAATAATCAGGAAGACTCCTGTTCTTGAAACAGCGGGAAGAAGAGAGAGGAAAGAAAGGTGGTAATACCATCTTAGGGGCTGACTTGTCTGTCAGCCACGGTGAGGCAAATCCACTTATGTGCAGGGACCTCACATTCCAGGATGTGGAGCCGAGAAGCATGGGGGGCTTGGAGGCTTTGTATCTTCCTGGCAGAATGCAGGAAGCCACAGCTGGGAGAGGGAGCTGTCCTTGGGAGGGGACCCCACCTACCCACACAAGATGCCACGCATCTACTCTTGGAGGACAAGGAACGGACCCCTTCTGGGGCATGGATGAAGGGCAGGAGCCAGTCCCCTCGAGGGAACAAGATGCTGCTGGAAGGGCGATTGGCCTCACCCTCCATCCGCACATCCCTCCACCAAAGTGGTAACCAGTCACAGCTGTAAGCAGGTACTTGGCCAGTAAGGAAAAAAGTACCCTGTTCTCAGTGGTGATTTTCACTCTGCCCATTTCAAAGCACTCTTCAGATGCAGCTGTGGTTTCTCTCTGTTTCTATTCCATGATTCTCGGCTCAGTTTCCACATCTGTGAAATGCTCGTGAGGGTTCCTATAACAAAAGAATTTCCGAGGGCTCTGGAAATGTTAAGAGTCCTAGAAGCTCGTTGCTCAGCTCTCCTCCAAGGAGAGAAGTGGGTGCACGTGGAGTTTTGTTCTCCACCGGCTGGTATCTCCACCCGAGTTTTAACATACCCGAGGCAGAGTGATCCTTAGCTGTGATGGATGGAGGTCGCAGGCAGCAGGATCTTTTGACAGCAGCCTGCCTGGAGTCTGATGAGCAGCCAGCTCAGAATGAAGATAAAGCACCCACGAGCTTTGATGGACGACGGACAAAGCTTGTCTTGAAATTGGTCTCTCAAAACAATATACAAACTAATACACAAATCAATGCAAAGTGTTTAAACTGCCAGGAAAACTCGGCCCATCTATCACACTTAAGAGGAAGAGGGGGCCACAGAGTTTGGCAATTGCCTAAGTCCCCAAGGCCCTGGGGAAGGAAACTCTGTCTCTGGGAACTGACAGCCCGATTCAGCATCTCCCTCTTCAGCATGGAGCCCAGTGCGGCTTGCACTGGCCTTGGCTCTGCACCAGTGCTGGATGGGAAGAGCAGCAGCCTCTCGCCTCCTTGTTCCCCTGCTGGTCACTCATGGAGTGGCCTAACCTGTGGGGTAGCCATTGTGACAGGGGCCCTGAGGTGGGGGTAGCTCTTGTCCTTGTGCTGGTGATGATGCTCAAGACTTGGCTTCATCTCAGGGTGACTAAGGGCCCAGCAGCATAGAGACCTGTGAATTCATTTCTTGTGTGTGTGTGTGTGTGTGTGTGTGCGCGCTTAATGTACATGTGTATTGATTTTTAATAAAAATTATATTTAAGGTTTAAAGCATGATGTTTTGGTGTACATATTCATAGTGAAATGAATAGTCAAGCCATTAACAATATATCACCTCACACAGTTACGTGTGTGTGTGTGTGTGTACATGATGTTTTGGTATACATATTCATAGTGAAATGAATAGTCAAGCTATTAACATAGTTACGTGTGTGTGTGTGTGTGTGTGTGTGTGCTGAGAGCCCCTGAACTCTCTTCTCTTAGCAAATGTCCAGTATTCAATACAGTATTATTAACTGTAGTCACTGTGCCTGTACATTAGACCTAGACGTAGTCATCCTACGTAACTGTAACTTTGTACCCTTGACCAGCATCTCCCGCTTTCCCCACCTCCCTGCCTTTGGTAACCACTGTTCTACCTCGGCTTCTATGGATTCGACTTTTTCATATTCCAATGATAAATGAGATCATGAAGTATATTTCGCTCTCTGTCTAGCTTATTTCACTTAGCATAATGTCCTCTAGGTTCATCTGTGTCATTGTAGGTGGTAGGGTCTCCTTTTTTATTGAATAATATTCCATCGTTTGTATATGCACCACGATTTTTTTCCCTATCTCTCCGTATGTCGACAGACACGGGTTATTTCCATATCCTGGCCATTATGAATAATGCTGCAATGAACAGGGATAACTGCTCTTCAGCTGCCACTCCAGCTCGTTCCTCCTACCATCTGCTCACCTGGGGTGACTCACTTCTTTCTTCATTCTTTGAATAATTGCACTGCCTACCTTGGACCATTTCCTCTATTGAAATCAAGTTCATAACTTTGTATCAATCTTATTTATTCTAGAAATTTCTTAACTGGTATAGGGGGTGAATAAGCATAACAGAGTTATAGCCTGCCTCGCGATGTGCAAAGTCTTTTCACGTACATGGTTAGTAGTATCTTCTCCATTTAATAGGAGAGAGCTTCTCTGTTGAAGCTCAGACAGCTTAAATACCGTGTGACCAGACTGCCAGAAGTAGGAAATTGGGGGAAATTGGAATTGTGGTTGTGTTGCATTTCTCAAACCCTTGACCACAGAAGCTGGCCTCGGCAAGGACTCTATCCATCTTAGCTTCGAAGGAGGCTCTGGGGAAGGGGTAGCAACTCCACCTGTTGTAGTGTCTGACTCATCTTGTTGGGTGCTAGCCATGTGTCAACGGGGCCCATGGGCCTGGGCATTAGTCCTTGTGCTTTGGTAGGCTAGGAATTTGGCCAGAGTAAAAGATGGTTCCTTTTAAAGAATTTTACCCCCATGACTCAAGACAGAAAGAACAAACCCATCTCCAGCCATCAGAATAAAGAGAAAGGATTAGAAGGCCCTCAGCAAAGGGGCCATATAACTCACAGAGCTGGAAGAGTTCCCAGAGGACATCCCACTCATCTTCCTGCCTCCAGGCTGCATTCACACCATCCCGCCTAGGTATGCTTCTGACTCACCCCCAGGTGTTTCCAGGGAAGGAAAGGATATAGCCTTGTTCTGGAGCTTTTCCTAGCGCTTTTCAAAGCCCCTGCTTGACAGGTCATCCTAAATCCCTTCTTCCAATAATCCTGGCCCATGGTCTTCGCTTGGTTTGTGTCCTATTATGATGTCTCAAACCTCTGACCCTATGGACTATTCTCTGTGCCGTCTGGATCATCCTTAAAATGGATGGTCAGTCCTGGGCATCCTGCTGCATAGAGGATGTGGACAAACTGGAAGCCCCCGAGGAGAATGAGCACTGGCCACCATGCTGCTTTGAGAACAACCCAACTGTCTGAATTATGTGGAAAAAGGACTTGAATTGTCGATGGGGACTTCACAGGGGTACGTTTGGGAAAATGTAGGGACACAGTAGGATCAGAAGCTGAAAGGTGGGGAGCTGTGGAGAATGTGGCCGGAGAGAGAGACGTGGATGGGGACATGCAGGCTGAACGTCATGCCAGGGAGTTTGATCCCGAGAGCAGTAGGCAGCCCGGGAAGGTCAGTGCATGGCAGTGACTTACTTAGATGTGTGTTTGGAGTCAGTAGGAGGCCACGTGGAAGAGGACTTGGAGGGGACAGGGTCAGAGGTAAGAAGGGCCTTAGGCGACTGAAGCACCTAAAGCAGAAACTTGGGTCTTTTGTGGGGCTGGTGAGAGGCTCTGGGAGTTGCATGGGCTCTTATTCTCCCTCAGAGGCCCTGACCTCAGAGGAGGTGCAGGGTGTGAGTGGGTGTGAGTGTCCAGACTCCAGGCAGGGGAAGGTGCAGCAGGGCACATGGGGTCTGTTCATCTGTCAAACTGCTGTCCTGAGAACAGCAACCAGGTGAAAGCCCGCATGTCTCTGTTTGGTGTCCTGTAGGCACTCCAGTTATTCCAGCAGCAGGACCCCGGGGGCTGCTGGGAAGGCTATCTCCCTATGGCTTCCAGGGTCCCTTCAGGAGAGAAGACCTTGGGATGGTTCATAGAGGAGCAAGCAGCAGGGTATTTCCAAGCACCTGCTCTCTGGTTTTTGTTGACAGAAAGAAGGAAGAAAAAAAAAAGCTGAAACTCTTATCTACCTAGACAAATAGAATGCAGAGGCTAAAGCTCATCCCAAGAAAGCCTTTGGGGACAGTGGCTTTGGTCTGTGCACAGCCTTTACCTGGTGGGGTTCATGGAGGCCCAGGCCTGTCCCACCACGGACTTTTTTGAGGTAAAATAGATGTGACATAAAATTGGCCACCTTCACCATTTCTAAGTGTACAGTTCAAGTCGTGTTAAGTACATCTGCACTGTTGTGCAACCAACCTCCAGAACCTTTTTCATCTTGTGGACCTGAAGCTCCATGCCTGTGAGATGATCACTCCCCTCCTCCCCGCCCCCCAGTCCCTGGTAACCACCATTCCTTCTGTCTCTGAGTCTGACTACTCCAGCTGACTCTTAAAATAGAATTATATAGTATCGTCATCTTGTGTCTAGCTTATTTCACTTAGCACAGTGTCCTCAAGATTCGTCCCTGTTGTAGCATGTATTAGAATATCCTTTCTTTTTAAGGCTAAAAAAAAAAATGTCATTGTACACATACACCACATTTGGTTTATCTGTTCATCTGTTTGATGGCCTCTTGGATGGCTTCTACCTTTTGGCTAGTGTAAGTAATACTGCTATGAACATGGGTGTACAAAGATGCCTTCGAGACCCTGCTTTCAGTTCTTTTGTGTATACACCCGGGATCACGCGGTGATTCTACTTTTCATTTTTTTGAGGAGCAATCCTACTGCCTTCCTTAGTGGCTGCACCATTTCACGTTCCCCCCAACAGCACCACAGACAGTTTATGACATGCCTGTAAGCCACAGGGCCACCACGGGAGGTGAGGACACAGGCTGAGTTACAGCCACGCCGGGCACATAATTCAACCCTCAACCATCCCACCACACACTCGAGAGCCCTGGGGGAGGGGGGCAGGGAGCAGGAAATCTCTCAGCCATCTCAGCTCAAAATTACTTTTGTTCAATTTCAGAGCCCTAGGTGTAACTGTAAAAAATGTCTCCTAAATGTCTGTTTAAGAAACAATCAAAGTTTTGAATAAGCTTTTCCAGTTGTAGAGCTATAGGTTCTTTATAGGGCTAATTGCCTCGCTTCCTTTATTCATTTCCTTTTTTATTATGTAAAAATTTCAAAATGTCTCATTCTAAACAGGACTTTGTTTCTGAGAATCTCAAGAGATTGCAAAGACTGTGTTGCTACTCTGTTCCCTGAGATTACCTTGAAGTCAGAGGAGGCAAAACCCCAAATTCCCAATTAATGGCTGGTATAATGAGAGGTGATGTAGTGCACCCTTATTGGAGTACCCTCTCAGATTCCCTTCTCTGGGACCTGTGAGCCCCACCTCCCAGCTTTGGCTCCCAGCAGTCGTGTTTCTGCCATTTTCCCCTGCCGGTCTGGTTACTGACTAAGGGACTGACTACTGACCCATGCTGACTCATTCAGACTCTTCTGAAAAGTTGGGGTTGTATCTAAGGCAGGGTCAGCAAACTAGCCATTTCCTGCCCCCTATCTGACCGCTTTTGTAAATAACATTTTATTGGAACACAGCTGTGCATTCATTCATTATCGGTAGGCTGGGGAGGCTTTCATGTGACAACAGCAGAGTTGAGCAGTTGTGACATGGACTATATGACCCACAGAGCGGAAGGTATTATCGATCTGGCCTTTACAGAAGTTGGGCAACCATGGGTGTAAGGGAAAGTCTCTGCGAATGGCTGGGCCAGTGAGTGTGAACCCCCAGTCTGTGAGGAAGTCACGTTCTGCCATGTAGACTGAGAAGAAGAGGAAAGCAAGTTGGAGAAACAGGAAGCAGAGAGGCCTACAGATGAGAGAAGGAGCACGAATCACGACAGACTCTGAGACTTTGGTCCTATGCCCTTCCTAAGACTCCTGAGTTTCGTTAGTTACTCTTAGACCCTTATGATAAAATTATCTTCTTGTGCTTAAGCTAGCTTAAATTGGCTTCAAGTTTTGGCAACTAGAGTCCCAAAGAATACTCTGGAGAAGCTCTGTGCCTCCCATTACTCGCAGATCAGTCATAGACCAGCCCATCAAATCTTAGTCCAGAGATCCAGGCTTCCCTCCATCCTTCTTCTGAGCTGGTGAGTCTCTCCTGGCCCTGCCAGGAGAAGCAGGTGTGCGCAAAGGTTGGCAGCTGAGCTGACGCAGAGAAAAAGTTGCTGGTGAGGAGCCCAGGATCAGAGACCCTGAGCATGGCCTCTTGCTCTTGATTGACAGCCACTGCACCCTCCTGGCAGGAGCTGGAGTGGCCTCCAAACCTCGGGTGCTGCAGCAGCTACAGTAAGGGGAAACACCAGAAGCTGCCAACCCCAGCCTTCCTGCCCTTGAACTCTTTGAAACATTCCTTTCAAGACCAATTTCAATTTCTTTTTGTAACTTTTTAATAAAAATGGACTCCATATAATCTTTAGTCAAACGCTTCTTATACTGGCAGGCGATTAAAGTCAAGCACAATGTTTGGCACATAGTACAGTAGCATTCATAGTTCCAATTCAAAGTAGAAGTCGAGCAAATTTTTAACAAGAGCGTCTGGTTCAAGATGGTGGCTTGAGCACATGCTTTCATCTTTGTCGCTTAGATTTCACTGGAAGAAAACTATAAATAATGTCTGTCACGGCAAAGACATTGGGGAAGAAGATTGCCAAAAAGCAAGAAAGCTTAACATTTTTCTGGAACATAAAATGAATGGGATTTGTGATACATGCCACAATGAAAAAAGGCATAACTTGGAATATAACGAGGCTGCAATAGACTTGGGAAACAATATGCCCGTTAGAAACCCACACCCCCCAAAAGATTCTGAGCTCAGAGTTAACAGGTACAGTGGGAGGTGGGCTCCTAGAGGAAGGATGATTGAGTTAGTGTGACCCAATTGCCATACTTTGGTATAGGTCATTTGGTGTCTGTTCCAAGACAAAATATAAAAGGTATACCTCTAAATTTAAACTAGTCTTCTGGAGAAGGTTAAGTCATCTAGGGTAGATTTTGGTACTGTAGAATAGGACCTCCACATTCTGGCATCTGGGGAGTCTATAGCTTGACTGTCCAGTCAGCTCCTTATCTACTCACCCTAATGCCAAACTACCAGGCTGCATGCAACCAGGCAACATTTCACACCCCACAGAGAGCTCCTAACCAGAGTTCTAGGGTAGACATCTGTTAAAAACTAGATTCCTTGAGTTCTAATGCAATGCAGAAAAAACTCATAGCTGCTGCCTCGTCCTTTTAAATGATGGGATGAAAACCAAAGATCACAAGAATTAGAGGAGAACCAGAACTTGAAAGAGACAGACCAAGATAAATAGACTGACCTTAGTGGAAACCATGTTAATTAAAAGTAAATCTTATAATTTATACACTCAGATTCAAAAGGACATTACATCCATAAGATAATACGTAATGAAAAGGCGTAGAAAGAGAACAAGAGACACTTTATAGAGATGAAACAATATTGATTGCCAAAGTAAATTCAAAACAAGCTTAAAATATAAAGTCAAGGGAATCTCTCAGAATGTAGAACAGAAATATAAAGAGAAGAGAAATATTGGAAAAAAGGTAAGAGACATGAGAACTCGTCTTAAGGTTAAACATAAAAGGAAAAAGAATTACAGAAAGAGAGAATAGAGAAAATGGAAATTAGCAAAGAAACAGTGGAATAAAATTTATCAGGACTGAATAAAGACCTTCATTTCAAAGGGCTCGAAGTATCCAGCAAAATGAATGGAAACAACAAAACAACTCAACTGCAAAATTCTAGACTAAGAATAATCGGTAGATCCTAAAATATCCCAGGGAGATCAAACAAGTCACTTTAAGGGAACTAAACTTGAACTGGCAACTGACTTTTCATCTGGAGCCCTCAGTGCTAGAAGATGATACAATAAGGACTTCAAAGTCCTGAGAAAATAAGACTTAACCTTAATTTTTTTTTTTTTATCCAGCCCAATTTTCCATTAAATATCAGGGTAGAAGGAGGACATTTAGTTTCCATATACGCTTTCTTATGAAATTACTTGAGGATGTATCCAGCAGCATGGGGAAGTAAAGGAAGAGAAAGACATGGGGTCCAGGAAACAGGTGAGCAGCCCAATCAAGGACAACAGATAAGAAGATGCCAGAGGAACAACCAGGCAGCAAGTTTGAAGGACAACCAGCCTGAAGGACATGCAGTCCAGACTGGAGCAGAAGAACAGAGAGGGAGACGATCTGAGAAAAAGACAACTCCTGTTGTAGGTAATGTACTATCCTCGAGAGGATGGAAAACCCTGAAGACCTGAAAAATGCTCATTATTCTAGGACAAAAATAATATATATGGAAACTAGCTAGACTCAGCTCTTTCTGCTTCCCCAAATCCACTATATAAATAATATCGCTTTCTGTTTATGCATTCAGCAGAGCAAAGTCAGGGAGCATTATTTTCTAGAACCTAGCTGGCCTTGCCCTTTTCCATCTCAGCTGAGGTTCTGTCCTGGTTGGCAGGCATGCGTTTGTATAGAGATGGAATACTCCATAGGATTCTATGCAGTCTGTTGTGACCTACAGGATACTGGCCTTGGAGGCATAGCTGCAGTGCTCTTTGAAGCCATGGTGGGCCTGCTGAGAGCCACAGGCATGTCTTCCCAGCCAGTCCTGAGGCCACCGTGCTGTGTTCTGCTGGTGATATCTGTGAGCTTGAGACAGGCTCAGGTCTCTGTGGGTTTCTCTGGGAGATCCTGGTATGAACTGCAGTGGTGGTTTTTATAGTAAAGAGCCAGCATACTTTAAGGAGGGAAAAAGTGCTAGCCAACAGTTTTGCTGTCCCCATTATAGAGTATGGAAGAGTCAGTGAGAACATTGGGCTAATGGCACAAGCCCGTGAAACCCTCTTGTCGCCCGTGGCAGGAGCCAGTCTTTGCAGTTACAGATGCTGTGTTTGGCAGCACTTAATAAAAAGCAGAACAGGCTTCCACTTGGGGTTCAGTATTTTTTCTTGGATAAAGACAGAAAAGTGAACCTCTAAACTTTTATTTCCTGGACCAAGCATGGTTCAATTTCAGAGATGGACATGGTCACTTGAAGATGCAACAAAATGCCTCCAAACCCAAGTGACCGAACAAATAAAAGAGCACCTTAAAACATCTGAGGACAATGGAGAACAACTTTGGAAGAAAGAAACGATGGTTTGAGAGAAAACACGAATCTTCGGGAAAGTCTAGAACTGTGTGCCTGTGAAACTGAGAGATGGAGGCAAAGAGTGAGGGAACTTGAAGGATTAGAAAAAAAATGCTTGAAAACATGAAGTCTCGATCCAAACAGTCATGGATGAGAAAGAGAGCCAGTTAAAATCTGTTAAAACTGTGCTGAAGATCACAGGTCTGTCTGCTGCCTTCAGAGAAGATCACGTAGATGATGGTACCTTTGAATCAGAAAAAAAGAATGAAGCAGAAAATGGACATCACCCAGTGTCTCAGTTAGAAGCTGATGTGAAGAGGCTCATGATCTGTTCATTTAATTGAGGCCTTTAAGAGACTTGGATAAAAACAAACATTATCCCAAAAATTATGTGAAGGAAATCCAATGAATGAAAAGCTTACAGGACGAATAGTCTCCAAACTGAGCAAGCAGCTTAGCAGTCTGAAGATTCTAGCTTGAAAGTAAGATTCAGAAGCTTCAGCTGAATCTTGAATTAGATCAAATTCAGACAAAATCAGTTGAAAAGGAACTGTACTGCTTTAAAATAGAGAAGAAACTCCTCAAAGTGCAGAGGAACACAAACCACACGTATCAGAAGGGAAACCTCTACAGGAAGATGGCTGAAGACACAAAGAGTCGGCAAGAACCGCTTCCTTCTATCGAAACCAGATTCTCTTCCATGAGAAAAGTGCTTGAGGAAGTCGGACAGCAGCTCTGTTGGCAGAGAAACAGCTCCAAGAGTTAAGAAAAGAAAAAGCTTATAACCAGTATTAGCTAACACTGAGTGTGAGTTCCAGCCTCTCTCCAGTGGCTGTTTTGCTCCTGCAGTTCCCATTGCCGTCCCACCAGGTCCAGAAGTGTCGGGGGTTCCCCTGGGTTATCAGGTCTCCCGGGAGAGTGGAGGGCGAAGCTGTGGGAGCTCAGGGATCTTGGGGTATCATGTAGGTTCGATTCAAATTTCACAGCAGCAGCCCACAGCAAGACATTTGCCTGTGTTCTCTATTAAAGTAATTTTGATTTATCTCTTTTTAGTTCAACTGCTGTTATTTAATCGATGTTATAATTGCTCTTATTAAAGTTTGATAACATTAAAAAGAAAAGGTAATAGCCATCAGAAGAGCTGAAAATGGATCGGTTTTAGAAGTTCCTTCCGGGAAGAGACATGAGGGCAAAGGGGGATGGGGTCAGGTCATCTGAAGCTCGAGGAACAATTAGTGTGAGTGGCCCTGGGGATCATCCCCACTTCCTACCACTTGGATTCAGTTAGGCCAGGCTTCAGCCACCTCTATGGGGATGCTGGGCAACCAAAGGGACTGTGCTCTACTACTGCTTAGACTTGTAAATGTCCCCTTAATAATCCCTACGTCATATTTACACCACCTGGCACTCGCTCTTTCTGTCTTCACACCCCCTTTGCCCAAAAGAGCACTCCTGCAACAAAATTTGACTTGGTACTGTATGCATGTTACTTGGAGAAAAGGTTACGTTGTAAAAACCATTTATTGAGTTTCTACTGTGTGACAGCCATTGTAGTGGGTATTGAGAATAGGTAGGTAAACAAATAATTCGAGCTATAAACTCATTTTGAATGACTGAATTAAGATCTTTCTTTCATGGAGCTTAGCTGCCATTTATGAAAAGAAATCTGTGAATTCAACTCAAACATCTACTCATTCTCTTACCTCACGCCCTTTTGTCTACCCGTGGAGGGAGTTCTTTGCTAGGGACCTAGGGCTTCAAAAGCCACCAAATTTTCCATTTGTGTACATCTTTCACAAGCCTTGAAGAAGTCCTGAAGATGGCCAGAGATTTGTAATAATCAGAGGTTCAGGTTGATAATGTGTTCAGACTTGGTATTGCAGGAGGGACGTATAAGATGCAGACAGAACTTGGGTTTGCCTTTTTTATCTGAGTGGCATGCTGTCCTTTTAAGCTTGAATACCCTTTCAAAACAAAATCAAAAGCAAAGCAAACATACACAATCCCAACCATTTTTGTTCTGGGAGAGCTGAGTCAGTTGGGGTCAATGGGGTCAAGGTGATGAATTCGACCCTGCGTCTGTCTCCAGGCATTAGTCAGGTCCCTGAGGGGCGAGGACTCCATCTCATTTATCCTAGAACCCCTTGTACTTGGATAGTGCTGAGTACACAGTAAGTGCTTCAGAAAATTATTGTTAAAGAGTAATTTGTACTATGTACTAAAATTAAAGGTGCCAACAAATAATTCGATAAGTTTCTCTCTCAGTTGTAAGATTTGGTCCTGAATACGTAAAACGTGCTGGTCCATCCTCTCTCCTCCTCCCAAAAGTTGAATGAATTAATTGATAGACAAATGGATGCCCTAGTTAAGAAGTAAAAATTTGCTGTGAGAAGGCAGAATTTTTAGCTATAAGCCCCTCCACTATGGGTAAAACTACTGGAGCACATTTAGCAGACAGAGTAGTGATACCATATACGGTATAAGAGAAAGACGGCCTCTATTTTATTGTCAACACCACTTCAACAAAATTAATTTCCTTTGGAGTTTTTATTTCTGTATTTTAATGGTCTAATGTAGTGCTCAACACCCATTAAATAATGGTTTTCTTCTCTCATATTTTCTTTCCGTTTTTTCGGTTAGCTACTGACTGATCAAATGGTTCACTGCGTGTTGCCCTTTATTCTGCCCCCACATCCAGCATTCTCATTTTGTTATGCAGGGAACTGACCTGAACCAAAGCAAAGAATACACTCACTCAGACCCAGGAATGAGGCACAAGTGTCTAAGGGTCTCCTATGGCCAGCTCCGAAGTATTTGTCACTGATGGGACCTGGTCCCGAGGTGTCATAGAGAAGAGGGGCTAGAGGCTGGGCAGGCCATGGGTCAGGATGAGAGAGCAGGATCAGAAAGGGCTTTGGCACCTATGGCCAGCTCCAAAGTATTTGTCACTGATGAGACCTGGTCCCGAGGTGTCATAGAGAAGAGGGACTAGAGGCTGGGCAGGCCATGGGTCAGGATGAGACAGCAGGATCAGAAAGGGCTTTGGAAAGGGAAAGAAAAAATCCACCCTCTCAACTTGGATGGATGCAGCTGTCACCATGAAGTGACGTATTTCCTTGCTCACGTTCTCCTGCTCTGATCCCACCCCACCAGGTTACAGAGAGGCACGGGCTGTGTTATATTAAAGTCGAAGATGAAGACATTTTGCCCTGTGTGCTGGAGGAACAATGTTACCCTTTTGGTCCTCTGTTTTCCCCATCTATAAAATGGGACTCTTAATATTTCCTTGCCGAGGAAGGTAAAAAAGTATCCTAGCAAACACTAGCCTGATAGAACTGACCTCATACTGACCTCATCCACTATACAAAGAAACTAAAAGCTGTGGAAAGCTGGCTTCCCTCTTAACTAAACTCTCAACCCCTGGGGTAAGGGAGAGGAGGGAGCTGCTTCCTGCTCATAGGAGAACGCTTTAGAGGGGTGTTTTATGGGCACTGCTGAAAACATAGGGATATAGTAAAACACAGAGACACCAGTGCATTGAGCTGGAGATCTCATCCATTCTGCTTCACAGACATAAATTACTGGCCAGGCGCAGGCATTTCCCCTCTGGGTCATCACCCTACGATGGGGAGAGCTTTTATTTTCTAAATGATACATTGATCTGATAACATGATTATTACATCATCTCTATTGCCCATCACCACTCACAATAGGAGAGCATTATAGGGAAAATGAATGCTCCCTCTGGAATAGGGTATAGAAACGTGTGTGTGTGTGTGTGAGAGAGAGAGAGAGAGAGGGTATGTATGAGTGTGCTGTGTGTGTGTGTGTAAAGATTTCTGACAGGAAGATAGGAAGTTGCATTAATATCAGTTGATGGAGTTCCAGCACTCACATACAAAATCTAGACTCTCTCCTGGGACCCTCCTGGTAAGAAGGGGAGTCGCAATGGAAATTAAATGCTATTAGGGAAAGGCGTGGAAAGGGTGTGTAGACCAAGACTATCAGGGTTTAAGGGATGAGGCTAAAGGACTCTTGTCAGACTCAATATGTCTTCCTTCAGGTAGAGAGGAAAGGAGGGAGAATCTCTAACGTGGGATTTCAGACACCTGGTATATGCCGTGCAGGGGAGAGGGGCTGAGGAATGGGGTGATCCAGTGCAGGGTTCTCATATCCTTAAAGCACACTTTATTGCAATCTTGGGCGAGACCCTCCTTCACTCAACAATTAAGGTAGCTCCAAAGGTCATAGGAAACTGTCTTCTCCTGAGGCAAGTTATTGGTGTGCTAATGATCTTGAGTCGGTTTTCTGTGTGACCCTCTGCCTCTCTGTGTTGATAGAGGGCTGGGGTGGGGTAGAGTGGTAGGATCGTGAGTGGGACACCGAAACAACACTAGCTTTAACCACCTGGCCCTGAAGATGGCTGTCTGAGTGCTCAGTTACCTCTCTGGGTCCTAGAGAGCTGAGGATATTGCTAGAGGATTTCTCCAACTTCAGCGGGTCTGAGGGAACAGCTGCACCTGGGGAGCTGTTTATTCTTGACTGAGTGGACTGTTTCTTTAATTATGGTAACAGTTTGCCATGAAACCTTGACCTCCCTGGGAGAGAGAACATACTCTTACAGCTAAATCCTGACCTCTGGGAGAACAGCTTTCCATGCTGGGTAATCCCCAAGGCATGCTGACTATGAGCATGCCCACATACATACACACACGCACAAAAGCTTCTACAAAAGGTGTAGATACTTGATAGTATGCAGTAGTTATTCTGGGAAAAAAATCAACCAGGTTGGACTTTCTTACCCCTATGGTTTAGTGCTATTTTAATTTTGAATTGCACATGAAGGGGGCTCATAATACTTTTAGCGTTTGAGGCCCTGGCCAGTTTGGATGCTTTGAACCCGGAGTTCCCTAAGTGGAGGGAACTGCGAGGACTGTGGTGTCCTCTTAGGGAACCTTGGGCCAGGTCAACTTAGGTGCAGCCTTTTGGGGCCCCTTGTCTTCTAAATTCTGTCACTATTCTTATATTCAATTTTATACTTTTGGAACACAACTCTGTAGAAAAAGAGCCCAATACAGGCTTAGATAAGGAAACTAACAGTGCTTTACGCCTCCTGCCTACATCAGTTCAACTTTGTAATACTTAAGTGGGTGCCAGGTCCACATGGTTCTGCCCCTTCAAGACCCTGCCTGACAGAGGGGAGCCAAGAGGAGCAGCAGATGGCCAAGGAGCCCCCAGCAGCCCAGGAACCACTGACCTTCAAGAATGTTGCTATGCAAATATGGACTTGGGGAAACAGATGAATGTTTAAATAGGCTTAAAAAAATTCAATCAACTTGTCGGCTCTAACACTGATACAGATACCACTCAGGAAAAAAACAATGCAAGTAAGCAGGAGAGATTTGATAAGCATAAATATTTTTAAGTGTTTTCACACAATTTGCTTTCTAAAGTGTGTTTCAATAGTTTTGATCTTTTAAATCTAGAAAGCAACTCTGGGACTCACGAGCTTCGGCAGCACTGCAAGATTCTAGAAATGATTTGAGCACAAAAGCTGTCTGTATCCTGCCTCCGGATTCGACACGGTATTCTAGGCAGAATTGTCTGCGTCTCTTGAATGCTTGGTAACTGGGTATTAAATTCTTCGTGATATATTCCAGGGTCATCATATGTTGGAGACCTATGATGGAAACATTTTCAAGGTGTTAGTTTCACTATAATTATGTCGTTAGATCCTACAAGAAGACAGAGGACTGGGTGGAACAGTACAGAGTACTGGACAGAGGCACGTACGTGTCCCCACGTCTAGCCAGTCTGTTAGGACAGGTGATGGACTTTGGGGGTGCATACCTTCTGGCTCCAAGGCTACCATCTTTTTACTACGCACTTGTCTTGTTCAAAGTGGCCCAATTCACTAAACCACCAGATACCAGACTCTAGAACTGTGATAAAGAAGCATTTTAAATGTCTCTGCACTGTGACATATTGTACTAGCCACTGCCAAAAGTAGCAAGAGCGATGGAAAGGAGAAAAAAAACAAGTTTTAAGATACTAGCTGTGTGTGTGCAAAACCTAATGAAACTAGAAGAAAAATGAAAAAGAAAGTGAAAAGAAAGAGAAAAAAGCGTAAACGAGCAAAAGAAAGCACATCACATTGTGGAGCTTTGAAATCCGGGAACCATTCTGATTGCTACTGTTTTTTCGTTTTTTGTTTTTTTAATCTGCTATCACCAATTTTCTCTAGTTCTACCAAAGTAGTAAACTCTTTAGTCTGATTTGTCTCTGATAGGAATAAAGTTTTAGCCTAAATGTCTATGGATGCTTCTTAGCATCCTCTGAGATCTGATTTTTTTAGGTCCTTCTCCCTATTTTCAGATGTTTTCAGCCTAACACTGGCTGCTCCCCGCTCTTACAGAAAATCCTGAAGAAAGGGAAGATGTCTCTCACCATGGCGAATGTCACTGCCTGAATGTACCTGCTGCTCAGAGTCAGAGGCCAGACGTAACCTCTGTCGCGTAAAGCAGTACCGTGTATCTGTTCCAGTTTATAATGTCCGAAGTGAACCAAAAAGGGAGCTTAGCCCATCATTGACTGTTGACTGTTGGTCCTAATAATAATGAAGCATTAAAAACAAGAATGTTGCTATGAGTTTCTTTAGGAAGAATGGGGCCATCCAGCTCTAAGGGGACTCTGCATAAGTGAAGATGTGATGGTGAAGGAGTTTTCCCAGAGAGTATCAGCTCTCCGACCTGAATATGATTCCAGCTGAAAAAAAAAAAAAGCGAGGAGCACTAGAAAGTAAAGCGAGACGTTCTCCAGATCTCTGTGCATAGTTTACTACCAAACATATCCTCCTCACAGCACAATTATCATCACTCTGTTTTCAGAAACCTACGTTAGCACACTATTTCCAGCCACAGGACACCTGAACTCAGCTTTCAACGGCTTCTACCTTCTCAACACATCTTAACTACACAATAATACTTATCTCTTTATCTCCTTCAAGCTCCAGCTTTACTCCGCTCGAGATGGTCTCTTCAGCAGATGCTGGACTCAGTTCTGAAGTTACAACTGTGTTCTATCAAAGCTCGACCACTTACCACCAGCCCTCTACCCTCTCCCAGCTTCAGTTTCTCGGCTGTCAAGTGAGATAATAATGGAACCTACCTCCTTAGCCTAGTACCTGACCTATAGTTAAGTACTTGGCCAATGTCAGCAGCTGTCATACGTATACAATAATAAAAAAAATGTCAGATGGTCGAAGAGTCTCATGTTGTAGGATGAGTCTAAAGAGTCTTGGTAGTGATACTGGAAAAGGGTGTAGGTTCTGGAGTCAACCACAAACATGTAATAAAAGAAAACTCCTTTGAATATACAGACAGGCACAGCCTCCTGCATCTGAGGCTCTGCTGGCTCAGGTGCTGTGTTATACCGACAAACCCAGGAACATTGCTCTCGCTATACCCTGGCTGTCTATTTTACGCTGAGCTTAATCCATATTATTTTCACAAACCCAAGCATGTTTCAAAAATGAGCTTTGTAGCTCTCTTGGGAAAGAGCGATGTGGTTATCTGTTAACCGAACAGGGCAGTGGCCCTCACTGACATTACTTCGTTTTTTTTAGAATTATATTAAAAGCTTTCAAGAGGTGGTCGAGAAGGATGGATTTCCAAAAGAAGGGAAGCCAAGGAGATATTGAGAGCTCTAGAGACCCATTATGCACAGGTATTATTTTGGAAGTCGAGACAGAGATATCTGACGTTAAGTATTTTTCTCCACAATGAATGATTACATTAGAGCTAAGCTGTGTGGTTGTGAGAGTTTATTTGAAAAAAGAAAAGAAAAAACAAACTCACAGATCTAATGATCGGATGTCCCTGGAGGGATTCTCTCTTTCGACGTTTCCCAGACAGAGGATCAGCCACTTCCAGTTGGCGCTCAAATCTTTGTCCATCCTAACCTTACACGTGAGGCTACTGCCAGGAATGACTTTAGCAAAGTCTAGAAGACTTGCTAGCACTCTCCTGCCAGGATGCCAGGGCTCATGTATTCTTTCTGCTTCCCCTCTTAAAACTGTGGTCACGCGAGTCCTAAAGGCTGTGCTAATCCCATTCACACTGAGGAGTACAAGACTATTGGTGACTTAAGGCTGCCCTCTCCCAACAATGGGTGCTTTTTAAGTTGAAGCAATGCCTTCACCCAAAATAATGAGTCTATAATGGCAGGATTTCGAGTTTTGGGTGTAGGCTGTGGCCGGGAAAAGGCACTGAAGAATGGATGATTTAGTGTAAGGCTCTTCTCAGAATCTCTCCAAATTATACCACACCAGTGACCTTTACTCTACTGGTGGTTTAAAGATACAGTGGCAATTATAGTCTGCAGAAAGCCTGGTACCTAAAGGAAAAAAGGAGGTTTGGAAAATACAGTGGAATCCTATTGCTATGTAGTAGACCTCTGATATTCTTAAAAGAATATGGCCTGACACCTCAGTGAATGACCAAATTTGAGAAGGACACTAAGTCATATAATTCCTACCCTTATGAGGTAATAAAGTATGATTGAAAAATCTGGTGCCTCTTCAGACTCATGATGATTCTATAAACATGGGACTTGGGTCATTTATAAAGCTGCTTTCTTGCCTAGACCATCACATGATTAGACCTCTTTTTCCACCCCCATGCTAGCAGCTGCCTTTCTCACAAAGCAGTTTCCCTCAAAGAAACACAGGCGTTATCACCTCCCTTGTATTCTTGCCTACGGATGATGAATGGAGAACAAAGCCACCAGCCAAGTGTCCTGTTTGTGCACCAGGCTCGGAGTACATAATTCAAGTCGGTGCCTTGGCAAGGTGACTGATGACTGCACATCATGTGTCATAAATTACGGGACCATTCATGGATAGTCAAAACTATGACTGCTCAGCCCTTGAATGCCAAGGGTCTCCTGGGCTGATTTCTTGGAAACGAATTTAACGTGTGAGCCCAAGGATGAGAAACATCATCCCCTATCTGAGTGCTGCCCAGGTGAGGGCGTGCTACCCTTTTGTGTTGCCTGCAGTTGCTTTTTATCTACTGACCTCTGTGTAGGTTTCTTAGGGCTGCCATGATGACGAACTGCTATAAACTTCATACTTGGTTTAGAACAACTGAGACATATTGTCTCGGTTCTGGAGGCCAGAGGCCCAAAACCGAGGTGTTGGCAGGGCCCTGCTCCCTCTTGAAGTACTAGAGAAAGATCTGTTCCAGGCCTCTCTCCTAGCTTCTGGTAGCCTCAGACATTCCTCGGCTTATAGATAGTTGTTTTCTCTCTGTGTCTCTTTGCATATCTTCCCTCTATGTCTCTGTCTCTTCATATGGCATTCCTTTTTATAAGAACATCAGTCTTATTGTAATTAAATTTATCTAATTACATCTGCAACAGCCCTATTTTTAAATAAGGCATGTTCCAAGGTCCTGGGTGGGTGGTGGGGGTGGTGAAGACATATGAATTTTGGGGGACAAAATATCAACCTCATAAACTGCTAATGTTTGTGAGGAGGCCACTTTTAAGGAGTGATAAACACCTAGTCATTTTTTGACACTCAAAAGAGCGATACCTAGTCTAACTTGTTCTTATGCATCTCATCACACATGTCCGTGCACGCACACACGCACATGATCACACACCTGGCTGCTTTTAAAGAAACTTTAGCACCTCACCCCATCAGGATGGCAGAAAGCTGTGTTGGAAAGTGTGTGGGAGCCCAGAGCTGGGTACTGAGGGGTGAAATGTGGAGGCTGGAAGCTCCTTTCAAAGACCAGTATTCACAGCCTGAAGCCTTTGGGGAGAATAGAGACAAGTGCTTTTGCCCTCTTTACCTCTGCCCTGGCTTGTTGTGAGGCTGTGTCCTTTGAGAGAAAGAATCTGATCACACCGAAGAATGACCAAGTCCCACAGGCCACAGGGAAGCGGGAAACAGGGGACCTCGGCTTTGTAGACAGCCAGCCCCGCCCGCGGCACATCTGCTGGGTGATGAGCACTGAAGCCAAAGCTGTCTGGGCGTCGTGACAAGTCTGTCCTGGCTCTTTTTTGTCTCCGAGGCTGAGAGGACATAAACCCCCTTTAGAGATTCTCTTCTAGAGCTGCTGCTTGGAGCCATGGTGCTGAGCTGGGCCCAGCTTCTGGGAGCAAGGGCGCTGCTGTCTGCTCATCCATCCTGAGGCTGCCGGGGAGAGGTTACTGGGATAGGGTCAAAATCTAAGACGTGCACTTGGCGGTTACTGTTTTTCCTCGACCTCAACACTCTACCTACCCAGAGGAAGTGATACATTCTTTGGTTTGCCCTCTTCAACCCTTTCGTTCCCATTTTCCTCTTGTTCAGAACTCTGCTACCAACATCTTAGGAACCAGAACAGTCTCCAAGCCTGAGAGCAGCATCTTCTTCAAAGGGAGTTAGGGCCATTGAAGTCTCGTCCCTCTCCTTTAGAGAAGACCCGCCCCCTTAGATGGGGATACAAACCAAGTTGGAGGTGATCGTGAACCCAGGGCCAGTTAACCAGCACTCCTCAGAGCCTTTGACCGAAGGCGCCATTTTCCCTGTGCAAAACCAGTGTGCCCATCATCACGGAATCACTTATATTTCGTAGAGAGGCTGATGACACTGGTTCATCTGCACTCCCATCTGGTCCCCCTCATGGCTGAGGGACAGGGAGCCATGGACAGGAACCAATCTAGAGCGTTCATGGGGATATCAGACACAGAGTCACAAGAGTTCTCTCAATTACACAGCCGCAGCCTTGAGAGCAGGAAGGAGTGTACCATCGACGGCGTACCTGCTGTGCGCTATAGTTGCATCAGCTGTTGTCACAGACGTAATCTCATTTATTCCTCACAGCAATCCTGCAAAGCAGGTCAGACCAACATCATTTTTATAGAGGAGGCCAAACAGGGCACTAGAATCTCCAGGGGAAACTTTAAAATGTTCCCTGACCATGAAAGGTCAGTATCAAACTAAAAAACTGCACTATTTTGGGAATTACCCTCACAAAGATTCCCTCCTTGAACAAACTTTGGTCAGGCTCCTTCAAAATCTCTTCTCAACCAGGTCTTGACTTTTCTTTCTTTTTAGGCGAGGCAACCCTTGGTTGACCTCACAGATTGCAAGGACCTTGTCAGTTTACAATCCCTTATTTTTTTATTTTTTACGCCTACAGCACCTGGTCTTCCTAGGTGGTCTCCCTCCAAGTACTTAACCAGGCCCGACCCTGCTTAGCTTCCCAGGCCTTGACTTTTGGGCACTGTGTTCATCTCTGCATTATCTAATTTTAGCAAGAAGCTTGCCAGGTGGTCAGTTGAACTAGAAATCCCCCCAACCTTCACTCTCCAATCCGATCAGGTTCCTCATTCTTCACCACGCCCCAGGCGATGTCTGGTCAGCCAGGTTGCCTTCAACAGGAATTCTGTTGTCGGTTTAGCCAGAAGCTCCCTGCCCCGATGTTTCCTCTTAGTAACATTTCATCCGCTAACCCCAGCCTGCCCTTTGGCTATAAATTCCCGCTTTTCCTTGGTGTTTTGGGAGTTGAGCCCAATCTTTCTCCCGTACTGCAAGACCCCACTACAGTTGTCCCTGTGCATTGCAGCGCATCACTGTATCTGGCCTCACCATTCTGTAACAAGTGTCATAAATGATTATTTCTTTAACAACCCCAAGGGAATGACACATCAGAGCCTTTTCAGGTAGGAGAGGAGGAGGCACCTACAGCCAGCATTTGCGATCCTCTTGGCCAGGGGCACTTCATGGAAACCTGCAGCAAGCAGGCCCATCGCTGCCGCTGGCAGAGGAGCCACGGAGAGAAGGGAAGCGTTTGCTAAGTGGTCCAAAGCGGCAGCAGCTTTTGTGAACAAATGTGCCTTTTTTGGAGGGGTAATTATAAAGCCCAGAGAGAATTCCTGGTGCTTTTTGTGAGGGCGATTTGGGCGGGGCTGTGCACAGAGGGCGTCGGGGGCAGAGGAAGGAGGAAATAGAGCGATTTGATGCCACACTGTTCCTCTCTCTACACATCCTTAAGTATCCAGTTAAAAAGAGATCTAATATTACTTAGACAAGCAGGGAAAAGCAATCTGGGCTTTCATTCCTATTTTGCTGCTTTCCTGAGAGCTTGTGGAGTGCCTGCTGTTACGCGTAGGGAACAAAATCACCCAAAGCTCTAAAACCAGACAAAACCAACTATCCTGTGATTTTTCTGATACTTGCTCTGGGTCTGGCAGGCCAAGGCTTCTGTCAGTGCCAACTCTCTCTTGTGATAAAAGTCACTTCGGTGGCCATGCCAATAGCCAAGGCTCCAGTGAACTGTGGTGGGGTGACCGCTGGTTTGTAGTCCTACTGTTTCCAGGGGTGCAGGAGCTGAGAACAGAGAAGGGAAAGATTTAAGCCAAAGCAGTAGCATGAGACAAACAGAGGATGAGGCTGAACGTGTGCATTGAAACCTGCAAATGCTTAGAATCCAAAATGTTTACAATACTATCTAACAGCGGGACTTGGCAAACCGTGGCCCCATGGGCCAAATCTGACTTGAGGTCTGTTTTTGTATAGCCCTTGAGCTAAACATACTTTTCCTCATTTTGAACTAGTCAGGACAAAATCAAAAGAAGAATAATTATTTTGTGGCAGCCAAAAAAGATACGAAATTCACATTTTAGTATCCATAAATAAAGTTTTATTGGAACATGGTTGGTTTGTCTAATATTGTCCGCGGCTGCTTGTGCACTAAAATAGCAGCGTTGAATAGTGGTGACAGAGACGATATGGCCCACGGGCCCCGAAATATTTATTATCTGGCACTTCACGGAGTTTGTTGACCCCTGCCTCAGAGGGATTCAAGTCTCGGCTCTAACACGTACAGACTGTGTGATCTCGAGCTAGTTCTCTAGTCTTTGTAAGCTAGAGGTTTCTCATCTATAAATGGAGATACTTGTCACACCTACATCTTGACTTGTTAGGAAGATGGCCTCAGACCATGAATGTAAAGGAAGGACTTAGCAAAGGGCTCTGTGTAGAGTAAGCTCTCCGTAAGGGTTTCCCGTTGTTATTCTGTTTGTAAAGCTTTTCAGGAAAAAAAGTTAGGCCCCTCTGATGGTGACTGCTGGTTTGCTGACCCTATGGATCTGATTAAAATGCTACGTAGAGGCTAGAAAGCTAAACATTTGTTTTCCCAGTCTCCTTTGCACCCAGGAATGGATGGCCATAAGATACAATCTGTCAAATAAGGCATAAATGAAAATTTACTCTGGGTGTTCTGGGAAAGCTTTTGTTTTCCTAAGAAAAGGTACGGCATGGTTGAGCGCTGCCAATTTTCCAACTTCCTACCTTGACTATAGATGTCTGGAGCTGGGGTAGCCACTTTGGGCCGGTGCAAACAGTGGCAAGTAAAGTTACAGAGACCACTTGCCCTGACATTGTTAAGCTGCTGAGCCAATGTTATCAGCTATCTATCTTCAGATTTTTTGTTGTTTGAGAAAAATAAAATCGTTTGTTTAAACAATCGTAAGACAGGTTTTCTATTGTAACTGAAGACATTTCTGAGTATCATATTGTTTTGGAAGTTGAGTGGAATGCACAGGAGCCATGTGCCAGATGAGAGGGCTTTGAGTAGGGAAATTTGAAGTGACCAATAGATATGGGGATATAAAGATGTACCTTTTGAGAAATCCAGTTCAGAGACACAGACCCAATGGAGATACTTGTCACACTTGAGACAGGAACTCAGAGCACTGGCCAAGCTCAGCTTCGGTGAACAGGACAGTCATAGCAGGGCAGGTTAAGAAGATTACTGCCTTTCCTCAGTAGAACCGATAGGGAAGAACAGGGCCTCCAAGAATTCCTCAGGCTGCTAAGAGGGAGAGGGAGCTAATTAAAATATATACTATTCTCCTAATTAAAATTGACAAACTTCTAGAGAACACACATATGTCATATTCCTCTTTAGAGTAAGTTAGCAGTCTGAAGAAAGTCTACTCATCTAAGTAACTCTAAATAAGGACGGCCCCACACGGCACCTGGAGAAGAAGTATAGGCTGGCCCAGAGAGAGGCAATTCCCCTCTGAGCTGGCCTTGACCCTCTTAGATTTCTAAGAATGTAAAATGCCATGGTTTGTGGGAGGGGAGTGTGAGAGAAATAGCCTCAATGGGATGGGAAAATAACCATTTCCCAGCAATCTTTGCAAGCTGTTGGTTCTCCTTGGGCTAATCTGGGAAGGCTTTGTTAAGGAGGGGAGGTTTTAGTTTAAAATTATGGCTTTTTATATATTTTCTGTTTAGAGAGGTAATACATGTTCATTACAGAACCTTCAAATGATACAGAGAAGCATAAAAAGAAAGGAAAATCACTCTGAAGTCCCCTACCCCTCACCCCAGGCAACCACAGTTTCCAGGCCTCCCTCTGGGCATATGTACACATGTAATTAGAAGTTTTACGCAAATCGGTTCCCATTATGCTGAACACGGTTCTTCTTTATTTTCTCCTCTCTCTCGCTCTCTCTTTTGCATCCTATTTATTTGTGGGCGGGATTTTTTCTTTTTGGTAACTGTAGACATGCGTCATCCTTCATATTGTCCACGTCCCATTTCATTGCATGGCTCCCTGGGATGGCGTTCGGGGAACTGTCTGGATGGTGGGAAGGAGTGATCTGGCAGTTCCAAGGCTGGAGTTGAAGCCTGGGGGTGATGTAGAATAAGTTCTTGATAGAGTTTCCGGTGAAGATGTAGGATACGTTGGAGACAAGGAAGCATGTAAGAGAAAGGCCAGGGTAGGTGATGTTGTGAACTGAATAGCCCCCAACCCCCGACCCTTCTTCCCTAGCACAGTGCAAACTCATCCCATCTCTCCCCAACATGAGCTATTTAAGGGACTTATCAGCTGGCCGCTTGCTCACCTGCACCTTGGGACCATCTCAGGTGTTTTGTTCTGTTGGCCATCTGATGGTTACCTGGTCCTGCCTGAGGGGTCAGAAGTAGGATACGTGCTTCACTCCCCTGAAAGCCCCAGGAGGCTTCATTGCCAACCAGGAGATGAAGTGCATAAATGATCCTGGCCAGAGAACCTGCCAGGTGATTTGCTCCAGGCGCATCTTCCCCAGTAAATGGGTCCTTTCGGAAAACCAAATGGTAGCTTAGAAGTTTGCTTTGTGAACATATAACCAGAACAAAAGGTATTAGAAAATAATTTCCTAGATTCTATGCTGAGGGGTTGTTGATGGTTTTGAGACTTCAATATTTTCCCTGACTGGTGCTTACATTTTTAAAAATCATTCCTTCTTACTTGTCTTTCATTCACCCTTTACTCCTTCCTGTAATGGTCACGAATGCGGCAGAATGTATCACTCTGTAAGAGCAGGCATCTGGAGTCTGCCCGGCTTCACATCTGGCTTCATCACCTTACCAGCTGCATGACCTTGGAAAAGGTGTTTGACTTCTCTGAGCATCCGTTCCTTCATCCGTAGAAGAGGATGCTAATGTGCCCACATCACAGAGGCGTCTTGAGTATGCCTCTATTTGCATGGCCTCAGTTCATACTCAAAGGGAGTGTCTGTCGATCTCGTTTCCCGCCATCTTCTCCCATCAGCATCCCTTTCGGACGTGGGCAATGTGCACATTTGCGACTCGGCCTTCCTCTGTGTAACGGTGCTTATGGGCACCACTGCTTTAAGGAGCTCGTCACAGGGCTGTGCTTTAAATGCTTCCTACGGACACTGTAAGGGACAGAAGTGAACATGACATAGTGATGTGGGTCACCTCAGGACTCCATCCCTAGCTAGCTCTGCTTAAATATGTTAATGAAAACCAGAAATAAAATTTTAAAACTGGAAGTAAGTGGCGGCAGCCATAGTTAAGGCCCATGAGATAATGGACTACAAACAGATGTGTGTTTGGGAGGAGACGGAGACCTCTCTGGAGCACAGAGTGGAGGGACGGGAAGGCACTGTCCTCATCTCTCCATCTGCCCTGCAGAGGGGCACGTGTTTCGGTGACACGCCAAGCATCAGTTCAGGCTAATGAAGTCAGTTCCCAGCCTTGGTGATTGGGCTTCCTCCTTTGCAAATTAAGTGCTCTGGAGAGGAGGAGACTGGAACACCACAGCTTGGGCACCGGGACGTGTGGGCTGGCCAAGGCCTTGAGCTCTTTCTCTTCCTCTTGCATGTTCCGGTGGCCTGGCCCAGACTGCCAAAGAGACCACGCATGGACATGAAGGAAGAGCAGACAGAGGACCAAAGCTGGGGACCAACTGACCTTGTGCACTCAGCCCCTGGGTTTTAACCAAGGCGTGGCTTCCTTCCACCCTAGGGTGCTTCTTTTGCCTCAGCCACCTTCTTTTACCAACTCTTCTCTCTTACCCTTGGAGAGAAAAGGGAAAAGCTTCCATTGAAATAAAAGTCTCCGCACTCTGCGGCTGAGCCCTGGCTCGTGCTTTGTGGGGTATTTCTGGGGGCGGGGCATGCAACACCCCCTTATACCCCTTGCTCCCCATTTCTTCATGCCACCCAAAGCCAGACCTCAGGCTGAGGTCACTGCTGGGCTTTGGAGCTGGGCAGTTTGCATCCACAGCTGAGCTCAGGGAGATGAATTCTGGCAGAAGCGAGCAGAATAGATGTAAGTTTCCTTCTGACTTGGAGGCCTGTGAGTCCATGAACAACAAAGCATGAAAAAAATTTGTTCAGCTGATTTCTCCCTGAAGAATGCCATCCAGATATCTTGGATGCTGGAAAGATCCAGCATATTTCAGAGATAGGGGCCCGAGTTGGGGATGGGGGATGAACATGGCAGAGCCACTTTTTGTCCAGGTCACAGTATCTCAGCAGTGCCGGCGAGAGTCGGAACAGCCTGGGCCAACTGCCACTACTAGTGTTTTATTTTGCTTTAAAAAAGGAACTTAATCCACTTTAGAACAGAAAACAAGCATTAAACGCAATACTTTTTATCCCTCCAAATTCTCATTTATTATTTGTCAATAATTATATACCTTTGTATGTAGTCGTCATCGGCAGGTACATAGTATTTTATGTTGCTTTCCTGCTAAACGTAATTTAGAACGTGTGTTTTCCATGTATCGACGTAGTTTCAGTCTTGCCATTGAGGTAGCCACGTGACATCCCATTAAATTAATACCCTTTAATTTGTTTAGCCAAGCTATTCCCCTATTGCTGGACATTGGGTTGTTTCCAGTTTTTTGCCAATATAAATAGAACCAACAGCCTCTTCTTAAGATGGAACGATGATGATAAAGAGCTGAAATGTTGCTGACTTTATCTTCACTGGCAACCAAATTTAGAGAGAGCCTCAATATTGCTCCTCCCAAATGCGGGAGTAATTAAGCAGCTGCCTTGAAGGATGGCTGGGTGATTTATAGGCAGCAAGATGCTTTCAGTGGGCTTGTCAGTATCCTGCGGCATTAAGGATACGCTTGTTAATTATCTGTGGTTAATATGATAATTTAGGAAAAACAACACCTATTAAGAGTTCTTCATTAAGCAAAAGCCTTCTTGTTTTTGAACAATGCCACCAAAATTGATGATCTTTCCCTCTGATCTGTCACCGGGCAGGGAAAGCAGAGTCTCATTCATTTTTAACATCTCCACGATGCCCTGGGTGAAAAGAGGCTCACTCTTGAAAAATCCTCCTAGGCCCTTGTCCCCGCCTTTATGGTTACCTCTTTTCAGAGTCACCAGATTAACCATTGTGAGGCCAGTTAGTTTTTTTCTGGATGTCTCAAACTTCTGCTCCATCAGCTGAATTGGCAAACTTTTACCTGCTAATTCCTAGGACTTTAGTGGAGTGAGTCTTAGTATTTTTATTTTGTAGATGAGGAAACTGAGGCCAAGAGATGATGGGTGGCTTGCCTGGGGTCCCAGAGCCAGGCAGGAGATGGGCAGAGGCATCCAGGTCTTCTGCTTCCCCACCTAAACCCTACCCCAGCCTCTACCCTTCCCCTGCAGTGTGTCCTCACTCAGGCGGATCCTTCAGACCGGGTGCAAGAGCTACAAGGAGATTCCCATTTCTTGGGAAGCTGCAAACTTGTTTTAGTCTCTGAGAAGAAAGGAGTGGGTAGAGCAAAGGGCATGGCATAACGTGTCACCGAAGACACTGTCTGGAAGACCAGAGGAGAAATAACCCTATCAGCACCTAACCTCATCTTTATACTTCAATAAGTATCGAATGTAACTCATGGGCTGTATTCAAATCACAGCGTCCAGTGTTACCCAGTCATCCTCCAACCAACCAATCTTCATATTTCGTTTTTGCCCCGACAGTGCAGACTCCACTGATACCATCGAGAATAATTTTTACATATGGGGCCTCTGCTGAGCCAGCATCTTGCTGTACAGATCTCCAGCCATCCCATTTGGGGGTTGGCGGGGGTGGGCAGGAGGCATGGAGTAAATGAGGGAAAGCTTTTCTAAGTAGGAGGCTCCTCTGCTAATTAGCACGGTCGCATAGAGGTTCCCTGGCGTTTCCTTTAGGGCAACACTGGTTCTTGTTTTAGAGAAGCACCAAGACATCCTCCACCACGTTACTTTGGCAGGAGGAAGGAAGGGACCTAACACTAATCTCTGTGTGTGGAGGTTTCATTCATGATTACATTCACTGCTCAGAATAAACCTAAGAGGTCTGTGTTGTGGTCCCCACCAAACCGATGGAGAAAGCGAGGCTGGAAGAGGCGAAATCCTCAGTCGAGGTCACACAGGGATTAAGATGCAGAGTGGAGGATTTAAACTCAAATGCTCCTTTCATATTCTCTCTTCCCCTTACCCAAGGCCCCTTGGTGACTCTGACATTGACTTGGGTCCTGGAGAGGGGTGGTTGGAGGAGGACAGGGCAGCACAGCAGAAGCCACAGGGCACAGGCTTTTTAGGCTGCCTGGAGGGGCACCCTACTAGCCCACGGGGTGTCAGTGATGATGCTGGTTTTGCCGCTGAGACTTTTCATTGCCTCATTCCAAGGCAACTTGGACCCTCAGGGCCTGGGCGGTGTATATACATCCCTGTCTGAGAATAGTGTGCAGTTAGGGAAGAGGCAGGTTTTGCACTGAGTTTTTGACCTGGCACTCGAACCCCGGACTCAAGAAGACAAGAACTGTGTCAGGGGAAGCGAACAGGGTGCGGCTAAAAGAGGCTTAGCAGCGGGTGAAGGGCGGACACTGTCCCACCCTGGCTGGTGGAGAAGAGGTTCTGGCTCAGCCAGCCAGCTGAGTTTAACCCTGTAATCTCCAGGATCCCTCCCTCTTTCCCGAAAGGCCTCATTCTCTACAGCCCCTCTGCCGTGTGCCGACAACACACAGGACCTTTTTCCGTTGCCACCCACTTCACTGCCAGCCTAACCTCCTTTTCACCTGCAAGTGACAGACATATTTCAAGGCTGCCCTGCAAAGTGCAGCCAAAGGAAGGTTGATTTCATACTTCACTTATTTCATCTTCCGCCATGGTTCTGTGCCCCATTTGTCTTTCATTCACAGTTCTCTTTTTTTCACCCTTGACTGATCTGGCCCTCTCCTAATTCTAAAATCTATTTTTCCTCTCCCTACCCGCCAACCTGCCACTGAATCATATCAGTATTACTGTCTATTTCTATATTTCTTTGGCAATTCAGCCCTTTCTTCCCGTCATATCGTCTCGGGCACAGCGCCTGTGCTTGTGAATGGTGGTGATTGCCCATGTCATGCCCTCTCTCAGACACACCAAGATGAAGGTCTACCTCTTAAGAAGCTTTGTGGCCAGACCCAGACACTTTACTTCTTTAGTCCTGGTTTTGTCATCTGTAAAATATGATGATCCGATCATCTCTAAGCTCCCCTATAGCTTTAATATTAGCTGATTCTATGGTTTAGTGGACTGAGCTGATATCAAATCTTCATTCTGTTTTAATACATGGGGGAAAAAAATCAACCCAGAACTACCTATACAGAGAGTTTCTGCATCTAATTTCGTATGTCTGGTGACTCCCCCAGGTATCAAACCACCACCAGGTCAACGTGGGCTAAGGGGATGTAAAATATTGGCCTAAACCTAAGAGAAGTCCAAAGTAGCAGTGACCAAGACCCAAATGCTTATGGGTTCTTTGATTTATGATCCAAGTGTGTCCTCTGCTCCTCCTTTAGAGCATCTTTGAATCTTAGAAGTGGAGCAGTTTGCCTAAGCTCACTCAGTTTGTTCATTGCAGCGTGGGGACTGGAACTCGGGCCTCAGGTCTGACTGAACACCGGTGAGGTGAAGCTTGGCCCTGTGGTGTTGGCAGGATGGACTCATTCTAGGACTCTTGCTGGTCTTTTGGATGCTATTGAGCAAATCAGGGAAAGGTTCCCTCTCTACGTGCATGCAACTCCGCCCACTGATCATTGCTTGACAGCACTACATGATGGGCCTGCACGAGATGTCTCCCCAGACAAAGGACCCTTGCCATTCTGTTATTGCCAGAGACAGTTCTCTTTCTTCCCAGAGGCCCAGCAGACCTGAGCTTGCTGTTACCCGTGGGACCGTTGGATGGCTTTATAAATCACATCAGGTCTTCACACCATGAGGACTTCCAGTTTGAGCTTACACTGCCCTTTGTCTTTCTCTGGGTCTCAGCTTCTTACCCTCCTTTTTGGAAAGTGGTGAGGTATAAAAAATACATTTATAAAGCACACTCTGAATTCCACCAATACTCCCACATAGAACCCATACCCAGCTGCTGTGCTAGTTAACGCACGACTTAGACTTCTTAAGCTTGTTTCTTCTCTGAGTCTGGACTCTGCTATCAATCAGGTGCATCAAAAGACAGTATTTTCCCCTTAAAAAAAAAAAAAAACCCAAATTCTCAAATTGATTAGCCCAGAGCTGAATTCTTGAATGCACTTAATGAATATTCTTGAATTTAGTTGAATACAAAATGTTTCTTCCTTGGAGGAAAGGCAGAAGGGTGGCTTAGACTTGGCCCGAACTCAAACACCCAAGACCCGCCCCTCCTCCCAGGAGAAGCCAGGAGAAGCAGATGTCTTTCCTCCTCCTCCCCCTCCTCCTCCCACCCCGCCTCCAACAAAGGTTCCCCGTGTCTTTTGGGGGAAACAATCCTTGGTCTTACTGTCAGCGAAAGTAGACAATGTGCTAAAACTTGACCTCTCAGATGTCTGGCTGATTGCGTTCAGCATTCAAGACATTTTCCCGATGGAAAGGAAGGGAGGTGAGCATGTGAGCGGCTTCTTCCTGGAAGGGGCCCTGATGGCATTTGGAAGTCGATGGCGCTTTCTCTCCTTCTTTTCCCTTTATCTCCACTACGGAGTGTGTTTGGTGGGGAGAATGGGGTGAGAGGATGGCCTCTAGGGTGGTGGAGAAAGGTGGGGTGGGTGAGGGTATCCCCAGTCCCAGGCAAATGCCTCTTTCTAAAGTGCCTCGCAGGGCCGGCTGCACTGGTTCCCCACTTCAGCTGCAACGTGGAGTCAGTGGGAGACAGAGGTGTGAAGGAGCCAGATGTTACACTGTCGGTCACTTGAAATAGACCATAGCGGGAGTGTTTACACCACGAAAATGGGCAAAGACAGCAAATAAGAGCTGCCTTATTTTGGGAACGGGTTTACCAGCACGCCATTACCTAAGGAAATAAAAATAATTGCATGTCCAGACTGCACAATCAGACCAATTAAACTAGAAACTTTGTGCATGGAGCCAAGGCATGAAGCTTTTTAAGACTTCCCAGGAGACTTTGGTGCGCAGCCAAAGTTGGAATTGCTTCCAACCTAGCACTCCCGTTTCTCACAGGAGAAATTGAGGTAGATTGACTTCACCCATCCCAGCACCTTCTGGGGAGTGAGTAGCAACTCCTGGACTTTAGGAAAAGCACATCTTTTTCTGGAGCGTAAAGGACCTCCAGATGGTAGACACTGACTCACTTCTCTTTTCGTCCTGTCTTTCACTGTCCTCCCTTCTCCCACATTTCCCTTTTCCTGTCCTTTCTGAGCCTGGCTCCCTAGGAACTGACACCTGAGATGTGGTCCTTGCCCTCAGAGATAGGTCTCTCTTGGGAGCCGAGGCCCCTGGAGGAAGTAGAAGCTGGTAGGGCAGTCTGCGATCGTGTCCCCACGTGAGAGGTGCAGGGTTTCCTATCTGAGCAGAGGGGCCTGGGGCTGGGCAGAGCTATCACGAGAGAAAGCGAATCTTTGCTGTAAAGGACCTAAATATCATTTCCATTTCTCAACATCAGAAAAAACACTAGCCTGGGATTCCTCAGGGTTATTAGACCTGGGCCCAGCCCTGGAAAACTTCTGGTCCCTCTGTCCTAGGGCAGCCCCCTTACCTCTGGGGCAGAAGGAGGCTGGAGAAGGCATGGGGGAGCCCTCTCCCCAAGAGAGAATGAGTAATGAAAATAGTTTACGAAGTGCTTTCACATGCATGATCTCACTTGGGTTGATGACCCCGGGATCTGGAATGGAGAGGGAAGAGGGAGACTTGGGAATTCAAATTGCAGCCCCATCGTCTTGGGAGACCCTTTCCGGCAAACAGAAGTCAGAAAATCCCCACCTTGCCATCGCTCCCTCTCAGGCCAGCAGCGTTTAGAACTAATTGAATCACTAGATTAGCTAATGTAGCCTCCATTAAGGCGGCAAGATCCCAGAGGAGAGTCCACTGAAGAGAAGCAGAAAGATCCACACCCAGCCCAGGCATCATCTCTGCCCCTGACATCACCACCTTAGTCTGAGCAGTCTTAGCAGAACCTCGTGGACCCCATGGCTGACTCCTTTAGACTTCCTGTGACTCTAGGATTTGAGGACAAGTTGATTTATGCCCTTCATTTATGCCAGTGCTTTATCCTAAGGACTAAAATTTCTGATAGATAATGTGTTATTACATCTGTGGATTTTCTTTTAAGATAAGCCCTACCAATTTGGGGGAAATTGAATCACAAGGTAAATAACTGACCTCCCAAAGGTCATGAGGTGGGCTGCTGGGAAGTCAGGGACAAAAACTCAGGTCTTCTGACTAATTTTCTTTCCGTCCAGCCCAGCAACCTCTTCTGGTACGAAGTGGGATGGTAGTTGGATTTGCTCATTCGATCCATTTGTTGGATGTCTGCCAGTCTCTGTGCTAACAGGTGGTGGGGGACAATGGTAAGTCAGGCTGTCATGGTCCCTGAGCTCATGGAGCTTACAGAATGGAACAGGGGTGCTCAATTCAGATTTGTGGCAGTGGGGAATCGGCCGACTTGGGACAAATACTTCTTTTCTCAACACTCCAAAGTCAATGGCGATTCTCCCAAATGGGCCAGTGAAAGTTATCTAAAGTATCTGCTGTTGTATGTGAAGGCTGAGACCTTGCTCATTCCCTCCAGAGCCTTTTATTCAAATCTGAGGCCTTTCTGTTCTCAGATCATCTTCTTCTACAGCTGGAGTCTACTTCTCCTGCCATGGACAGCCAGTGGGTCTCTATCTCTCCTCCACTGCAGTGCGTCCCTGTGTCACAGGGAAGGGCGCTTTGTCTGATGTTTATACCTTTTCTTCCTCTGCCTTTACCTCCTCTGTGTTCTCTGCCCTCGCTCCCTGTGCTGTTTGGGTTTCCCGGGAAGTGACAGAGCGTGCCGCTAGGCATGGGGTTTTCCCTCGTCCTCTGGCGCCCTGCTCGCTAGCAGTCAGTGTTTGGAGTTAACAATGAATTCCTTCAAAGAGGCTCGGACTTTCTTTAAAAAAATATAATGCTTTCCGCTGCCTCTTTCCACCATAATATTTCATTGTGGGAAAAATTAGAAAAGACAGAAAATCACACACAAAATAGAAAAATCATCTGCTGCTATCCAAGAATAACTACTGTTAACATTTTGGTGAATTTCTTTCCAATCTTTTGAATATGCATACACACACATACATATATATACATATGTATGTTAATGTATATTTATACACATACATATTTTTACATATATATTTATATACATATATGTATGTGTGTGTATATATATTTAGAATATAATATATCTATTAACTAAAGCAAAACAAAATTGAGGTCAAACGTTGAGAGGTTTTCTTTTCAAAGAGAACGATTCAAGGCTGAACAGAGGACCACTGCCCAGGGGTGTCGTTCATGGCCAAGGTGCCTCTCTTTCAGCCAGACGATATTCCAGCTCTCAGGCATGAGCAGCCCTGTCCTGGTCATCTCGGGGAAGGGGGGCTGCGGTCTCATCCCTGAGAACCAGCGTCCTTGCGAACAGGCTGGCTGGATGACCGTTTGGCCTAAGTCGGGCAGATGTCACCTCGGTTTCCTTACCTGTGAGGTGGAGATAATAATGGGACCCGCCTCAGAGGGTTTGTGTTTCTATCTGAAAACAGCGCCTGAGACAAAGAATTGGGTGCAAGTAGCTTCTCGGGGAGGTGATCCGAGGAAGCAGGAGGAGGCGGCAGAGAGAAGGACGGCCATGGGGCGCTGTGCTGCTGGGGCCTGCGGAGCAGCTTAGCGAAGACTCCCCCACAGTCGTCAACCTGAGGACTGCGAGGCTGGGGCGCTCCTCACCAGCTCTTGTTCCCTTTGGTTGAAAGTTGCCCCAGGGGACAAAACTCCCCTGTGCTTCAGGCTACTGCTTGCTCGCAGGTCAAACCCATTGCGATGGAGAAGGCCCTGGGGGCAGGAAGAGGCTGAGAGACTGTACATTCCTGAGGTAGGACATGGTCATGTGGGGTGAGTCTGAGCTCACCTCAAACTCTCTACTACAGCTGTGGCTGGAATCAGAGGTGGGCCAAGCATGTGGCAAAAGGCACAGGGCTTCTGCTCTGTCCTCTTAAGGCCACTTCTGGCCTCCAGGCTGAACAGCCTAGCTCACCATCAGAGGAGAGAAGAGAGACAGGCTCTGATACACACACACAAAGCCTCAGGAGGGAGATTTCAAAGTAGTGATTTTCTGAGGCCTCTGACAAGTAGGAGAGAGAACAAAAGCCAGGTGGAGAGGGAAAGGAGAAAGACCTCACAGGCCATTCAGCCTCCTGAACTAAAATCAGATCTCACTGGGAAGAAGAGCTCTCCTGCCCCCGCCCCTGCTCGCCGGGAGCAGCTGGCCCTGCCCTCACCTGACACCCCTTGCCTTCACTCTTCCCCAGGAGAAGGTGCGCATTTACCCTGGCCCGTGCGCTGGGCGGGAAGAGGCTGGAGCTGCCTGTCTGTCATGTCCCAACTCTGGCTTGGGCTGGGCTCTGGGATCTTAGGCAGGAAGCCTTCCCACGTGAGAGAGGCGTAGCGTCCTCAGCATTCTACGGCCCGTTGTTGGGGGCAAAGACTTTGCTTAGCCTTAGAACCATGCAGGGCCTCAGTCTGCTCCGTTGTCAAATGGCCCATGAGCGCTGGTGTGGCTGAGCCTGGTCACACTGGCAGAGCCCATCGAGGACACCCCTTCTCACATCCGCGTTGGTGGCGTCTCATTGGTAGCTTGAGATCGGTGCGATGAAAGCATTGACACGGGGTAAATGGGCAAATGCTACAAATGAGGGCTCATTTATTTGAAGGGCCAGAGCTCAAGCATTCCACAGCACATCCCTGCTCCGTGAACTCCGTCCATTCTGAAAGGAACCGGCAGCACGTGACCTCCCCCATTCGCCTGTAGGCGGCCCCTAAGGAAGAAAATGGACAAATGGCTCCCTTTGTGTTCCAGGGCAGAGGTGAGGCTCAGTGAGTCACTGAGGGCGGGAATCAGGGGATGGAGTCAGGGAAGCTGACACCCACTCTCGCTCGTTTTCAGTAATTATCGTTATACCTTGGGCACTGCCCTCTCTCTGTCACCAGCCCCTCAGCTTTCACCTCCGGTATCTGCATTCGAGCCTTGGTTTTGTGTCTGCAAACAGGGGCGATCACATCCTCAGGAGTCAGCCTGGCGGTTTGTTGGGTGTCCACATAAAAACGAGGTAACGTAGGAAAGCATTTCATGAATGGTGATGTGCCTTCACGGGTTCATGGAGACAGGTATTTCGATTGACTTTGAGAGGAGCGCTATGCCCATCAGAAGGTGGCACCATGGTGACATCTCCCTGGGTGGACCCCTCAGATGCCCTGGTAGTTTTGCCGATTCTCTCTTCCCTTTGAATCTATGACTCTCAAACATTTAGCTGTCTTTTTTCAGATATAGGCTGAGATGTCCCCTCAAGTCCCCTGCTCCTTCCCCCATCGCTCCAGCCCCACCCATCAGGAGCCTGCCTGCCACCAAATTGCCGTGCCAGCAATTTTCTCAGCCGCTTAAAAGGCCATCAAGACAGCATCTAACTGCCTGTACATGCTAAACCCAAATGCTTATGGAGCAGAGCCCAGAGTGGGAAGCTAAATTGGATTCTATCAAATCAACATCAGCTGCGTGCAAGCCGCTGATAATGAAAGGCTCTTAATGATGGCGTTCGTCACTGTAAGGAGATGACTAAGAGCTGAGAATGGATGGCTGCTGGCTCCGGCTGGCGTGGGAAGGAGGCGCTGGGGACTGTCCCTGGGTGGATGCTAGCTGGAAGGAGAGAGGAAGGAGCAGGCAAAGAAGAGACATTCTCCATTTCTAGACAGGGATGGCTGTAGGAAAGGCATCTGTAGTCTTTCTATTTTACACACACACACGAACACAAACACATCGAGATCATGCGATGGCTGTAGGAAAGGCATCCGTAGTCTTTCTATTTTACACACACACACACACGAACACAAACACATCGAGATCATGAAGGTAGGTCCAGCCCAGAGGTGGATATATAGTCTAAATTCTGATCTAGAAATGACTTTCCCATCACACCCTGCCCCTTCCCGAACGGTGATTACTTAAAGCAAGGATGAGGGATAGCGGAGTCTGTCTAGGAATCTGTCTGAGGCCTATTGTTTTCTGTTCCCTCCTCTACCTTTACTCCAAGTCACATGAGCTGCTTCTTCCAGTTTCTTCTTGGCATGCATACTAGTTCCCAATTGCTACGGTAACAAATTACTGCATCCATAGTGGCTTAAGTGACTCAAATATCTTATGCTTTTTAAATCACAAGTCTAGCATGGGTCTCAACAGGCTAAGATCTAGATGTAGTCAGGGGTGCATTCCTTTCTGGAGGCCCAAGGGGAGGATCTGCTTCCTTGCTTTTCCTGCTTCCAGAGGCCACTCACATTGCTTGGCCCTTGGTCCCCTTCCCCCATCTTTAAAACCAACGTTGTCGCATCTGTGTGACCCTTCCTCTATTGTCACGTCTCCCCCTGACCACAGCCAGGGAGGGTTCTCCGCTTTTATGGACTCGGGTGGTGAGATCAGGCTCACCTGGGAATCTAGGATAACCTCTCCATTTCAGGGCCTTAACCTGAATTACATCAGCAAAGTCCTTTTTGCTATGTAAGGTGATGTATTCACAGGTTCCGCTGGTTAGCGCATGGATGTCTTTGGCAGAGGGCATCATTTGCCCACCACAGCATGCATAAATTGAAGCCTTAGTCCTCAAATTCCTTTTATCTGGCTGAAATGCCTGGTGACCAGGGTGGAGGCAGATGTGATTTGGGTCCCATGGCGATGAGCAGACAATGCCGTGGAACCCATGTCTGCAAGCATCACTGCCAAGGTCTGCACCAGCCGGAATGGGAGAGACAGAGGCCTGAGTGGGAGCTGCCTTGAGTCTCTTTCCTGCATATAGTAATGCCAATGGTAATGCTGCACATTTGTATAGGGCTTTGTGGTTTTCAAAGAGCTTTGAAAGATATTGAGAGTGGGTAGAGTGTAGCCGGTTGAATGCGTGGAAATTAGACCTCACATTGCAGTAGGAAAACCTGGGGCTTCAGATGGTCCAGTGATTTCTCTAGTGTTGTTAATGGCTTCATTACCAGGATCCAGGGCTTTTCATTTGTAGTCCAGGGCTGTGTTCAGCTGGAGGGAGTATCCAGAGATGGCGATAATGGTTTGGCGTGGATGAGTTGAGCAGGGCAGCCAGAGGACAGCATGGAACAGCAGGGAGCAAGGAACAGTATCGGCCTCAAACTCCCTTTGGAGTTCTCTGCTTTCTGTGCTTCCGGCTTCCTGCCCCAAGATGAGACTTCAGCTGCTCCCTTGTAGAGGAGATTCACGTACCACTGGTCATAGTCTCTGGCTGGGTCCTGCATATTGTGATCACCCACATGCAATTCCAGGTCACTGGCTGCCTTTTCTGCCAGCTTGTGTTGTGATTAGCCTGGGAACTGAATCTGGGGTCTCTGGCTCACCTTTGCCAAGCCCTGACCAGCTGATTCGTGACCGATGCTTGAAGGACAGCATCTTGCATGTGGCAGAGGGATCTTTGGGAGCAGGCCAGCCTTGCCACTGAGAATTTTCTGGGTCAGATCACACTGACCTAGACTGATGCTGGTGAGCATGGAGGCATATGTGACCACAGTATAGAAAACTGTTGCTCTGGGCATCTCCTCCAGTGAGGAGCTAGCTCTAACTCTGGTGCCAGATCTCTGCTATCTTTTCGCAGGTGTATTTTAGTTGGCAAGTATTTACGAGCACACGTTACGCTCACGTGTTGAGCAGTCTGCCTGCATGTTTCCTGCCCTCTAACTAGTTCGCTCCCCAAATTTATCCTCTGTCCCCACTTCTGCCTAAAGGCTGTAGCTGCTCATAAATAACTGGTCT
>NW_006434839.1:7319128-7339069 GCF_000325575.1 Pteropus alecto
GGAGAGGGAATTGGCTCTGGAGTCTGGCAGTGGTGGTTTTTGGGCAATTTACTTTACTTGTTTGAGCCCTAATTTCTTCATCTGTAAAATGGGACAATAATAATTACAAGTATTTACTGAGTATTTATTATGTGTCAGGAACCGATCAAAATGAAGTTTTACGAAAATTTGCAGCATAGCTTATTTAATTCCCACAATGACATTGGGATGGTTAATTTTACGTGTCAACTTAGCTAATGTGTTCAAGGGTTTGGTCAAACACCAGTCTAGATGTTGCTATGAAGGGATATTTTAGGTGACATAAACATTTAAATCAATAGAACTTGGGTAAAGAAGATTACCCTTCATAATATAGGTGGGGCTCATCAAATCAGTTAAAGGCTTTAACTTAAGAGAAAAAACTAAAGTCCCTGAAGAAGAAGGAATTCTGTCTTCAGACTGCCCTTGGACTTAGGTTTGTGACATCAGCTCTTGCCAGAATTTTCAGCCTGCCAGCTTGTCTGTATATTTTAGACTTGGCCAGCCACCACAATCACGTTAACAATTCTTTAAAGTATCTATCTCTATCTCTATCTCTATCTCTATCTCATCTCTCTCTCTCTCTTCTCTCTCTCTCTCTCTCTCTCTCTCTCTCTCTCTCTCTCTCTCTCTCTGTCTCTGTCTCTATCTCTATATCTCATCTCTCTCTCTATCTATCTATAGCTATCTCGTATTGGTTCTGTTTCTCTGAGGAATCCTGACTAACACAGACATTATGAGGCAGAATATTTTGTCATGGATGAGTAAGTGGGATAGAGTATTTGCCACTTGCAACATACTCCTCTATAGTTCCCATCCTCCTGCACATTGAGATTGGTCATGTGACTAGTTTTGTCCAATGAACGGTGGGCAGAATGACCTATGTCAAAACTGCACCTGCCTTGGACTTTCTTATCCTCTGTTTGGGCTTTGGTTAGCTGAATGGAGAAGGCTCAGTGAAGGCCTCTGAGAAGAAACTACTAGATATCGGGAACTTGGGTCCCAAAACCACCCCATGGAAGGGTACCCATGAAATTGGACTGTGACTTGAACAAGAAATAAGCCTTTACGGTGTTAAGCCACTGAGCTTTTCATTATAGTAAATGGCCCACTCTGACTAATATACACTGTCCCGGATGTCTCGACCAGCAGAGGCAGAATCAGGACTTAAACCCGGGCAGCCTGGCTTGCTTAGTCACTACCCTGCCCAGCATAGACGCTGCCTTGTGGCATGACTGTGAGAGTTCAGTGAGATAGTATGCAGTCGGCTTGGCACATGGTAGGCTCCCCATATGTGATCGTTATTACATAGCAAGAGTTTTATTTAGGCCAGTTTTATTTGACAGTGCCTCTTGTGTCGTTGTAGACAAAATGGAGTGATATGGGCTGAACGGTGGCTTCTCCAGTGGTTGAAGAATTGTCTCCAAGATGTGTTAATTAATAAGCAGATGTCAGTCGGGAAGTTCCCAGTGCTGTATCACAGGAGGCTTGTCCATTTCCCTAAAGCACCATCCAATGTGTCTATCTTCTTTGACATTTCATCTTCAGGTATATGAAGACATGGGAGGTATGCTTAACAAATTGATAGATGGAGCAAAGATAGATGAGGGAGCTAATATGGTGGATGACAGAGTGAAGATTCAAAAACAGTCTGGGCAGCCAGAACAATGGATCGAAACTAGCAACACGAAAGGTAGGAGGGATAAATCAAAGTCCTACCTTTAGTCAAAAAACTAAGTGAACGAAGACAGGACGGAGTTCTTGGTGTCATAGGCATGACAGGAGTCAAGAAAATGACACAGACTCTCTACAAATGAAGAACGTCTGAGGCTGCATTAATAGAGGCACCATGCCCAGACTGCAGCCATTCTCTTGGCAGGTGTACCCTGAGTGTTTAGTGTGTGCTGGGCATTGTGCTGGGCGCTGGGGACAGAGGAGAGAGCAAGAAAGGCTAACCGAGACCTCATGGAGCTGACATCTGGGGACAGAAGCATCCTGGGCTCTGTGCTCATTGGCTTTGCTGCCTTCGTTTTTCACTTCCTATATGCAACTGGATGAAAAAGGACTCAGAAGCCATGTGATATGAAGACCGGCCCAAGGAATGAAGAGATTTAGGGAAGCTTTGAAAATACAAAGGGTCGTTCCCTCGAACGAATGATACACATTTCAGAGGGAGACAGAGCGTCAGTGGGTGATGAGCCTTCATCTTCATCTCTGGCCTCATCCTCCATGGCTAACTCCTGCCTGTCTTTCTGATTTCAACCAAAACATCACTTGCTGCTCTGACGCTTGGCTCTGGGTTAGGTGCCCCTGTTAGAGCCCCTCACGGCCTCTGACTCTCTCCATGGGAGTGCTGAGCACTCTGGCACTGGCTGGTTCAGTCTTCCTTTATAAACTGGAAGCTCCATGAGGACAGGGACTGGTTCAAGGGCAGAGTCTGTCTTATGTTCTGCTCTATCTTCAGTGCCTAGAACATAGTAGGTACTCCATAAAAGCTTGGAGAATCCATAACATCTTCTAAGCTCTGGCGATTCTTTTGGTACCACGAGAACAGCTCACGGCTACTTGGTTTTCCAACTTGTCTTCTGTCTTCTCAGCATTAAGCCGGGCCTGGGATAGGACTGGGTGCATTTGGCGTGGGCTATATTGTGGGAACAGGGCAGCGAGAGTGACAGAGGCCACTGGCCCCAGCCCTATAGTCTTCTCCACTTGCTAGAATGCAGGTGAGGTGATGGCTGTGGGGCCGGGCCTGGCAGAGGAGGGGTAGTGACCTGCCCCAGGAACCTCAGCGATTATCGGAGCCTCTTTGCAGATTCTGGGTTATCTGGCACATTTCCTCCCTCTTGCAATGTCCCCAGGCCTTGACCTTTGTGGACATGGGGCTGCAACTCATTACTCTGTTCCTCTGTGTGTTTCTGGCTTGATTTTCTGACCAGCGGGCAGCAGGGAGAGAAGGGGGTTAACCATGAGCCTGGTATGTGAGGGAATGGAGGATGATGTCAGCCAGGCTGCCCAGCAGAGACAAAAGCCTCTAATTGCTCTTTTCCTTCTTGTCAGAAGTCTGACTCCATAGTTACTGTAATAAAGGCCTATGGAGAGGGAGGAGGCCAACTAATGAGAGAGCCATTGTTCAGTGATGAGAAGTGAGAAATGAGAGACAGCCGGGCGTCCAGGGTCCGTGCTCCCCCAGGGAAGGTGCACAAAGTCCACTGGATCACCTGTCCGGGGCCAGTGGGGAGGGGTCAGCAGGGCTTGTCGTCAAGTCGCATTGGAAATGCCTTCATCGTGGAAGTGGCTAGCCCCTCTGTGAGGTGACAAACTTCCAGGCTCTCACTGGGAGAACACTCTGTGGGAAAGAAACTGGGCCTTGATGGGTGTGTTATTTTCTTAATATAACCCTTCAGGAGGCAGATTTTCGAGAAGCCATGGGGTTTGCAGGAGATTGCCCTGGATACGGGGTCACTCTATCTTCTCTTATAAATTTGTCGTGATTGCTTTCAGTGGAGCGATTTTTCTTCCAGAACCTGCCTCAGAATCGGAATCTCCCAGGATCAAGAGGGAGGTCTGTTTCTCTACCCATCAGCAGCTGGGTCTTTCTTTTTGGCGTGATCCAAAGGAATGGATTACCAGGGTACAATGCCCGAGGCTTTCTCAGTCACCAGCAGGTCCAGGATCTTGTAGACAGTGTTACACGCCTGTGCACAAGCAGCCTCCTTGGCTGACTCATCTCCACACGCTCTGCGTGGAGCCCAGCCAGCTTCCCTGACCCCTACCTTTACACTCCACACCTGGATTGTCAGACTCAGTCTTTTTAAACCTCGCCTCTGGCCCTCTGCGAGAAGGCTTTCTGACTTCTCTCTCTCTTCTCTGAGCATCTGCAGAACTCACCACCTGGACCCTCAATTTTAGCACCCACTAGAAGACCACTTTGACATTAGAGCTACCAGTTTTAGTGTAGAGCGTTGTCTGAACTGCGGGCTGCGGTCAAGTCAGAGATTCTGCTTTTGTAATCGTCTTGTGTCCACTACAGTGCTGAGGACTTAGTCTTCAGGAGGTACTTGCTGCGTTGAATTAAATTGAGTTCTGATCTGAATCCTCATTAGAAGATGAGGCTTTTCACTTTGGGTCATCGGGGTGGCCTACGCTTTTGACAAAACAAGTTAAAACAGCTTAAGTCCTTATTGAGCCCCAATATTCCAGAGGCAGCATGAAAGAGGTAATCGTGGTGTCATTTCAAGAGGGGAGGCCACCTGAAAACAGGAGAGGCGTGCCAGGGCATGGTCCTCAGCCACATCTCCCAAGGTGAGGTGTGTGAGGGTGGGGTCCTCGGGTCAGTTCCTCTGGGAATGGTATAAGCCAAGTTAAACAGGTTTGTCTACAGCAGGACTTCTCAGAGCCTTTAAAATGTGAGTGTGTATGTGGATCCACAAGAGGCCGATGTGGCACATGCTGCTTCCCACGCTGATGTCACCCTGCAGTCACCTTTGCGGGACTCATCTCCCAGGAGCTGAGTTTCGTGACTTACTCTTGGGGAGCTGCCCATGTGCATGGGGATTCACTTAGCGGACTGGAGGATCCACATTCTCGTGTTAGGTCCAGGCCTTGAGGGGCTGAGGGTCTTGGGTACGTGTGGTCCTTCCACCTGCCTTGCTGGGCACCCTCTGGTCATCCTGTCCTAGCTCACCCTGGGTGGGCTGTGGGCTCTGCCCAGGCCCTGGTCAGCCTCGTCTTCCTGTCCCCTGGCCTCCAGCCCCTCCCACCTGAAGGCTCTGTAAACTCGTCTTCTGTGCCTCTCCGGTTGCCTTTGCCCTCACGCAGCCCCGAGCACTCTCATTTATTCACAGTTCCGTGTCCCCACCCCACCCATTTCAGCTGCAGAGTCCATCCATATTCAGTCTTGCATTATTTAAATCTAGAAAATGTTCTGGGCTTGAAATGAAGAGGGAGAGACTCATTAATATAAATATTATATATATTTTTCTAAATCTCTGGAACTTCAGAGGGCTTTGCAATCATTAACCAAATGGCTCTTTCTTCATCTAGAAGTGCAGAGGCCCACATGGCGCAGTGGGCTGAGGTGGGAGCCATTGGCTATGACGTCACCACTGATTCTGACCCTGCCAAGCTTGGCTCCTCTGTGGGGCCAGTGGATGTTGGGGATGGTTGAATGATCTGTATACTGATTGTAGCTTTGCTACTAACATCCTGGGTTCTTGTAGTGAACCCCTTCCTCTCTTTGGCCATGATGTCCCCACCTTTGAAGTGAGGGCACTGGACCATGTGGCCTCTCAGGGCCCTTTGAGTGCACGCATGCTATGATAAGCCTCCCCGCTTCTCCACGGCACCAAAGGAGAGAAGAGGGGCAAGCAAATTGCACTCGTCGTCTTGCATATCTTTCAAACGTATTTTAAAAGTCACGAAGAGCATACTTATCACAAAATAGTTCATTATTTGAAATCATTTTGCAGCCGTAGGAAACCTGAGAATGCCCAGTGCAGAGACTGTTTAAATCCCTTATATTTATGTAGCAGCTTTCTTTCCAAAGTGCCTGAAATCCATTTTCACATTTGGCCTTCACAAGCTATTTCCAGAAGGTGAGTTGAAGAAAGTGAGTATTCCCCTTTACAAAAAGGAAACCAAAGCACAGAGAGACTAAATGCCTTCTCTCGAGTGACCGAGCTGCATGGTGACAGAGAGCTGGGACTTAGACTTAATTTCTCCACAAGGAGACCCACCCCCACCCCAGCCAAGCCCTTGGGATTCACTTGGTCAAATGAAACCCATCCCTTTCTCTCTCAAGTCTTTTCTTCTCCCTGGTCACTGGCACTCAGACCAGCTAGGCCAGAAATCTGTTGGTCCTTGTTTTGGTGACTTTGTCATGGCCTGCATCTAATCAAGTACCGACTGACTTTCCTGAGGGTGTCTCAAATTCTCCCCCTCCTTCCCACCCTAAAGTCACCTGCCCTGGATCAGACCTCCATCACATCTCATGCGGATTGGATCTCACCACAGATTCTCAAACGGTCTCCTTACCCCGCATCTTCCTCCCTCAAATCTATTCTCCAAAAGCGTGAAACTGGCCGCATCCCCGCTCTTCTCCCACCCCTCACACAGAGTCGGAGAACCTTCAGTGGCCTCGTCGCTGACTGGGTAAAGTCTATGTCTTCTAGCAGGTGTCTGGCAATCGCTGACTTCATCTTACAAGCGTATCTGCACCATACCTTATGTTTTAATAATACTGGACCAAGGGCAATTCTCCAAACGAGCCACGTGATTTTCCACCTCCATGCTTCTGCTCGTGCTGTATTCTCTTCCCAGAAGGACCAACTCAGTCCTGTTCTCTTCTTGGCTAATTCCTGGCCCTTGTCTTTCCATCCTCAGCTCACATGACACAATGGTACCCCTACTTGCCCCATGGCTGGATTAGGTATCTCTCTTCTTTGTCCATATAACATCCCATTCTTTCCCCTACTGTAATGTTTATACATCTATCTCTACTATAAGACTTTAATTTCTTTAGAGCAGGAACTATCACTTATTCATTTTTATAGCTTCAATGTTGGTACTACAAAGCAGAAAAAAGTAGGTGTGTAAGTTGTAGAGAAAACATACCTTTGGTTTTATTGTCATAATAGTGGTGGGAAGTGAAATGCCCAAGGAGGTAGGGTGTCCTGGCAAAGTTGGGGTACTTCTGTTTACTTTCCTTTTTCCCAGGGATCTTTTCCTAAATGCTTCACTGAGGTGCAGATGCTAAGTCAAGTTCAACCAGATCTGCTCAGTAGTTTCTCTGGTTCTGGGTTCAAAGTTGTGTACTCCAATCCACAAAGATTGGGCCTAGAGAAAACCTATATCCCAAAGCCACAGATGTTCCTGGGACACTGGACAGACATTTTGGAAAGCTGTGTTCTTGAGCACGAGAAAGAACTGGTGAAAGATCACGGAGTGATCAATACAAACCCACTCTTTCTCCTGGGGAGGATGCATATAACACTCCAGGGAGGCCCTCAGTGTCTCTGTCTGCTTCCCAGCAATGGTGGCAGAGGAAGGAGGACAGAAGGTAGATGCCATTTCAGGGAAGTGTGTGTGTGAGAGACACACTTGTTTTCTTACTGCTTAGGGAGAGTGAATCAGAGTTGAGACATAGTCCAAGAGCAGACAAGGTCTACCAGGAGTAGAAATTGGCTCTCCTTCCCACAAGGACACTGAGTACCTGCATATCCATGGGCCTAACAAAACAATCACTGCCTCCGACTGTTTCAATCTTTTACTTAATCACTTAATTATTTCTCACGTCTGGGTGGCATGGCCACCGCCCCGGTATTAACCCTGAGTCTAATTGCCCATCCTATTCCTCACCACCGCACCTCCTGTTTAGAGTTCTTAACTGGACCGAATTTTACCCATCTGCTTGCTGTGGGCATAAAAAGGACTGTGGGCCTCTAATCAATGCCTGGGGCCTTGAAGCAGCCAGCTATCAGCTGCAATATCTGCTCGTTTATTCCTGTTCATTCAATTGGCTCCAAATTGCTCTGAATGAGGTCTTGGGCTGCAGAAGAAGCTGTGCAGGCTTATTTTCACTAGCATGGACACTGAGCAGGGGAAGAGAGAGACAAAAAAGGAAGAATAGAGAAGACTCTGTTGCCAGAGTTTTCTCTGTTTTCTACTCCCTAACTTGCCTTCCCCGCCCCGCGCCCCGCCCCACCCCAACTCCTCAGCACAGAAATCCTGCCCTCCCCTCTCCCTCACCCCTCCATGCAGGAAACAGGCAGCTCCAGGGTGCCCAATCTTTTGCTGAGACGCAGGATCTTACTGGTACAGACTGCTCACCTTCATTAAATATATGACTTAGTGAGTCCATGGTGGGAGGAGATCTAAACCTGTGCTGCCCTCCAGCAAAGAAAGAGAAGTTGGAATAAAGGAGGAGAGGCTCTATCCGATCATCTTTGTCTCTCTCCCAGGGAGCAGCTGGAGAAGGCTGGTTGGGAGATGTGGTCCTAGTGTGGTCATCTGAGCAGAACTGGAGTCAACTGCGTGATGACCCTAAAACATTAATCATTTTTTTTTTCTCTTACTATCAACACTGTTCTCAGAGGACCAACTCACCTTAGCATCCTTGGGCTGGAAGCAAGCCCCTGAGGTCAAGGCAACTGATTTCCTTGCACTGTATTCTTTCTTGACTTCCTGCCTTATTGTTTTTATGGTCTGGAAGTGCTCAGGGATGTCTGATCTGAATCTTCCTTATATAACAGAAGCCTACTTCTTTTTGGTTCATATTTGCTTGGTCATCTCTGTAACTCTTTTAAAACTTGAAGTCAGTTATGAAAGTCTTATTTTTGCCTTCTTTGGTCTTCTGTTCTCCAGGCCAAATCATCTCAATTCCAAGAATCATAGACTCATCTAACTTAAGAGCCAGAAGGATTTCCTTTACCCATCTCTCCACAGCTTAACTTTATTGCCATTTATTTCTGCATATGAGTGACTTCTTTTAGATCTTCTCCAATTTCTCTGCAAGACTTCAAAAAAATGTAGGTGGTCAGCTTCATTTCTAATGGCCCATGCGGTTCTAGGGGCTGAACTGAATAAAGAGGGATTCTTGTTCTCTCCCTAGAGTAGTAGGATGGGAAAACATTCATCATACTTCATTTTTCTCTTTTCTTAACGAAAAGGCAGAAAGCAATAGGTTTGGTGGAAGTATGAGTTTTCGTTTCCTTCATATCAGCTTCAGTAAGGAGGGCTTCCCGGAGGAGGCAGGACTGTGATAGAAAGAATACTGGGTTCTAGGTCCAATTTTCTGGTGTTCAGGCTTGAGGCACCCACTAACCAGCTCAGCCAAATGCTCAGCCTGTCAAAGATGACTTTCCTTTTAAATATGACTTCCCATCCATTCTGGCAAGGCCAAGTGGTCACGTGACCACAAATTCCAGAGACATTCTATCTAGTTTTGGTTCCACTGCAGCTCACGTAATGTGTGTCCTTGGACAAGTCCCCTGATTCTGGTTTTTCTGCAAAAAGGAAACAATATCTCACCCCTAGCTGTGGCCTACATCCCCTTTCTGCACGGCCGAAAAGATCATAAACCCGAAGTCAAGCAGCTGGGCCTCAGTTTCAGCTCTGCCACATAACCACCTTGTGACCTCAACAACACTTTTAACCTCTATAAGCTTCTATTTCTTCATTTATAAGATGGGTTGAATAATATTTGCTACGACAATAGGGTTTCCTTTGAATCAGATGAGAGAACAGTGCTTTGAAAGAGGATAAGTCCCATACAAAGGTAAAGCGACGCTAATGATGTGGACACGTGCAGCGAATGTCACGTGAAATGCTTTGAGTTCTTCATCAGAAAGGATGTGTATTGGGTTGTGATCATCGGAAGTTCTGTGTTTAGCAAGGATGTGAGCACCTCGTTCCACGGTATTCAGGGCTCCGAGCTACCATTGTCATCTCATCTTCATTACCTGCTGGCTTCCGGGAAGCAATCATGAGGACCGTACAGCCCCTTATCATTCCTCAAACCATCCCCATGGAGGACACTTGGGGGAGGACAAAAGAGAGAAGAAAGTGAAGAATATAAGAGCCATCCAAATTTCGGGTTCCTGGAGCTCATCTTCCTGGTGTTCCTCTGAATCCACCAGTAGCTTCTCCATGCAGGCTTAGAGCCGCAGAGAAAGGACCCATTTCTTGAAGAGGCTTCTTTCAGGACTGGGTCCTGAAAACTGGGTCATGGGTCCTAACCGATTCATGGGGATCGTAGAGACTTAGTGTTAGGGTTGACCGATCCTGAGCTAACTCACATGGAGGAAGCTTCACATGTGGATATTTCACATGGAAAAAGAACCAGGCCGAGGCCCTGTACATGGACAGCGTTGCTTTATAAGCCAATTCTAGCATGACAAAGGCCATGACAGTATCTGCCTGTGTCATTATAATCTGGTGTGTCTATGCCTGACATAGATCACATGGATATCTAGACTATTCTTTACAATCTTCTGTGAGAGGAGAATCCAAAATTGCCCTAGGTAAAGCATAAAATATTAGCAAATTTAACAGTCTCAAAGCCTGGATCCATATTTTTTTTCCTGTAATTTAAGAGAATATTCTTGGGTTCTCAGGAAGGGAAAGATAACGTTTTTTGACCTCTCTTTGAAGAAATACTTTTTTTTTTTTTGAAATTTAATTGAAATTTGTTCTCGAGTCTATTAATGTCAAGAATTGTGGAGGGTCTGAGATTTTACTCTACTTGTCACCTAATAAGTCAGCCTGTTATTATTTCAAGTTGGCAGAAGATGTGAGATTCCTCAATCAGAAACAAAAGACTTTATTACTCACAGAAAAAGCAGTCAGCATATTTTTGTCTTTTGGGTTGATTCCCTGAGCCCTAATTCACAGAGGGTAGGAATGAAGATGACCAGATGACACTTATATATCCAGTGAGTTCTATCATAGGAGAGGAACCCTGAGCTTAGGGTACCTAAATCTGTTATAATTGGCAGTAAACGTGCCTGCCCTTTGCTCTGGAGTGAGACTCTGTCTCTATCATCCAGGGCTGCTTGCAATGCAAGCATTTTTGGAAAGTGGTCTGGAACAAAAGACAGTCTGTACCTTGCTTGCAAGACATGCAAAAATATGAGGGTCCCATAGAGAATTATCTCCCAATATTTATCAGTTTTATTACATTTAGGTGAGCAAATTCCAGTTTCCTTAACCTTTTGGCCTAAGTTCAGTCTCCCAGTCCCTTAATTCGTTAGTCGGTTATTTCCCATCTGGGACTCTGGCCATCTCTGAGTTCTGTGGTTTTCCACCTTCCAGGGCAGCATCATCCAGACAAACCTGGTACTCTGCTGTAGGGGACTTCCCGGGGACTTCTATGAAAAAAAGCGTGCCTCTTTGTTTGGAGGTCCCAAAAGAAACTGCACCTGCAAGCCATATTGCCATCATCTCTTCAGGTCTAGAAAGATGAAAACAAATTGCAGGCAATTTAGAGACAAGTAGCTTAGGTGATTAGAGGTGATGTCAGGGGAAGAGATGAAAAGAAGTGCACAGGCAAGCGTCTGCTCAGATCCTGTTAAAGACATTGGAGGAAGGGGATGTGGGGAAACTTTCAGTACATGAGTGAGCGAAGCTAAGAGTGTCTTTCTGGACACAGACCTCTGACTGTTCCTCCCTCCTTTGACCTCTCAAGTGATTAGTTTCCTCTTTTATAAAACTACAACGAAAATGGTATCTTGATGCTAGAAATTAAAGGATGCGATACATATTAATCACCTAGAGAAGGGCCTGCCACACAGAAAGAGCTTGAATAACACATGCTGTTTTAGTAATACACAAAACGAGAGCTGCAAAGAATATTAGAAAGCCTTGTATTGAGCTTCTCAGTCTACAGAGGAGGAAACTGAAGCTCGGAGGGAGAGGCGACCGATCCATGGACACGAAATTAGCGACAGGAAGAGTAGGGCTAGCTAGAAGCCAGGTCGTCTGAACTCGAACTCGGTGCTGTGCAGAGATTAACTTCTTCTCTAGTGAAGGTGTAATTGCAATAGGTCAAAATTCATTCCAAGTACTTAAGACATAAGAGTATATTATGGTTGCCTGTTATTTTAATGTGTTTTAATCGTTCACATCCACACTGAGAAAAAGTAGTTATGAGTCTATTAAGTTTCAAGTTCTCCTTCTGAGCTCCTTAAAAGAGAGGAAAATATGTTTATGACAGCTTTTCTGAGATGAAACTAAGTTCTTTTTTTAAAGGTCTCTTGCAAAGTTCAGCTTCTTGCTCAGTTTGGATGTTGACACTGATGACTAAATGTGATCGGGCTTTTTGTTTTGGGGCTGAGTAGGGACAGCCATAAGTTCCTTATTTTCCAGAGTTCTCTTGTAGGTGCCTGTAGATATGCGTGAGAAAATTTATTCCAACTTCCTACAAATAAGTTAAGTTTCCTCTTCTAACATAAATTAAGGGTGCCGATGCTTTTCACTTCTAAGGAGATTCACAACAGTTTTTTTTCAATCGAGTTACAACCGATTCGAGAATGATTCTTTCCCATTCGATGTTAATCCAAATTAACTGCCAATCAGAGCTTCCGATCTGTAGATGACCACTGCTGTCCTACTATGTTGAAATAATTCTAGGCCATAAATTGAAACATGATTTTTAAAAATATGCCTAGGCAGACTTATCTCCAACGAACACTTTGCGTTACATTTTTGGAAATATTGAAAATAAAGATTCTTATTACTGTTTTCCCAGAAGTACTAGAAACTATAATTACAGGTTAAAGAAGCAGGAGGAATAGGAGGAATGACAGAATCCAACTTCTGACTTTATAGAAGGAGCCGAGGCCCAGGAAGGTGGGTCACTTGCCCAGAATCCCTGGCAGAGACCTCTGGGAGTGGCCCCAGCCCCACCGATGTCCCTCTTTTCTGGGGATGTCTTTTCTGGGGATGAGGGGAAGCCCCCAAGGCCATGTCTGGGCTATCATCCTGTTCCGGTGGGTCCCTCCTGAGTTAGACCTCGGAGACAGCCACCTCTCATTCCTGGTCTAGAGCTGAGTTTATCAGTCTCTTCCTTAAGAGTTTGACAGTCGAAACTCTTGAGGTTGAGCCCGTGATCGGCAGCATCACTGGAAGGAGTTCTGTGTTCTCCTGATGCTGAATGCCTGGAGTCCTCGTGTCTTCTCCGAATCATGCGTCTTGTCGTTCGTGTGCTTCGTTGTTCAACTCTTTCTTCAACTGTATGAGATATCCCAATGTCCTTCCAGTGAATTCTTTCTAAACAAATATAAAGATCATTTAGAGTTGATTTCCGTTGCTGGCAACCCAGAGAACCTTAACTAAAAGAGACACGGAAGTGGTAAATAGTAATACCGGTATTAGAACCCAGGTCTCTGGACTTTCATTGTAATGCTCTTTCTTGCACAACAGGCTGCAATGCAAACAAACAAACAAATAAAAACAACAACAAAACAACAACAACAACAACCCCCCCCCCCAAAACCACTATAAATTCTTGGTAAAACTCATGTTTTGAGTAATACAATAATTATTAAACAGTGGAAGTTCTAGGAAAAAAGGCAGCTTTTTTTTGAATCCTTATCAAAAGCTCTTTTTCAAATTATGAGTTAGAGAAAACAAAAATTGCACGTATACCTAAATATTCTATTATGTTAAATAGAATAATGGGTCCGGTTTACTTTAAAATGAGATCTTATTATAACACAATCTCTAGGGTAGATTTACCAAAGCATTAATGCACAGAATAGAAAGACATTCTCTGAATTTTGAAATATCTTTCACTGGCGTGCTTAACAATACCATTTTATTTTCTATGAGTTCCTTGAGGGATGTAAATCATTGCGCTATAGACGAATGAAGGTGTGTCGTTTCAAGGTTCTGAGGGAAAAAACAAGGATTTTCTATTTTACTCCTGTCCTCATTTTATCAATAGAGACACCAAGGCATTGAGCTTATTTAATTGCTCAAGACCCGCTGAGGGGAGGAGGAGGAGGAGCCAGGGTTGCAGCAGAATAAAAATTTGCGTTTGTTGCCCTCGGTGCTGGGGCTTAGGTTTTGAAGAATATCTTGAATGAGAGGAGGAAGGCAGTTTCCTTGGTGTATTACTTACTGTTATCCTCCCAGCGCCTAGCACGTAAATAGGTGCCTGAAAGATACTGAAGGAAAGAAGAACGGAGGGAGGGAAGGAAGACAAACTGGAGCCCAAAAAGGACGTCATTTCCAGAACGTCCTATCAAGTCCTTGGGGCACATGCCAAGGTTCATTTCTGAGGCAGACGAGCTGGGAAACCTGTCACCGGCACGGCTGAAATGGGGACTCGTCCATGAGGAAAGGGAAAGATGCAGAGAAGGAAAAAAGAAATCAAAACAAGGATGAAGAGGCTGCGCTGCACCCTGGAGCGGTGCCGTGGTGCGTGCCCAGCTCTCAGGCACCTTCCTCACCGCTGGGCCCCTTTCCGCCTCTGCTTTCTCATCTCCCGCCTTGCCCAGGGTGCCCGCTGCTATCCTGTCCTAGACCAAAACCAGACTCTTGGCAGCAGAGACACTTTCATAGCCACCACGACCTTTGTAGTTTAACAGATTTAAACCTTGACCCGCAGGACTGACTTCGTGATGGTGGAATTAAGGTCATCAGCCAGAGGACGGGCAAAGTTTTGCTTGGTGTCCCGAAATGAACCTCACCGAAGGGCTCTCACTGGTCCCTTCCTGCTTCTTCCCCAGACATCCGTCCTTTCCCTGCTCCCTGACTCAGCTCTCCTCTGTAAACCTGGGCACAACTCATCTTCCACCTGCTCAGTTTCCTCCCTGCTTACTACCTGACTTGGAAGCCAAGACTTAAAGAGTTCTAGTCCCAAGCACAAGCACAGAGAAGGGATTGTGCGTTCTAGTTAAAGGGATGTGTACCGTTCAGGCAGAATGGGAGAGTTCCTCCTCTCCAAGCCAGCCTAGCCTGCTCCTGGGGTAAATCGGTTGTGCTGTGAGCCCAGGGTGGCATGTCCTCCCTCCTTGAGATGTAGTTAGTGTCACAGACAGTCCTACTGCATGGCAGGACATTTTAGGGAAAAAAGGTGAGAAGGGGCAGTATGGGGACAGATTGAGGTGAATAGATGGGAATAAGAGGAAAGTTAACAAGATGAGGATGGGTCCATTTGGCCACAGTGGTCAGATGTCGCCAGATACTTGCAGGTGTCCACTGTAGGCAGGTTGCCTAGAGCAGGGGTCCCCAACTCCTGGGCCGCAGACCGATACTGGTCCGTGGCCTATTAGGAACCGGGGCACACAGCAAGAGGTGAGCGGAAGGCTAGCGAGCAAAGCTTCGTCTGTATTTGCAGCCGCTCCCCAGTGCTAGCATCACCGCCTCAGCTCCACCTCAGATCATCAGGCATTAGATTCTCATAGGAGCACCGGTCCCTGGTATCAAAAAGGTTGGGGACCACTGGCCTAGAGGGTTCCTATTTTGGTGGTCTGGGGGCAGGTGATTAGGACCCAATAGAAGTAATTTGAATTCTAGAAAATATAATGTGATGGCTGAGTAGGGAGCTTTAAGGGCAAGTGGTGTAGTTTGAGGAAATAAATAAACTGTGTGTGTGTGTGTCTGTGTGTGTGTGTGTGTGTGTGTTTTCCACGTTGACGGGAGGCTAGGCACTGAGACTTGTTGGAGTCGCTACATAAAGAAACTATAACATTTTTATAAACCCCAGAGCAGCTTCTGTTTCAACCACGCTGAGTGCTCTTCTATAAGTCCGAAATCAGATTCTTCAAGGGCATGTCAGCCCAATGCCTTCACTGCTTGATGCCTTCCAAATGAGTATTTCATGCTCGTATTCATTTTTTTTATTTCAATTTTGTTTGGCCATCTCACCCATATAGCACAAACAATTCAAATTCACATCTTAATAAGACTGCAGATCACATTGGATGATGGACTTCCTTGGTCAACATTAGTGAAGGTTCAACCTGTAGATGTCCAGGTTCTGCCTGCAGTGTGGAAGGAGGCTCACCTGTGATGTGTTGGGTGGGGGTCCCACTAGACTCAGGCCCATGTAAAGCTCTGAGCTGCTCTGCTTTGAGATGAAGGGAAGGAGGTGCTTCACGGAGATGCGAATCTATCCTAGAAGTCTTCATTTCTAGGGCTCTGAGACGTACCATCAAGGCTGGTGAGCCAGATGCTGTAGTTTCTTGTTCTCCTGAGACGCGGTAGTCCAGCTGCAGCCTGAGCCTAGCTGGCTCTGAGAGGGATGTTGGTGTGAGGATCTTAGCGGGGGAAGCAGCAGACAAGGGGAGCCCAGCACGGGAGGCAAACGAGCCAAGCAGGAAGAGCCGAGAGCATCTGCCAAGTTGATAAAGAGCCCTGCCACTGATTTTAAAACTGCTGGAAGTGCAGGGGTACGGGGTGGATGGAGAGGAGAGGGAGCCCGATGTCCCAACAAGAAAGCCACAACACTTCCTTTTTGGCGTGATTCCCATTAAGCATGTCAGACAGAGTCATTCTGTCAGACAGAGGAAGCAGTGGGGAGAGGAGGAAAAAATCAATCGTTTTTCATATTTATTAATGTCCTTTAGTGAATCTCTGTGGTAATGGAGTGGGAGGGAAATGGAGGAGAAGGGGTCAGCCTTGAAGGGTGAGTGAGTAGCCATCTACAGTGTCCGTGAGAGTGCCACAAGGTCACTGAGGTCGCTGGACTGGAGCCTGCCCACCAAATCCCCCAGAGGATGTGGGAGGGGACATCACTCAAGTCTATCCAGAGTTTGGTAGAAGGGCCTGAAAATGCTTATCATAATGTTCAGGATTTAAGACCCATCCAGATGGATTAAGTCCCTGCCTCCAATTTAAGAAAATAATACAAACACATATAATTGCAGAAAAGATGGCTGCAGAAAAGCATAACATAGTAGAAAAGTATATAATGTCACCGGTGTTGCAGTCATTCTGATCTTTTTCCTATACGTGGTTTATGCAGCTATGTCAGAACTACATGTACTATATCATAACTTTTTTTTTTTGGTTATCCGTAAAGTGCATTTTCCACATTATTAAAGCTTTTTAGAGCATGCTTTGAGAAAGCCTTTCTGGCATACAATAATAGTTTGCCACTGTAGGAGATTTGGAAAAGTACAGAGAATGTAAGAAAGGAAGTAAAAAATATTTAGCATTTTAAAACCTAGAAATGACCCCTCTTGATATTTTAGTATATTTCATTCTAAGCGTTTTTTCCTATGCATGTATATTTTCTCCTTCAAGAAATTTTGATTGTGAAGTATACATAGTTTTTCATGTGCTGCTTTTTCACTTACGTTACTAAAATTTTTTAAATCCTTATTTTTAATGTTTGTATAATATTCCATCACGTGTGAACACCAGTCTTTATTTAACTGAGCTGCTATATTCCTAACGTTTTGGTGATTATAAGCAATACAGTGATGGCTTCCTTTATGTTTGTCTTTACCTAGAAAAAAATATTTTTATTTTTGGAGGTAGATCTGGGTTTTTCCCTCAGCTTCAGGTAGAAACTCCTATTCTCACAGCCCGCTGAAGCTTCGCCCATGCAAAATCCCTGAACTTGGCTCAGACCTGCTAGAAACCTACAGGGATGATGGGTTCTCTCCCTCCCACGGCCCTCACATTTTTTTTCTCTTTTAGTTTATTTAAGTGTTTTTTCTAGAGCTTTCTGTTTAATATATTAATACATAGCCACCAGCTATGTGTGGCTCTTCAAACTTAAATTAATTACCATAGAATAAATTAGAAATTCAATTTCTTGGTCACATCAGCTACATTTCAAGTGCTCAAGAGACGCAGGGGCTCATGACCACCATATTTGGACAGTAAAGAACATTTCCATTGTCACAGAAAGTTCTATAGGACACAACTAAAGGAAAGGCTAGTCCAGGCCCTTCGCTCCTGGTTTATTTGTCATGGGGTCACCTCGAAGGGCTTGCCACCCCCTTCTGGCCCCTCCCTTCAGGAGCGAATTTCGGCTATCAGCACATACTCATCACCCTCACACTCTCTTCTCAGGTAGGCCCATATTTCAGACTTCTCTTCGTCTGATTAATAACTCATTTTTGCATCCAAAGGGGAAGCTTAGAGGAAGTTCTTTTTCTCTCTAGATAGGTGAGAATTTACCCCAAGACTAGAATGATAAAAACACAAGTAAGCTTTTCTAGTGCTACCCCTGGAAATTTTGAGACTCGGTGGGGAAGAAAAGGGAGACCCCTTGCTGAAGAGGAGGTTACAGTTCTGGAGAACTGGACCCTTTCTCCTCAGCACCGTGGAGGGACAGAAGTTCCAACACTGTGTCTAGGCAGTTTTGACAGCAGCAACTTGGGCAGAGTGAGGCCATCAGCCACCACTTCCCTTCATGTAGGACTAGCTAGATGTCATCAGACTCCGATAGCAAGTGACAGGCAAGCAGAGACAGGGAGGCCTGATTCATGTTTAGGTGTGAGCAGCTTAAACACACCAGGTCATTGGAAGGATAGGGCCTGAGACATAAGACACAGACCAACGCTGGTAAAAAAAAGACAAGACAAAACAAAAAAACAAAAAACAGACAAACAAACAAACAACAACAAAAAAACACAGCTCCAAGCCATTTACATTCACATTTCAACCTTAGCACCAGCATCCAATTTCAAACTGCTGCCTTCCCAGCAAATGACATCAGCCAGCTGTATAGAAAGACCTACAAACTTTAATTACTTGGAGGAACAGCCCGGTGGCCAAAGAAAATCTTGTTACAAACTAGTATTTGTTTGGAAGGCAGATTTTAGATCCCAGAGGAGATCGTGTGAAAGACCCCTCCCAAGACAGGCCCTTGTCCCTTGTCCACTGCCTCTGCCCAGAAGGCAAAAGTTCAATCAGGAAGAAAATGGAGGCATCTCATTTCTTGAGGCCTCAGATTAGCAACTAGACTCTTAGGTCCCAAATAGCAAGAACAAGGACCATGCTTGTCTTGTTCAGTGACTAGTCCCCAGGGCAAGCACTGTGTAGATTGCTCCCTACTTTTTTGAATGAATAAGCAACAAGGATTCTACACCTCAAATTCACCTGACCTTCATCAGTTTCAACATGTGCCCAAAGGACAAATAAATGTATTTTAGGAGAGATTATGAGATTTGTGACCACAGGCGGCTTTTCCTCATATTCTTTCTTAAAATTTAAGATTTTCATTCTCTAATATTTAATACATATAAAAATATTGTAGTGTCTATGCAATAAAGTAAAAAATAAAGCATGTTAATGAAACACAGCTGTGACGACACGGTTAAAAAACAGAGTTTACCAATATTGTGGATACCCCCGTACTCTCCCTACATATTGCATGGCCTTGCTCTTTCACAAAGGTAATCACTGTTTTCAATTTTATGTTTACCAGTCGCTGGACTTCTAAAATATAGTTTCATATCCTCATTTGTGTGACTCACGAAACAATATGTTTCAATCTGTTTGCTTTTGAGTTTGAAAAAGTCATATTGGTCATAGGCCTTTGAGATTTGCCTTTTATTCAACATTATTTTTCTAAGGTTATCCTGGTGGCTATGAGTAGATGTGTGACATTCAATTTTCACTGCTGCTTAATATTCCATTTGTGTGAATACACCCAGATTTTTGTGTATTCACTCTCTTACTAATGGACATTTGGGTCGTTTCAGGCTTTTGGTTATAATGTGATTATGAACATCCTGCACTATTTCCTGGTACACGTGTGCAGGAGTTTCTCTAGAATATATTTCTGGAAGAGAATCACTTGCTGACGGTGGGTGCAGTTTTAATGTTCATGATATTTCCATATTGTTTTTCAAAGTGGTTGCATTAACATCTACTCCCAACAACTGAGTTGCCCTTGCTCCACATTCTCACCGTCGCTCATTATTCTCAGGTTTCTTAATTTTTGCCTCTTTAGTGGGTAGTATATGGTATCTCATTGCGCCCCTAATTTGTATTCTGATTACTAATCGCTGTTGAGGTCAGTTTTGTTTTCACGTGTTTCATTTTTTCATATTTCTTCTTTAGGGACATTCCTTTTCCTGTCTCTATTGGCTTGTCGTCTGTTTCTAAATTGACTTGTAAAAATTATGTCAATGTTCTGAATACTGATCCTTTGCTGACTAAATATCCTTTGCTTGTTTTGGTATCTTTTGATAACTCAAAATTTCTTTTTATTTCTGAACAGATGTTCTCGATTCCAGAGTAATCGACATTTATCGATCTTTTATTTTTGTTTCTTAAACAATACTTTCTTATCTTGAGTTTATAAAAAGTCCCGAATTCTAAATGTTTAAACGTTTGCCTTCTATATTTAAGTCTTTGATCCACCTGGAATTGATTTTTATGTGAGAAGAAATAAGAATTCATATATTTCCCTCCTTTCCTTCTTTGCTTTCGATAGCCACTTGTCTTGGCACCATTATC
>NW_006434839.1:7339572-7351141 GCF_000325575.1 Pteropus alecto
CCTAGTGACCTGAAATGCCACTTCTGTATCAAGGATATGAGTCCGCATAATAAATCTTGAAATCTGGTAAAATAAGTCCCTCTATTATATTCTTATTCTAAAGGAGTGGCTTTCTCTTATTTTTAATGATCTAAAGAAAGATGGTGGTGCCTTTGCCCCAGATCATAAATATCGGGGACTTGAAACTCGGACAATTTGTGTATGAAGCTTGCTTATAAATGCCGCACCAAGTAGACTAAGCCAAAAACATGTATCTATGATGCCGAGGTTCTCTATTCAATGTAGGAGATCTGAATCTCTTTTAGCCTTGGGCTAGGCTTTCAAAATCCTTCTAAGTCCTGAATTCCTGAGACAGAAGGGTCATCTGATGTGAATGTTAGAGATTACCAAAGGACAGGAAATATATCACATTTGGCTTGATGCACTGGATGTGAAAGTCTTGGGAGGGACGCAGCATAGTCTCAGAATATGCAGACCATAGTGCTGTGCTATCACATATCAGGAGGAGAAAAAGAAGCAGAAAAGCTTTGCCCGAAATACTGTCAGCAAAGTGCTTTTTTCATCAGAGCCTCTGCTTCTTGGCAAACAGACTCTAAGATGCATCTAGGGAACATCTCTGATGTAGAAAAATCTGAAGTCAGAGACATATCAGGTGAAGGAAGCTTTTTTTTCATTGAGCACCTACTATATTCCAGGCAGTTCTAGGCACTGAAGATACAGCCCTGAACCAGACAGACAATTTGCTGACATTCTACTGGGACAAGGCAGACAATAGATGAATAAACAAATTAACAAGATAACACTAGCTGGGATAATGCTTATCTAGAGATGAAAACTGCATGATGCTCAGGGAAGTTTTCTCTGAGGAAGAATGAATGGCAGGAAGGAGTGGCCAAGGGAAGATCTGGGGGGCTTGGGTTCTCATCCTGGACCAGCTAGTAGTGAGGTGCTATTTTGGGGACATGGAGAAAACCTGTGAGGCTGGAGAATGAATGGAGGGAGGAAGCAATATGAGTTCCCATGGGAACTTGCAGGCCATAGTCGAGAGTTTGGATTTTATTTTAATTGAACAGGAAGCCACTGGAGGGTTTTAATAGAGAAGTGATGTGTTATTTTTTAGAATTAAGCAATCATGACCTTCTTCAAAAGATAAAGAAACAGACATTTGGGGACTGTGAAGACCGAATTGAAACCACTCAGTTAAAAAGCAGCAGAAGCACCAGAATCAGGCTTCTCAGGCCCAATGATCTTTAAGTGCTCGCAGGCTGCCTCAGCATCGGTTCCTATCTGTTTATTGGTCTGTCTTTCTGTTTGGCTAGATGCTCATAGCAGATCGCTCTGAGGCATCGCTGATTTGTCTGCCAGGAGGGATTTGGGGACCACTGGAAAAGAATGATTCAAGCTTAGGTGGATATGGATTTTGAATGCCTGTGTGTATTATATCACACCTATCTCTTACAGAAGAGATAAGAAGGTTTGTATGGATCAATTGGAATGTTTATCAAGGAATTATTCAATTTCCAGTAGAATTTAGAGCGTGGTTTCTGCCGTGTTGGCTTGTTTCTGATCATCCTCCTACAACCTTAGGGCCGTCCTCCCACAGCCTCTGATTTTCCCTGAAAACCCGGCCATCGATATTACCCTTTTCCTTTGTGAAGATAATACCACAGCTGATAACTCAGTCCTTCACCAGGGGCCTGATGATGGACAGCTGGGCTGTCAGTACCTCCGCTCCCTGTCCTGGGGAGGACTGGGGTTATCTTCCGTGCCCTCGCAGGCTGGCTTTTACTCACCATGGGCCCCACAATCTGCCTCCCTCCAGCCAAAACCCTCCCACAGATGCGACAACATCCTTAGGAAGATCTCTGCCTGACACTCCCTCTTTGGAGCTGCCTACTCTCCTTCTCCAGACCCATGATCTAGGCAGTCTGGGGATATAGGCCTCCACTGCTGGGCCCGCCCTTGACCTGTCTGCGGTTCAGAGATCCCAGGACAGGAAGCCAGGAAACCTGGATTCTCATTCCAAATTGCTGTGTGACCTTGGGTAAACCTTCAGGACACATATCTATATAAATCAAAAGATCGCCCCAGTGTTTCTCAAACTGTTCCGTGGGACCCCAGGTCTCTCTCTGCAGAAGTGATTTGAATCTTCTTCAAAAACTACTTTTGTAGCTATAATAAAAATACAAACTCCATTGGATTATATGCCAAATATTAACATATTAAAAACCAATATGTTAATTTGTTTTGCTAGGCTAACTCGTATTGCACAGATCTTAAAGCTTTTTCTGTCATCTGTGTGTGTGCATGTATATATATTAACATGCCATTGACTTGGAAGGCTATAATTCTGCACTGATTTATTTAAAATTCAGGCCATACCCTGTCTGCACTCAATAAATAGTACCAGCTAGTACATTACCGTTCCATTCCTCCCTGAGCAATTCACCGCCAGGTAAGGCTCAGATGCATGTGCTGTAGACATGATGCTCCTGTCATATGTAGCTGTCAGTTGCTCAAGGCTGAGTGAGCATGTAACATGCTGCTTTGAGGTAATACAGGCTGGGCCAGCCTTTTATCTAATAAATGTTTTATTTTGGAATAATTTTAAATTTATAGAAAAGTTGCCAAGATAGTATAGAGCGTTCTCATTCCCCTTCAGCCAGCTTCCCCTAACATTTACCTCTTACATACCCAAAGTGCCACTGTCAGAATCGGGGGCTGACCATTGGTTCAATACTATTAACCAAATTATAGACTTTATTTAAATTTCACCAGTTTTTCCACTACTGTGTTTTTCTGTTCCAGGAGCCAATCCAAGAGTCTACTGTATTTTCATGCACAGGGGTCTTGCCCACTAGTAGCCAGATCAGTATTTCTTCTTCCTGAGAAAGATTGAGGAGGGACGAACATAGAAGCCAAAGACTTGAATGATTCTGTTTTAATTCTCCCACAAGATAGGAGAAGGATTGGTGGAGGGGCCCCTCATTAAGAATCATCTGGACTGCTGAGCAGCGTTACGGTTGAGAGTGTGAAGGCAGAGGAAACCCGGAGAAACAGCCTTGGCCAAGGCCCCATGAGAAACAGATAAATTCTATATTGTATGTCACTGAAAAACTGGTGAGCATTAGTAAAAGGGACCTGTGAGTCACTTGTCTCAAGAACTGGGAATTATTTGATGCTGTTGGAAGTGGAAAGCAAATCTGATCAGAGGGACAATCGTGTGTGTGTGCGACTATGGGAGCGTGTACATAAGTGTACGTGTGAGTGTGTGTGAATGTGTGTGTGTGTGTGTGTGTGTGTGTGTGTGTGTGTGTGTGTGACTATGGGACTGGAAATTAGTATTGTAAATTAGGTCTTAGTCCTATCCTGGACTCTCTGTGTGTGTGTGTGTGTGTGTGTGTGACTATGGGACTGGAAATTAGTATTGTAAATTAGGTCTTAGTCCTATCCTGGACTCTCGTCCAAGTTTCCTTATATTCGATAACTCTACGTTCCAACTTCCTCTCTCCATAAGAAATAAGAATACCTACCCCTACCAACACCACAGAGTAACTGCAAGGAAGAAATAAGTGTAAACATTCTTGGGAAAATGTAAAGTGATATGCACATGTGATGTTATTATCATCAAGGAAAATAAAAGGAGTAGGAGCTGGCAATTATTGGTCGGAGAGGTGGGCGGGGGAGTGGGGAGGGAAGGAGGGATGGAGGGAGGGAGGGAGAGAGAGAGATGAAAAGAAAATGAGGCTCCAGAATCCAGAAACACAGGCTTAATTAGAAACGAGAGTATAAATTTTGTACTGGAGTCAGTGCCTTGACTTCCAAGGTCAGATAGCGTTCTGCGCAGACCTGAGAAGCTGTGTCCTTGCTTATCCTCCCAGTTGCTGGCCTGACTTCCATTCCTAAGAGTGGCATTTGCTGCGGAGGTACAGTATATTATAGACTAATTAAGGCTGTTAATGATAATGGCAATCCACTAAGTAATCTGTGGTATTATCCTGATCTATCTGTGTCACCTCCTGTCATCAGGCCATTAAGGTGACAAGCTCCACAGAACACAGTAATCCCCCCTCTGTCAGTCCCCTTGCTGCTTTTCTCCCTGGAAGAGCTATGGCTCTCTAGGGCTGAGTCATATGAAGACATTGCTTAGGGGCCAGCCTGACCAAGCTCCTCCTCCATCCAGAGTCTGTTCCACTCATGTGACTCGGGCACATGAGAAATCTCTTTTTTATGTACCCTCCTCTCCCCTAGTATTCTTGCAGAGATGGGGACATGAAATGAGAGCCAAGGAAGCAGCTAGTTAGCACCTGGTACCCAGTCATGGTGTGGACCCTTATGAGCATTCTTAGTGACAGCCACGGCCCATGGTCAACTCTACAAGCTAAGCCACACGTAAGTGAGAGGGCATTCGAGTTTTCCCTGACCTATAAGCATCAGGTGCAGATCTAACTCAACAGGAAACGTCTAGTGACTTTCCCAAATCCTCAGGCTCCTGGCTTCTACACCCACCTCTCCTTACCTGTGCCCTGGTGTGCACAGAAGGTTGGCAGCTGGTTTGGGACATGTAAGAGAGGGAGGGAGGCGAGCTTGGGATTTTTACCAGAGAGGTGACTCAGAACAAACCCTCTCCATTGTTCAAAGGCTGAAACTCGGAGCCAGAAGAAAGGAAGCCTTATCATCAAAAGCCCCAGTATAAAGCTCTTTATTTCATTCTCAGACATTGATTCATCATCTTTAATTTTTGACGGGGTCATGCATATCACATATTCTTTCAAACCACAAATCAACTGCTGTCTTATTCTTCATCATCTTCTTCTTTAAATCTACTGTGGGGATTATAGTGGCTGGGGACCATCTATTTTCTGGCGCTGAGACTGAAAGGCCAGGGTCACAAATGTCCTATTAGAGCAAGGAATGTTCTCCGCTGAGTCAAGACATGCCTTTCCTGTCCCTCAGCCCCTTGATAGTCCAGAAGCAGGAAGCCATGGAGCCCGTTGGTGTCTGGGAGGCTGAGATGGGGATGCTAAGGAGGAGCTGGTCAGGAACACCCCCAGGCAGCCAGGAGCACAGCTCCCAGGCTACCATACACTCTCGTCTGAGCCCAGACCGCAGCCAAGCCTGTGGTTGGCTGGCGGGCCAGGGAGGCTTAGCGAGCTGAAGGGAGTATTTCTTGGTGATGATAGTCATATTCTTGAATGATAGGAATTCTGAATGTTAACCATTGCATTAAGCACCTTACAGGAATCCCATGATTCATTTCCACTATCACATTTTACCCTTGAGGGAAGATTAAGTGACCTCCTAGGAGATCAGAAGTCAGAGGGGTGGGGTTTGAACCACTGATTGCTTGACTCAAAGTCCTTATGCTCACTTACTCCTCTAGACCCCTGTTTTTTCAAATGCTTTTAGCTGCCACCCACAGTAAGAAATACATTGTATTTCATAACCCACTATCCACATACATATTTGAAATTAAAATTTTTCATAAAATACTTACCCTTACTCACAGGTGATGCATTCTGATTTTAAAAGATCCATTCTTTTTTAATAAGACTAGTTAGACACACTGAAATCAATTTTACAACTCACCTGTGAACTGTGAACTGTTTGTAGACCCCTCCTCTTCGTGCCTGTGAGAGTCATTTTAACCACAAAGACCAGTTTTAATAAGGGCATGTTGTTCCGACCCTGAGACTAGGCTGGAATAGCTGGTAGAAGAAACATTTATCAGCTTGTTTATGCTGCATGTGGGTTTAGGGCAGACTCTAGAGGCCGGGGTGTGTGTGTGTGTGTGTGTGTGTGTGTGTGTGTGTGTGTGTGTGTGTGTGTGTGTGTGTGTGTCAGAGGAGAGGAATCAGCAAATCTGTCTGCTAGAATTCAAGTGTCTTTGCTGTGTCTAGTGTGCTGTTAAGCACCATGGGGATTCCCAACTAGTACATTTGGGTTCCTGCCCTGTAGGGGTTTATAATCTTTCTCAAAGAGCATCCCCCATGTGAAAAGACTGGAGAAGAAAACCTGACAGACAGAATCCTGCAGGAACCTGGAGGGCCTCCATCATTATCTGCCCATACAGAAGCCTTTCCAAAAACAGAGCCTCAGTCCTAGTAAGTTGCCTCTGCACTTAGAACATCTTTCTTCTCCTTCATCATCTCCTCCTCCTCCTGCTTAATTGGCACTATATTTGCAAGATTCGACACTTAAAAGATTGCAAAGGGCAGACCATTATAATAATTCTTCCCATGCCTATCCTCAGCCACCTAACACCCTCTCTGGAAGGAACCAACTTTTCTAGTTTCTTGCAGATCCTCTTGGAAATAGTGTAGCACCTATAAACAGGTGTAAATTAATTTTTTTTGTTTTTATAAACACAACTTATACTGTAATATGCTCACTGTTTTGCATCAAGCACTTATACCTTGAAGAGCACTGTATATCAATAGATAGAGATCCACATTTTTTTTTTTTTTTTTTTTTGCAACTACCCTGAAATTCTGTTTGGGTAGACTGTAATTTATTTAACGAGTCCCTTATCGATGAAACATTAAGATTATTTATAACTTCTTGCTCCTATTAAAAGTGTAGCAATAAACAACCCCCTTACACTCTGTCGTGTGTGTTGTGTGTCTCGACATGACCCAGTGAGGCGGGGCCCACTGGGCCTCTGCCTGCATCTCCATCTCCACCGTAGTGTCCTGCCATGGTCTCCCTCCCTCGCCTTTTCAGGTCTGACTCGATCAGCCACCTCCTCACTTGCCCTCTCCAACCTCTAGGCCTGTGAATGCTGCTCCTTCTCCCTAGAACACCCACTTTTCCCCTGCCGACACCCAACTCACCTTCTGGGCAAGCTTGAGAAATACTTTCTTTAGGCAGCTCTGTTTGTCTTCGAAAATCTCTGTCATCAATCACTTGATACTATAGCAGATAGCCCTAAAGTCCTTATGTGGTTTGGAATTTTAATAAGTTCACTTCTGTGTATGATATAAACAAACAATCTGCAAGATGAAACAGAGAGGAAATTTAATCATAATTTACTACGTTTAATTATGGAAAGGTTGGCTTCCGACATAGCCAACATCATTTTAGATACATTTGGATATAACCATTCTATATAGTATAGAGTTTATTACCTAGAAAATTAAAGAAAGAAATGAGAACAAATGAATCATTAAAAATTCCATAGAAATCTTGAGTAAATTCCTTCTCTGTCATATTTTGCAAATTGTTTATATGTTATATAGAAGTGAATTTATTAAAAACTCGAACTGCACAGGAACTTTATGGATGTCCTAATTAAATTTGTTTTACCATATTTCATCTAACACATACACATTTTTTTTCCACATTTAACATTTCCGAAATTGAGATATTGATACTATCTTGCGATGTTATGGGTCATGCAGCAGTCCTGATGCTGTTGTCTGAGCAAGCACAGATTTGGCCATGATTGTTCGTACTGTCTTCACTTCAATTGAATTAGGCACATTATTGACATGACATGTTTGGGGTTTTATTTATATTTAAAATATCTTCAAAAAGATCACACTCTGATTTGGCACCGAAACAAAAAGTTTATGCAAAAATTCAAGGAAGTAGAACAGCAGGTTGTCAATTTGATATTAGCAAAGCAAATTTTGATCATCGGAAAGATAATATCAATCTAATATATTCTTGCAATGTAACAATCAAATGCTTCACAAGACTGTTATGGACTGAATTGTGTCTCTCCAAAATTCATACATTGAAATCCTAACCCTCAATGTAACTGTATTTGGAGATAGGGCCCTTAAAGAAGTAACTAATGTTAAATGAGGTCATAAGGATAGGGCCCTAATCCAATATGACTGGTATCTGTATTAGAAGAGGAGGAGACATTAGGGATGCATGCACACAGGGAAGGTCATGGGAGGACACGGCAAGAAGAAGGTCACCTGCAAACCAAGGAGAGAGGCCTCTGAGACATCAACCCTGCTGGCACTCTGATCTTGGATTTCCAGCTTCCAGAATTGTGAGAAAGTAAATTTTTGTCGTTTAAGCCACTCAGTCTGTGGTCTTTCGTGATGGCAGCCCTAGTAAATTAATACAAGAACCTAAGAAAGACTCTCCCAAGTAGATGAAGCTGTATTACATTTTGTTACTGATATTACTTGGAAAGGATTGCCTATCACAGAGCAAGCACGCAAGCATCAACATTCATCTTGCATAATGGGTGTCAATGGCTTGGAAGAGTCTTTCAGAAAAAAGTGGAGCATACTTTTAAGAAATGCTGCCTCATTCATCATCCATTCATAGCACCATTTTCGACTCTATATTAAAAAGTAATTGAGAGGAGTTGGACTCTGAATAAGAAGTTTTAAGAATATTGCAACCAATTTATTTTGCTTATATTTCCCTTTTGTCTGTATAAGAGCAAAAAAAATCTATCTAAATGATCCTAAAAGAGTCTTCCAATAAGTCTAAATGTTCCAAGTGATAATAAAACATTATATTTAATTGACAATATTTCTTTTTCTATAGATATGTAAAATAATAATGTGCCGTAATGTCAATGGTGTCTTGAGTTTGATGAAATATGGTGCTTTATATATGTATTTAATATATTTAATATACTCAGGCTGCCACAGCTAAATACCACAGACTGGATGGCCTAACTAACAGAAATTGATTTTCTCACAGTTCTGGAGGCTAAAAGTCCATTGATCAAGGTGCCGGAAAATTCATTTTCTGGTGAGGTCTCTTTTCCTGTCTTGCAGATGGCTGCCTTCTTGCTGTGTCTTGACGCGGCCTTTCCTCTGTGCATGAAGGAAAAGAGAAAACTCCTCTTCTTTTTATAAAGACACAGATAAGGGCCCCACCCTTATGACCTCATTTAACTTTAATTACCTCTTTAAAGGCTCCAAAAAGAGTCACATCAGGGCTTAGATCTCTACCAACCATTACCTATCCGGTCTGTTGTCAGTTCTACCATAACCATATTTTCTGTGATTATCATTTCCCCACCCAGCACCTGATCCGGCATGCAGCAGATGCTCCACGCATATCTGTTGCCTCGCTGACACCTTTGTGTGTATGTGTGTGAGCATGTTTCTGGTTTGGGAAAGAATGCCAGAGATCTCTCACACGTGCTTCAGACACCGGTGTCAAGACCAACACCTTGGTCGGTCATAACTGCTAATCACGAATGGCAGCGCAATGCTGAGGTATCTGAGCTTGGCACGCCTTAGAAATCTAGCCCAATCCTCTCGAACCGTAGATGAGGAAACCGGGCAAACTCTCTCCCTAAAGCGAGTTAGAGGCAGGGCTGAATCTAGAGCTCAGGTCTTCTCTGCAGGCACTTTCCACCCCAAGACTCTAGACATCAGTCTGGAAGTTCACAAATGTCACAGAAAACTGGGTGCCCTGGCCCCAAGACTTTGTATCTTGATGTGTAGAAGCCAGGAAATTTGTCATTGGAAAATTTCATGCAGGGTTGTTTTGTTTTGTTTTTTTCTAGCTGTAAATGAAAACTTTAATATTATTTTTTTGTGGTGATTAGTCCTTTCTTCTGTAAGACCCTCTGAAGGGCCCCTTTAGTTATAGAGAGTAGCACCCACCTGTGCTAAGGAAAAGTGGGGTGGGTAGAGACAGTTGGTGATTCTGATAGGGATTCTAGGGGGCATGAGTGGTTGAGGGAAAGGCTGGAGGGCAAACATTTTTTTACTTTACCTGAGTTTCTGCATTTTTTTTTTGTACAAGTAAGTGATATCAGTGTATATGCGTTCACAGTAGAGAGAAAGTAGGGGAAGTTGGAAGTTGTTTTCAGGAAAATGGAAGAAGAGAGGCAAAGGCACAGAACATGAGGTTTGATCTTCACCTTGGGCTGGAAATGGAAACGGAGGCACAAGCTGTTCTGCTGTAGAAAATGAACACAAAGGCCTGGGGAGCAGAGGAAACTTCACTGCCCATTCAGAAGGGGCAACCCTGCCCTGGGCACCCAGGACCGGAGGTCGGATCTGGGCACAGGTTCCACTGACCTCGGGATGACGGCCAGGGTCCCCAGGACTGGGCCACCTGCTGCACTCAGTTCTGACCTCACTATCCCTGAGAGTGAACTTTGATGAGGACTGGGGCGTACCAGGTTGCCGCCTGGATATGCCAACCCCACAGAACCCCACATCCATGGGAAGGATGCCCGCTGGAGCTGGGACGTGCTGGACACACAGGCTCAGTTCCCAAGGACCTCATGAATAGCTGGTGACTTGGAAAAGATGAGCTGTCCTGCTTGTCAGGCAGGCGGGCTGCAAGGCATTGCCGTCCGTGCGCTGAATGTCAACGAGCATTCGTCCCCACGGGTTGAGACACTGCAGTTACACATACGCCAGAGCACGTCTTGCTCCCTCTTGGCTCCAAATGCTTCCCTAACATCACTCTTTTATTTATTTTTTTCCTTTGCCATTACTTAGGTAAACGTGAGAGGGTAGAAAAGGTAAAAGAAAGAGGGATAGCTCAGTAACCGTGGTACTGATGACCAACATCTTCTTTTGTATGAGTTTTATCCAAAAGCTCTTACTTAGTCTCCTCCATCTGCCCCAGGCCTAGACTCGCCGTGATGAGTGTAATCTGCTCACGACACCATGTAGCAGGCAGGGAGCGACAGGGTTGTCTCTGGCATGAGATCTACCCCCAATAAAGGGAGAGAGATGGGGGGATACTGAGAAGCATCTCTTTAAGGCAGCACTGCTGTGGGTGACTGTGGAGCCTGGCTAACCGGGGAGCTCCGGGCAGACTCCAGGACTGAAGGAGGCCAGGGGAACCTCTGCTTAGTAGCCATTTTTGAATTTAGGAGTAAGGACTAAGGTAGAAAACTTTATAGTGTGGAACAAAAGACTGAGCCTGCCCCAAACTTTCTGTCTCAGGACTGGTTTAGGATCTAGGTGGGGGTTGGGGAGAGCGCTTCAGTACTCAGCCTACAGGATGGGGGAAGAAGGAGGCAGAAGAAATGAGGGAGGGCCTAACCCTCATCGTTTGGATAGTCCTTTATTTCTATTTATTTGCTCGTTTATGAATTCGTAGCGCCAAAGTAACTGTAACATCGTGGAGGTAGGTAAACTGAGGTACAGGCCAGGACATTGCTATTTCTGTGTAAGGTTTCTCAGAGGCTGGGGAGACCCAGCCAGGCCTCTGTCAGCCTTCTAAAATCTTCTCATGCAGAAGCAGGGGCGGAGGGTAAAGGGCAGCTGAAAGCAAGTCTGGGACTAATTTTCTACTCCCAGGTAAAAGGCACTTCCAGTGTCTCAGAACTTTGTGTGGCCTCCCCTTGTGCAGAGTGTGGAAAATTGCATTCTCGTGTTCTCGAGGAGGCCAAGGAGAGCCTGGTTTGTGCGGGAGCTCTCTTCTTGCCTCTTTGTCAATTCCTCCGTGACAGCCACAGACTCAGAGACCACACTTCAATTACGTGCCCAGCAGGTGAGGGGTGCTCGGACAGGGGCCGTCACATTGAGATCAAGGAGGTAATTCATCCTTTTACACCCACGAATGGAGAGAGGATGGTGCATACAGATTGTGGCTTTGACCGGAGAGCAGCAGATTAAAC
>NW_006434839.1:7351257-7366398 GCF_000325575.1 Pteropus alecto
AAGAGAGAGAGAGAGGGAGAGAGAGGGAGTGGGGAGAGAGGGTGAGAGAGAGAGAGAGAGAGAGAGAGAGAGAGAGAGAACAAAGCCGGGGAGCTAAGAGCTGAGAGAATGATCAAAAGGCTCTTTGGAAATGGACTCCTAGAACCATCTATCTAAGCATTCTCTCTCGCTCTTCCCTGTCATTCCGAGCTTTTCCACAAAGGACTATTTCTGTGTCAAACAATACCAAGAAAGCTTGCGGCAGTCTCTTCCTGGGAGGGAGGAAGTATTTCTTGGCGCTGTGGGATAAAGCAGAATTATTTCTACCTCACCACTTCCCAGCGTCCTTTGGCTTCAGCTAGTTGTGGTTTTTGCAGCCTTATTCAAACACCAAAGATGAGGGCTGGCCCCGTGGCCCCAAGGGAGATGTGACTGATTCAATACCTGAGGCCAGTTGCCTTTTAGGAAGAGAATGAGTCACAGTGAGTTGCTAGGCTGAGAAGTCTTTGTTCAAAGAAGGCCACCATATCCGGGTGCAGTGGGGGAAGAACATGGGTGATAGTCATGTAAAAGCTGACTCTCTCAGGCTTTAATGCATTGGAAGGGCAGCAGCCAGAGCAGGATTTTGGCAGAGTATGGCCTGACTTTGAAGTCAGATGTACCAGGGTGCTTGGGCATTGGCACAGTGACCATGGGATAGAGGTGAGAGTATGGAGCAATAGCCATGGGCTGCAATGTTCTATCACCCCTGGGGTTCAATTTCTTGATAGGGCCTCTAGAGCTCAAAACATCCTGGGTAACCCACTCCCCAGAGGCCACGCCTAGATCATTAGACTCTAAGGGAATCTCTCCCAATCCACAGATCTAAGAGGCCAGGTTGCCAGCAGTGCAACTCCCCTCACCAGCTCCAAGAGGCCCCTTTTCTCCTCCGCCCCGGCCCCTGTCTCTTCTGGTCCCCTGCACTCATAGAAGCCTTTCCACTCATGGCTCAGGGCATGTCATTGAAGAGGTCCCCAGCTTTCTGGCTATGAAGCCCCAGTTTGCTTGGAGTTCTCTTGCAAAGCTGAGCCAACCTTGGTCTGAGGCTGTGAGCTGTAGAGGTTTGCTGCCCCAAACTTCCCGTCCTTATTGCAGAGCCGGTGGCTGCTCTTCCTCTCACCACCCTCCACATATTAAAGCTCTTTACGGGGGATGCCATTCCAGAAGCTCCGCACCCTGAGTCGTGATGAGAGGGCAGCTCCTAACAGAATCGTGGTGCCTTCTCCTCCACCCCCCAGCCTCTCCTGGCAGAGTCGCATCTCGTCCTTGCTGCCTGCAGATAAATACATGCTGTCTTCTCTTTGAAAGTTGCCAGACAGTCATTTAAAGACTCTCACATTTACCTATTTCAAGTTCAATAACCTAGCACTCAGAAAATTCTCGTGCTGTCAGATGTAAACACTGGAGGCTTCTGATGCTGCTGCTGTGGTTTGGTTTTGCATCCTCCTGAGCTGGTGGATAATGTGGGGCCGGTAGGGCGGAGGCCTGGGCCAAGGTGTGGCACAGGGGTCAGAAGGAGCCAGTCCTGGTGCCCGGGAAGTGTCCAGGCATTCCTTCCGCCGTGGTCCTCCATGGAAACTTCCTCAGCAGTGTCAGCTCACGGTGTTTCCTTCTTTCTCTGGTGCTTGGGAACGCACTCCACCCCGTGGTCCGGCTCTTCGTTATCCCAATCCAGCACTCTCTCTTGTCTTATCATGCTTCATACCTGTTGCGTATCACCTCTCCAGCTAACGTGCAAGCTCTCGGAACTGCGGCCATATCTCGCCTGGTTCTCTATATACACATATATGGTTCAAAAAGCCCATTTTAAGTTCCTGCTCTGTGCCATGTGCTGCGTTGGCATCAAAAGTACAAGGATAAGTATGATGTGACCTCTGCCCCTAAGGAGGAAGCACAGTGACCACCATGATCCAGCCACACACACGCACATTCACGGGACCCAGCCAAGGTGTGAGGTGGTGGCCAGCGAGTGGTCCCCGGAGAAGCTGAGACCTCCGTGAGGTCTTAAAAGGTAAATAGGAATTAGGTGGGAGGGGGGCAGGGGGAGCGCAGTGCAGATAGAACAGCCTGAGCAAGGCCCCAGGGCTCTTGTCCGTCCAACTAAAGGGAAGTCTATGTTCCTGGAGGATTGAGTGTATGGTAAGGGGTGGCATAGGATGACATGGATGTGTGTGTGTGTGTGTGTGTGTGTGTGTGTGTGTGTGTGTGTGTGTGTGTGTGTGGGGGCACTGTTGCTCTGTGTGTGTGTGTTGGGGCACTGTTACTGTGTGTGTATTTGTGTGTTGAGGCACTGTTGCTGTGTGCATATGTGTGTTTGTGTGCTGGGGCACTGTTGCTCTGTGTGTGTGTGTGTTGGGGCACTGTTACTGTGTGTGTATTTGTGTGTTGAGGCACTGTTGCTGTGTGCATATGTGTGTTTGCGTGCTGGGCACTTTCTGTGTGTGTGTGTTTGTGTGTTGGGGCACTGTTACTGTGTGTGTATTTGTGTATCGAGGCACTGTTGCTGTATGCATATGTGTGTTTCTGTGCTGGGGCACTGTTTCTGTGTGTGTGTGTTTGTGTGTTGGGGCACTGTTGCTCTGTGTGTTGGGGCACTATTGCTGTGTGTGTGTGTGTGTGTGTGTGCGCGTGCGTGTTTGTGTGTTGGGGCACTGTTGCTCCGTATGTTGGGGCACTGTTGCTCTGTGTGTTGGGGCACTGCTTCTGTGTGTGGGTGGCAGGGGATGGAGTTGCCCTGTGTGCTGTGTTCGGGACCTCCCACTTGGTTCCATTGGTGACAGGTGAGGAGGTATTGCAGGGAATGGATGAATGACAGGGGATGTATTTCGGAAAGCCTGGTCTGGAGGAAGATGGATGGGCCTTTGGGACGCTGGGCAAGGCTTTGCCATGGTTGACCAAAGAGATGATGAAGACCTAAGTTAGGGAAGCGGCTGGGGAAAACGTGAAAAATATTTAGGAGGTAAAATCATCAGGACCAGGCAAATTGTTAAAAGCGAAGTGTTAAATCGCCTTTAACAATTCAGATACGGAATGAATACGTGTTGATGGCAGTCCCAAACGGAGGAGGAAGGAATAATAAACACAAGAACGAGAACGTCAAGCCCCACCGTTTTCTCAATCACCTTGAGCAAATTGTGCTTGTCCTCCTCTGTCTTGGATAATTAACTACCCCATTTCATTTTTAGACCTTTGCTCTCCACAGCCCACGCAGAGCACTGATTATATTGATTTGGTTTCTCTCTCTCTCCATCCCCTCGCCCACCTCTCCCCACACACTGACTGCTCTTGGCCCAGGAATAATTGGGTTGAAGGGAGCTTAGAGAGTGTGGTTAAGATGGAAGGAGCCTTGAAAAGGACCAAGCACAGGCTTTTTTTTCTCGTAATGCTCCCAGGATTGAAGCTGAGAGTCTGAGTCCCTCCTCGACCCCCTTACACCATGTGGCCCTAGAGACTCGGCTCTGGATCCTAAGAAAGCTGAGCAGGGCAGATGATCCCTGGCTTCAAACCCTGTAAAAGGATCACTGAATTCCCCAATAGTTTTTATTGGTCTTCAGCAAAATGGGGAACTCGAGGGGGATGTACTGCTTTTTATCAGTCAAAATTTATTTATTTAGATGTCTGCTTTTTTCCTGAGATTATCTTCTTCCTGTTTTGCAGTGTTAACAAGTCATTTAAAAAATGAAATGATAGTGATAATGGGATTTATTTTTAATGTGCTCATTTGGCAAAATATAAAGTTGGCAATCCTGCGTTGATCTACCCTCCCCCAAATTATTTTTGAAATTTTCTTGGCATATGAAAAGCCAGAGTCTGGGAGCTGTTGAGATGGATGCTACATTTCTACTTCATGAGGTGGTGTAATGAGTAAGAGCCTGGTGGGGCCCAGGACACGCCACCCACAAATATGGCACCTTGGCACAGTGAACGGGTCAGGCTGAAGGAATTTGAGAAACAGTAGGTGCAGGAAAGACTCTGACCTCCTGGTGAAGCAGGTCATAGACCCTCATGTGACAGCTGCTCTCCCTATATCTGGAGGAAAAGGAGCCACCTTATCTATAAAGACAGAGGGACACTGAAAGGGATCCCAATGAACAGGCCTTACTACCCTTGGCTCATACCCTTTTGTCTTATCACATTTCCCCCTGACTCTCCACTCTCCATCGAACGGAGCAGAAAAATGCTCACGTTTAACCACTGCTTTGGGTCTCCATTTCTTTCTGTAGGCCCTTGTGCCACATAAAAATATAGTAAATAAATCTATATGCTTTTCTCTTGTTAATCTGTCTTGTTACAGAGACCCAGCTGAGATCCTAAGTAGAGGAAAAAAAGATACTCTCTCTTTTCTACGTGCCTAATTCAGGAACCAGCCAGTCGGGGTTCACGCTCAGCTCCAGCGTTCACCAGCTGTGTGAATTCTGGGCTTCAGGCTCCTGGTCTGTGAAATGGGAATCATATAATACCTACCATACAGGGTTGTGAGGATTAAACGAGTTAATACGTGTTCTCTATTATTATTACTTCTACAGATTTCCATTAAAGATATGATCTCCTTGTCTACCAAGAGCTTTAATTCCAGACTTGGAATATTTTCTCCCAGCTGATGAATCCAATTTTTCTCATATTCCTTTGCCATTTAGAGCTTTGTTGAAAGGAAGGGGCAGAAAGAAAAAGAGATGGAAAGGAGAAAATGTGAGAAGATGCTCTGGAGCCATTTGCATGTATTTAAAATTATGGGGCCAAAATAGAAGACTCAGCAAGGAAAACCCAAGGACTGTCAATAGCTGGCTTCTCTTCCTAGAAGCGAGTTAGAAGTTGAGAAAAATCTGTATTAACTCCAATGGGAATTTGTCCCCGTCAATGTCCTCTAATCTCTCTTGTTACTTCTAGAAGATAGAAAGCCGCTTTTACATATATTCAATCTGGGGTGTTAAAGCCACCTGTGACATCCATCCCAGGGCCCATGGCACAGTGAGAGGACAGTAATTCAGGGAAAGAATTTCTGACTTCAGTCAAAGATTGGTTAGGTTAGGGGACTGTTCCTTCATATCGCTTAGTCCCTCAGGGTAAGACCAGCCTTGCTTCCAAGAGTATAGCTTCTAGCATTGACGGCAGGCAGCATGGATTTAAGCTATGAAGTGGGGTGTGGGAGCAGCAGGTAAGAGCGTGGAGCAGGGAGAGTTTCAATGGAGTCATATGTCAGAGTGACGACAGCTTAATGATGAGGCTCATCCAGAGACAGTCACTCTGGGATCTCAGGGGACAAAAGATCAGATGTAAGAGCATTTGGAGCATTAGACTGTGTTCATTCATCCCTCTAGAACTTGGCTTAGCTAAATGGTCTACCTTACCTGACATGCCATATGCTCTTCTCCTCACTCCCCATCCAAATGATACCCTTCCTTCAAGATCATTCATTTTAGTTCATTCATGAAACATTTACTTGTTTAGTATCTTCTAAGAGCAAGATGCTGTGCTTGTTGTTGGGGACACAATAAGAATAAGGGCTGGGCCTCTTAAGTTGAAGTGTCTTCCCAGAGATGCACACAGCAATGAGATAAACGTGATGTCTTTCCAAAGCATCAATTTTACTTAAAAATTGGGGAAGGAAAGGAGAGGAAAGCAATTTAAAATAATATTCTTATATTAAACAAATAGATCTATTATGGGATAGAGGTGAAATTTGAATATATTTAAAAAATAAAACTTGAGATTTCAAAGAAATTTCACACAAGTGATTGACTTTTTTGGACTGCATCCCAGAAACTTGAAAGTACACATCATTCTCCTCTGCCACTATGGGTGCATTGGTGGAAAAGCTTGAAAGTCTTTACTGTGTGTGTTGTGGGGAGAAACAGAGACTGAAGGGTTTTCGTTAGGGAAGGGTCATAATAAAGGTTGCAGTTTAGAAATGTCACTTTCAAGGAATACCAGGTACGCTTACAGATCAAACACTTGCATTTATTTCCACTCCCTCCCAAAACCCCACTCAAATAACCATAAAGAGTTAGGGAAAAAAAAAAAGACAAAGAACAGGAGAGGAGATGACAGAAGGCAAAAAAGCGTTTGTAAAATCGTTGCAGCTCGAGAGCAACGGGGTGTGACAAATGACTTAGTTCAGAGAAAGCTGCAATGTTGTTGGGGAGAAACCAAGAAGAAGCAAACTTGGTTTTTAGAAAGTACCAGGAGTCAGAGGTAATGGTTTCCTCCTAAGTCTTCTGGCATAGACTGTGTTGTGGGCTGAATTGTGTTCCCCCCAAAATCATATGTTGAAACCCTAACCCCCAGCAATGTGGTCATATAACCCTCAACCCAGGTGGCTTGATTCAGCATCCTGCACTCTCCTGGGCTTAAATCACTGGCCTGCCCCCTATCAGAGGGATTTAGGTTCTTGCAAATTGCCTTTTGAGATGGAAAAATTAAGTAGAGGAGGGATTTGAAGAACAAAAGAAGGAAAGACCTCGAAGGCCAAACATACTGCTTTATTGTTAAGACTCAGTTTTCTGCAAGTGCGAATGCATTCACAGCATCGACCATTCCTGGGAAGGAGTTATTTTCCCTATTTTATACAAGGAGAATAAATTGGGCAACCTAGAAGTCGCAGAAAGTCCCCTGACTTGGGCTGTTTGTTCTCTCTTGCACAGACCCTTCTGTTTGCATGCTTCCTGCTCATGCTTGCTCATGGACTCACTTAGAGGTAGGTGAACTTCTCAGGGCTTATGGTGAAAGGTGATTCTAAGAGTAGCGAGCAGGTCGTGGGAGCCAAAATAGGGTAGCCCTCAGCAATTTGCTGGTGGGGACTTGTTTAACCTTCAGGTCACTGAACACCAAATAAGCAACCTGTGAGTTATGCAGACCAAGTTCACGATTTGTACCAGGGCCCAGGAATTGCAGTTTCCAGACTCATGCTTCTTACCAAGATAGAGTAACTTCTAGATATGACTTCCCATATGAAGTAGGACTTAGAGTTTGAGTTGGTTTCAAGGTCGTGAAACCAGCTCCACATGGCTCCAGAGATCCTTGAATGAACATTTAGGATGACTATTTGGTATGGTGTCTGTGATCTGAGCTCGTGGAGCAAGGATTGCCTCTTCTCAGTGTCAAGAGAAAGAACCAGCAGCCATGTGAGCTAATTAACAAGCTTGTGTTACTTACGGTCAGGGTCTGGAGTCTTCACATGCTTTGCACATGGCTGTGATCTTAATGAATATTACACCAGCATCACCACCAATGGTTACGGCCATCATGGTGGGAGCATCTAAGAATCTCAGCCGTGAGGGTAGTTCAAATTGCATTGGCGCGTGGAGCCTGAAGATGTGATTCCAGTCCGGCAACTGCCCTTGATTAGCTGTGTGACCCTGAGCATGTCACCTGACCTCTCTGAAATTCAATTTCCACTAAAAGGATGATAATCACTGTCTTGACTAGATCACAGTAGATTCTGAGGATCGGATGGCAGTATAAAGGAAAGTGCTCTGTAAACTGTAAAGTGGTATATGGCCAATATGCTATAACTGTTGCTGATTGTAATACGAAGACCAAGCTTCTTTCATTCTCTCATACCCAGGATGTTAAGTGCCTCTTATGTGCTCGATGTTAAGCCAGGTACTGGGAATACAATAGACAAAAAGCAACTTGCTGATTGTAACACGAAGACCAAGCTTCTTTCATTCTCGCATACCCAGGATGTAAGTGCCTCTTATGTGCCCAATGTCAAGCCAGGTACTGGGAATACAATAGACAAAAAGCAACAGTCTCTGCCCTCCTGTCTTTATGGCCCATGTTAAGATTCCCAGGTCCAGGTTTGCTGGTATACTACCTTTGAGTGTGGAGCTACACACTCTGGAGAGTGCCTCCAGCTAGATCGTTGGATGGACCATCTGTAAGAACCTTTAGAGAGATGCTTTTCAAGCTGAGCTCTGGGAGCCCAAGGGTCCCAGACAGAAATGGACATGAGTGAGCAGAAGGGACTCTTGGCCCTCCTTCCTGCCTTCGGCCAGGTTTGCGTCTCTTTTCCTGCTTCATTTCATTGTTTGGAAACTGCTGCTTTGGTGGAAGAAGCTGGGCAGCCTGGCTTCTTGATCTTTTCTAACTTTTACATCTGACTCATGGGTGAGCCTCTTTCAAAGTCTCTTTTCTCCCCTCCCTGTGGTAGCTAGAGACAAAGACTGCTTTTTACCATTATTGGAATGTGACCAGGATATGAAGACTTTCACCTCAATTCTTATATAGAATGGGGAAGGGGTTGGTGGGTGACAAGTCACCTGGAGGGGTGGGTTGGTTTTCTTTCATAACCATAGGACAAGAGCCTGCGCAAATAGCTTTGATAGCCTCCCGGCCGAGACTGCTATGCTTCACAAGAAATGCTGGGTATGACCCTACCTAAGGCAATTTCTCTTCTCTATAGTCAACCTCAACAGGTAACCTGGTAACCATATAGTAGCTTCACCCCATGGCCCCGCGCTTGTGGGTGGCATTCTAACAGTAAATGGCATTCTGGGTAGTCTTTGACCTTGGATGTAACAATTCCGCAGCATTTAGACTCTCTGCAATAATTGACCACGATAGCTGACAGAACATTTCCAAGGGAACAGAGTCCTCCAGGCCCGAAGCACTGACCAAAAACAGTCTCCCCAGTAAGTGGTGATTGTCAGACCACAGGGAGGGCCAGAAAAATGGATAAAATCCCTTTCCTAGCTAACCTGTGAAATATTCCAGGGTTTTCTGCCTTCAGCTAGCTCCTAATTATTTAGTGTTTCTAAGATGGAGTATTCTGCCCTGGGAGATATCCCTAATTGCCCAGGGAACTGTTCCCTGATTTTTTTTTTTTCATCTTTTTTTTTTTACAGCACCCATGATCATTTCAATGAGTCGATCCTCACTGCATTGTATTAGCATACTGATGGCTGCTGTAATAAATCCTAAAATGCTCAAACATGATAGAAGCTTGTTTCTTGCTTACATTAAATCTGAAACAGGTATTCTGCATTGGTGGATATCTCTTCCCCAAGCAGTTATTCAAGGAGCAGGCATCTTTTCTCCTGTGGTTCTGCCATCTACAACACATAGCTTCCAGGCTCACGATGCCTGGAAGGGACCAGAGCATGGAAGGTAGCGTGTGGCAAGTTTTCACAGGCCAGGCTGGGAAGTGGTACCCATCCCTCCACTTACGTTTCCATGGCCGGAACCCAGCAACAAGGTGCTATCTAACTGCAAAGAAGTCTGGGGAAGGTAGTCTAACTGTGTGTCCAAACCAAGAGATTTGGTGGACAGCTAGCAGTCTCTGCCACTACCATCTGCTTAGGTTATGTCTCCTTGTTTATGTAGGGGGAGGGAAAGAAATAAAAAGGAGTGAGGAAAACCGTCTTGAATAGCAGCAACGTAGTTGACCGTCAGCATTTGAGACACTGTAAAAAAAGTGACGATGGCAAACTGTGTTCACTCGTCTGGTTGGCAATCATCTTAAAGTACGATAGTGATGGCAGGAGTTTAGGGAAACAGGTTCTCTCATACAATGCTCATGGGAGAATAAATTGGTATGAACATTGCCAGTGGTTATGAAAACTTTACGTGTTCATGCCCTTTGACCCAGCAATCCCATTTCTCACTATCTTTTTTAGAGTAATATTCTCATATGTCTCTAGTGAAGTACACACACAAAAAATGCCTATTTTATTTAAAGCAATAGATTAAAAATCATCTAAATGTCCAGCAGTACCGGACTAGGTGAGTAAGCTATGGTACACTTGTATCGTGGAATACCACAAATGGTTAAACATGCAGGTATATTTATACGGACAGATATAAGGGCTTTAAGGCACATTCCAAAAGAAAGAAGCAAGTCACTGGCAAAAGTCACCACAGTATACCATTTATAGAAATAAAAGCAGAGAAAAATAAAAATATAGATGTCTCTAAGTGCATATATATTCATATGTAAAAATGTACAGAAAGATCTGGAAGGATACAAACCAGGAAAAAGTTTTTACCTTTGAGGAGTGGACTGGCTTTCAGATAGTAATTAAGGGGATTCTGGTTTTTATTGTCTAGATTTTAATCATTATAAAGCATCAGTAATGTACTACTTATATAATTAAAAATAAATTAATAAAAAAGAAATAAATGACTAAAACAAGAAGAAAAAATTTAAAACCCAAGTATATTGGACTTTGCAAATGTAAATAACAATGTCATATTTTATGGTTATCATCTTACTGTTCTATAATCTTGAACAAAACAACAAGAACGTTCCCACAAATCTTACTCAGAAGAAGTCCACTTATTCAGAGTCACATCCAAAATCACAGACAGCTGGGATTATGATCTCGTGCATATTGAGTGAGTCATTCAATCTTTCAGGAGCAGTAAGAGCTAATGTGGCCCCGTAACTTTGTACATGTTTACCAACAAAAAAAGAGTTCATCAAGAAAAAATGACAACGAGCACTGCTGTTGCCGAATAGGTTTCAAATTATGTTCCAGCTGGAATGAGAGGCTCCACAGATAAAATGAAAGATAGGTCACTCATATTTGTTTTGTTTCTAGAAGATACTAGACAGTGTACTAGGAACTGAAGCAGAGCAATGAACAGGATGGCCAATGCCACTTCCTGTGTAGAGCTTACAGTCTACGAGTATTTTCCCAATTTACAGAAACATTTAGTTAATGCATAGAATCTTCTCTATTTTCAGTTTTCTTTTTCTCCCATAAACTTTTCCTTTGGTTTTTGCTATTGCTTATATACCAGCAAGCACAGACAATTGCAAAAAAAAAGATGAACCAGTAGCAAATGGATATTAACAGGGAAATTTAGAACTGGGTTTTTTATGTTTAATTTGACAACTATTATTTTTGGATATGTATGCCTGGTTGTGATATTATATTTCATACATATGATATAATCATATTGTCTCCTACTAAATATTTTGTTTTTGATTTATAAAATGGAATTAAAAATATAAATATCTCATGGGGCTATACGGAAGACATCATGGCTTCTAGGCTTGGAAACAACCTGGAAAGTTTGAAAATCACTATTATATATTATACTGAGATCTTTGGTAAGATTGTTTATTTCTCCTAAGGATTCAAAGCAGGAGAGAAATGTTGGTAAGAAGGTTTTCTGAGATTTACATTTCTCTCTTTTCTTAGTGTTATGAGTCATTTTCTTCTGAGCCACAGCTTGTCTAGTCACAAGGCAGCGTCTGGGTCATGGAAACACAGTCTAACAAATTAAAAAATGTTTCAAATAATTTCTGTCCTGTTCTTACATTTCTTAATGCCACGATGTCCACGGGGGTACTTCTTAAATCTACTTTTCTTCCCTAGCCACTTTTTTCACAGTCCTTCAGAGAATGTCCTTCCAACCTTAGCTTTCTGCTTCTTTCCTCTCTCCTCTTTCTTCCTCATAATCGTGCATCACAAAAGCCCAAACTTTTGGCCTGGCCAGGGTGAGCCTGGCCTAGATGTGGAAAGGAAAGATGGAAAGGGAGGCAGAACTAGAGAGCCGTACAAGAGGGAAAAGCAGAAACAAGCGAAAGAGTAATAATTACTGGCTTTTCACAGAATCATCTGTTCATTTACTTAGTCAATAAATATTTATTAAGCACCTACTAAGTGCCGGAGCCTGGGGACATAAGGGTAAACAGAATAAACACAGCCTCTCTGTTCACGAAGCTTCGCCTAGTGGTACATAGGGAAGAGCAGGTGGGCATTTACAGTTCACGTGGATGAGTGCTACGGCCAGCAGTGCTGGGTACTGTGGGAGCTCACGGGCCAGGGCACAGGAGAAGCTTCCTGAAGAAGGCCGTAGAGCACCATGAGAAGCCAGAGGCTGCTAGTTGTCCACTAATGTTTCTTCTCCTCTTCTTCCTCTAATAATAGCATGTCCAAAATTCAGCTGGTCAGTGGCCACCTAGCTAGGAACTAGATTCCCAGCCTTCCTTGCAGCTAAGTTCAGCCATGCGACTAAATCCTGGTCATGAGATCTGAGCAGAACTGACGTGTGCAACTTCTGGCTTATGCCCATACCATAAGCCAGAAGAGTGCGCGTCTAGTCCTATTGTCTGGAAAGTGGACCTGAAGGTGATAACTGGAGCAGCCATCTTATACCATGAAAGGGAGGCTCAGTGGTAAAGGCAGCAGAGGGGAAAGGTGGAATGGATCAGAAACAATACCGTGCGGCAGAGTCGCCTACCAGCCCAAGATGTGCAGACTGTTATGTAGAACAAAGAAAATTCTGCCTGTTCTAAGTTGCTGTTATTTAGTTTCCGTGAGGGCAGTTGGACCAAGACATTAAACCATATATCAGGTTTCAAAGAGAATTCCAAATTCCTCAGCTCCCCTTCTTAACCACTTAGGACCCATGGTGTAACTCATGAGCAGTCCTTGCATCAGCCAATCTGCAGGGCTGTCAATGCTTTAGATTCCACGGAAAGGTAGCTTCCGTGATATAAGTGATTTTCCACTTTAATTCCCCTGAAATTTGCTTAAAGACAGAGATCCACTGCCTTAGAAGCCGAAAGAGTAGCCTCAGGGAGAAGGATTTATATATTTGGCCCCAAATTGAACTCCTTTCTATTAGGAAGACACTGGGCATGCAGAAGCCAGGAAAAGAGAGTCATTTTTCACTCTCTGAGTTAGAGATCTTTAGCCCAGTTCAAGGATGGACTTTGGATTAGAGAAGAGACTGCTCATCAATTCCTTCACATGTCCACCCAGATGCTGTCTTCCTGGCCTCCAAGTTTGCTCTTTAGACTGGCAGTCTCCAACCTTTTTGGCACCAGAGGTCAGTGCTCCTATGAGAATCTAATGCCTGATGATCTGAGGTGGAGCTGAGGCGGTGATGCTAGTGCTAGGGAGTGGCTGCAAATCCAGATGGAGCTTCGCTCACTTGCCGCTCACCTCCTGCTGTGCAGCCTGGTTCCTAACAAGCCACTGATTGGTACTAGTTCACAGCCCAGAGGTTAGGGACCGACCCCTGATTTAGACTCTGGGCCGTTTCTTATGTCTTGATTCCATCCTATGCCCAGTTCCTTGTTCTTCCTCCCTCCAGGGCATGGTGGCTGTCACTACCAAGGAGTACTCTATCAGCAATACTAGTTGGGAGCGATCAGCCCCATGACCATGATGGCATCTGGGTCTCCACAAATACTATCAGTCAAGATAAGGTAAGTTTTGCTGCAGTAACAAACAGCTCCTAAACTTCAAGTGCAACATGGTCAGCAGGGTCTGCTCACTTAACCACTTGAGGATTCCCAGATGTCCATCTTATGACACTACATTTCGACAGGATTTTTGTGGCATGAGAAGAGAGAACACAGAGAATCATGGTCCATGATGCTTCTAAGCAGAAATGAGCTGTTTATTGGATATGCGAGTCACAGAGCCACTCCTACCTTCAAGGGCTGGGGAGTGCAGTTCTCCCCTGCGTCTGGAAGGGAAGGAGTGACTGGAGGTGTTGGTGAGCAGTAGCAATGCCTGCCACAGAGTTTACACAGTGGAGCAGCTGATGGACAAGCACGACGAGTCTTCGAGGTGGCCATGTGTGCCAGGAGTCGAACAAAGTGATCCGCTAGGTGTAGGAAGACTATCGTGAACCTTCCAGTTATGTTTATTCTTTATCTCCTCCTTTTTAAATGTCTATATTTTGAGTATGTCTATTATATCTTTTCTAGTGAGTCTATCTATTTGTATGGTGCATAACGTATATGTAGTTGTACATGCTTAGAATTTGTAAGTAAATAAATATGCTCATACTCGGGGTGGATGCTCAGAAAAGTTTTATGGATGGAGCAGCCATCAAAAATGTGTGATGCACACTGAGCCAGAGAATAGGACCCAAAGATCCTCAGGCTGTGAGTGCTGAAGGCTTTTTGAAAAGAGAACCTAGGGCCCTTAACCCCAAGGTGACTCAGTTTTCTTGGCTGAGAAATTTCAATCATGATTCCCTTTTTAGAAGCTGGGATTGATATCCAATAGGTCCTTAGAGAACAGAGGCTGAGACAGGAGAGAATTAGATTGCATACATATTTCCCTCTCTTGCCTATAGCCAGCAAATGCAAAAGCAGCTGCAGTGCTTTGCAGGAAGGCTGCTAAAAGCTGATGTGCATTCGTGACTGAGCATGGTGCATGGTATGCGGTGTGGACGTGCTGGGTGTTTGGTGGTGATCCCTGTCAGGTAGGGAACACTACCTCAGACTGGAGAGCCAAGGGGTAAAACAACAAGGGCATCCACACATGATCTGCCATCGCTTTTTCTGGAGTGGCTGAAAACCTTTGTAAGTTTTACTCTAGGCGAAGTGTGTTACTGGAGGAGTCTTTCTGATGGAGAGGGACGGGGGAGAGAGAGAGGGAAAATAAATGCCTGTGTGTTTGTGTGTGTGCATGCGCATTCATGCACACATTGCTGGAAGCTACTGTAGATAGAGTCTGTAACTTTTTCTTCTTCTGGTTAAAATAAGATCTCTCAGCTTTGGGATATGAAAAGAAGGAAAGAAAGACCACTGACGGGGAGACTGGCACAGGGAATAGATGAGACAGGTGCTGGTAGGAAAAGTGTGGAGGGAAAGTATCAGAAGACAGTTCTGAAAGTAAACACCGGAAATGACTGTTGTATCCAAGCCGTTGGGCAGACCAGGAGATGAAAGCCTGTGATCCAGAAGCCTTTGGGGTCCACTCAGACCAGGATCCTCTTGACAGCCTGTGGATGGGCAGGAGCAGCCCAGCCCTGATGTCTCACACTCAGCCAGGGGGGCACGGGCTGCCCAAAGTCCCCAGCCAGGGTGGAGAGGCGAGAACTCAGTGTCTGTGCATGAGGCAGCAGCATCTTCCCTTAGAGGCCTGCTCCCCCTTTCATTCCCCTCCCTCTGTGTGAAGGACACTGTCAATTTTCCAGCCACTTAGGCTCAAACTCTCAGCCATCTTCCTAACACCTGCCTCCCATTCAATCAGTTGTTAAATTCTGGCAATATCACCTCTCACTCAGGTCCCCTCCTCTTCCTCCCTATGCTGCTTCCCAGATCAGGAGATAAAAAAAACCCTTGCATGTTATAAAGCCCCATCCTAACAGTATTTCTTAGGACTTCTAAATCTTTAGTTCATGGATCAGAAACCAGAATTCTAGAAG
>NW_006434839.1:7366470-7374790 GCF_000325575.1 Pteropus alecto
GGAAAGAGATAGAGAGATTTTAGTTTAAGAGTAGGGGACTTCCTAAAGGCAGCATTTCAGGGGAGTCTCAGAAGAGTCGGGACGCTAGAACTTGAAAGCCAAGCCAGTGGGACTCAGGCAGCCTTCACACAGCCACTCGACTCAGCCCCTCTCTCTGCATATCCGCTTCGTTCTTCCTCTGCAGCTTGCTCTTCTCAACTGCTCAATTCGCGGTGGGAGGGGCCTCGCCATATCTCCCTAGTACTTATGTATCCTCCATTCAGGAGACCTGTACAAATGGAACCGGTCTCACATTCCTTGGAAATTTCTGCTTAGCCATGTCAGGCCATGTGCCTCTGTGCCATCAGCCGTGGGCGAGCTGGGAACTGAGGACTGCGCGCGGGCACCGCCCTGTCACTTTTTGTGTCTGCACCGAAAGCTTAGACTTGGAAGCACTAAGACGTGTTTGCCAAAGGCTGGAGTTTTGATGTGGAGTGGAGAACTAGCTGTTACTTTGAGTGGGAGAAAAACACCTTTCATTTCTTTAGGAAAAAGTAATGCAACTGCGGTTTCTCACTTCTGATCTTCTGGAGAGCAGATGTTCCTTGAGGAATGGCTGGTCCAGAGGCGACATATTTAAGTTCGCAAACACCACACATCGAGATGTCAGACATTTCAGGATCGCTAAAGAAAACCACCAAATTAAACAGCCAACTTTCCCTCTTAGTTTTGTCATGGAGACTCTTTTAAATTAACTTGGCTGCCGGCAGCGGCAGCGGGGCTGGCTCATTTGCCAGTCGCCAGCATGGGGGAAAGGGGTAGAGGTGTGACTGGGGTTGGTGAGAGGAGGGGGTGAAAAGAGGGAGTGGCACACGGGGAAGCCTCCCTCCCTCCCGGGACAGGCAGGAAACTGCTCCCATGGGCCTCACACGCTTCTGCTCAACCGCCTCCCAAGTAGCAAAACTCTGCCCATACACTGAAGGGGAAGCGCACCTCTCTGGCAGATGGGTGGTTATCTCCTGCAGATGCAGCCTCCAGGAAGAGGAGAAGACAGCCATAGGTAAATGAATGGAAAGGACTTCTTTGGATTAGAATGAGTGGCGCCTGGGTTTAAATGACGCGCTTTGGGCTGGGTAAATTGCTTTTCTTAGCCTTATGACCTGCTTATCATTTCCGCACGCTGTAGTTTTTAAAACCTGGTGGGGGCTGGACGTCAGGGGAGGATGTGGCAGAGAGAAGGGAAGTGAAGCATCAAACAGCTATGTCCTACCTCCAGTATGAATAAGATGATATTCAGCTTTGTATTTTTAGCAGGGGTCGGGAAACGGGGAATCTTTGATGTGGAGTTCGAAGAGCTGCTTCTGGAGGATGAGGGTGAGACGTTTGGGATGATCCCTTTAAATGTGATCTTCACGAAGCAGCAGCAGCAGCTGGCCCGCCACACAAACAGCAAAGCGCCACTTCCTCTTTTGGGGGACTCCAAATGCCAGTGACCTGGAAGAGAAACTGAGGTCCAGAGAGTTGCAGTGACTTGTCTCCTGTTGCTCAGCCATCGAGCCAGGGAGGAGTGGGCCCAGCCCGGGTCACCTGGCATCTAGTTTAAGGGTTTTGTCTGTGTGATTGGTTTGGCTTCGAATATCACTTTCTACTCCAGTACTTGGAAGTGTTCCATAAATGCCCTGCTATGTGAAGCTCTTTCTTAAAATAGGAAAAGGATAAACTTATCTGAAGGGATGGGAGGACCTTGGGAAGAGAACTGGGCATAATTACAAGTCACCCTGGTTTCACTAGTTCAAGCAGGCAGATGGCGGGTAGAACTGAAGCCAGACAATTTGCACTTACCAAATTAGCACCCGTCTGTTAGTCTACAGAAATGGGAAAAAAAATGGGCATCTCTCTTTTCACCATATAAGGTAAATAAAAACCAGTGTTCACGGAGCGTTGGCCCTACAGGATGCAGAGGCAATGTTATCCCAGCTGCCCCTGCGCTGGCCACATGCCTCCCCCTTCCACTGCTAGTGGGAGGCAGCCCAGAGTGATGGCAAAAGCTTAGAAGGTGGAGTTTCAGACAGTCATAGGTTCAAATCCCAGCTCTGGTACTTACCACAGCTAGCGTGGCCTTGGGTAACTTAATCCCCAGGGAGGCTGTTTGCTCACCTATAAAAGAGGGATAATAATCTCTATCAATCTAATGAAGTAAATAGAAGCAAAATGCGCAGGGCTTAGTAGGCCTCTTCTACTGACCCCATCTAGTCTTCACCTATGCATGACAGTGGTCACACAAATAGTGGCCAAGGAGCATAGCTGGCCCAGGGCAAATGCCTTCTCATTCCAGGACATCTCCACAAACCACGTGTTGTTGTGTCAGTTTCATGTGAAGGAAGGATAGTGGTTTTATACTCAGAGCTTATAGTCACATTGTAGAGCATCTCACTTACTTCGAGGGGACTCGTTGGCACAGTTTTGAAATAGGCAGTTTGTCATTCACCATCCCTTCCATCAGCCATTACTGCATCCGCCTGCTTTCTGGAGAGATGGCCTTGACTTCAAAATCTAGAAAGGAAAATAGATATTTAGACAAATAATTATGACAAAACTTTTAAAATGTTATCGTCAAAGTGCGATGAATTCACGAGAAGAAAGGCGTTGGGGTGTGTCACTTATGTGGACACTGAGCTGGACCTTTAGTGGGGATGGGATTTTGTCAGGTAGCCAATGGGGCGGGAGGGACACCATGTGAGCAAGGCCTCAAGGTGCAGCAGTGCCTGGCTCTCCCAGGTAGCAGTGAGCAGGGCAGGGTAACAAGTGTCGAGCCCACCCGAGGGTGTCAGTTGTGAGCTGCTGAGTGAAGCCTGGTCTGACCCAGAACATGGGCCTGGGGACAAGAGGGTTGTTAGTCAGTGGACTGAGTGACTTCTGCAGGTTTGCACTTTGGGAAGATCAGTTTGGTTGCACTGGGAGGAAGGGAGCATGAGAGGCAGGAGTGGAGGCGGGGAGACCAGTTTTTAGGCTATTGCAAAAGCCAGGAGGGCCTGAATCAGGGTAGAGGGGCAGATTTAAGTCATAATGAAAAGAGAAACTGTGTAGCCTTAGTGATGATTGGACATGGAGGAAGAGTGACAGGAGGCCAAGGATGATTACCTATTGCTTTCATATTTAATTAGAATCTTGAACCAATTTTCTCTTAAGCACTTAAATTATAATTCATGCCTTTCTTCTTTGCCATTAGACTAGGTGTTCCTTGTGTACAGACACTATTTCTTATTTGTTCCACCTGTACCCCTCATGCTAATACAGAATAGGGTTCCAATAACCTTAGAATTAGTATATTGATAAATGAAGTAATAAATGAATGAATGAATGAACTTTCATTCTGCCTTGTATTGCATAGCTCTGGGGGGAAAGCATGCATGCAACTAGTTTGTTATAGCTCCCAGCATGTGGTCTGATGGATGATTGTCAAACCTCATAGCGGGAGGCAAAGGAGAATGATGATGGTAATGATAGGGGTGATGGTGGTGAAGGTGGTGATGGTGGTGATGGTGGTGATGGTGGCGATGATGGTGATGGTGATAATTGTGATGATGTTGGTGATGGTGATGATGGTGATGATGGTGATGATGGTGTTGATGGTGGTGATGGTGGTGATGGTGATGATGGTGACGATGGTGATGAAGGTGATGATGTTGGTGATGGTGGTGGTGGTGATGGTGGTGACGGTGGTGATGGTGGTGATGGTGGTGATGGTGTGATGATGGTGATGGTGATAATTGTGATGATGTTGATGATGGTGATGATGGCGATGATGGTGTTGATGGTGATGATGGTGTTGATGGTGGTGATGGTGGCGATGATGCAATGCTTTTCATCTGCTTCTTTCCAGAACACAGTGCTTCCAGGCCTCCCTGGGGAATGTAGGAGGACGAATTAATTAACATGAGCAAAATGTCTCGGTCGGAACTTCTTGGTTGGAAGAAGCCACAGGCTCAGGGAACATTTCCACTGCACAGTGATCATTGCTCTCATTGCTTGTGAGGGGGCCCCATTAAGTCTCTTCTATTAAAGGAAGATAAAACTCCAATCACCTTAGCTTGGTTATTACACTTCAGAACTATCCATCTCTCCATTTATAAAATTTTCCCTTGATTCTCATCGGCTCAATATAGATTTGTACCTGCTGTGCTCCTTGCTCTGTGCTGCTCCTGGCTGGGTCGGGGGAGCCCCCAGATGAAGCAAGAAGCAATCAAGCATTGATGGAGGGGGAAAGGGCACAGAGAGGCAGCTTTATCCTCCACAATTTGAACTACCCAAGCAATTTCTCCAGAACTTTAAGCTGTGATACATCTTTCACGCTCAGAGGGCATGACCCATGTGGACATGTGCAGGCCAGCCTCTGACGACTGGAATGAGCAGGGCATGGATTTTCTGGTTAAGAGGATTATCAAAAACCCTTCTTTTGGTTAGTCATGTTAAACTCCTTTTCAAAGGCTTCAGTCTGTTTTCTTTTCTTGTGTTGTTTGAGCACAGAACATTGTTTACTCTTGATTTTGTGATTCAGAAAGCATTCAGGGTCATGATTCAGAATCTGCATTCTGAAATGCCAGTTTTCATTACACATGACCACAAATGCGGAAGGCTCAGGGGACTGGGTGAATTTCATTCCAGGACACGTTCTTGATTTTATTTGGATAACTTCCAGACATCGGCTTGTGATTGGCTTCTTCTAAAAGTCGAAGACCAATAATTCTAAATATATGAAAGTTTGAGTTGCTTTCTGGTTAATGAAAGTATTACTACATATCAGATGCTCCCTCTTCTCTACCTTTTCTCCAGCTAAAAGTGAAATGTAGTCCCATGAATCAAGAGAGTTTAGCATAAATTGCACCCAAACCTATTTTGAACTTCCCGTGTGAGTTCGTATAGACAGTCAGCTCTGCTGTAACACTTGTTTCAGAAATGCAAATTCGTTCCAATGCAATTGATGTTGTCAGGAACAATCTGAGCATAACAGAAATTTCACATTTACTTATGTGCGATTTAGCCTGCAAGAAGCACTAGGTGAATGCGGAAAACTCTACATGGCTAACTGAATAGCATAGAAATATATAAGATGTACACAACTGCCTCAAGCATCTTCTGACTACCTAAATTCACCGAGTGTGTTGTGAGCCACACGCATCCACATCTGTTGTTAGAACTTTCTGTTGGCTCCAGGTAACCCTCCTTGTTCTAGGACATAGTAACACACAGTAGCAATCCTTCTGGTGTCCATTTCCCAAGCAAACATCAGGACTTTTTCAGAGTAAAGTACATTCGTTGTAGTATTTATGATTTTCTTAGCCATTTACATGTGTAAAATTGAGCTACTATTTTTATTAGAATCTTTTTTTATTTAACACATCGTTGATGAAGTTCTTGTGTTTTGTGCCTCCAACCCTGTCTTTCCTATAAGCCTTGTGGTTTTTATTGTGCAATTTTCACATCGTGGTGATTTTTTCCCCCTATTTAATTCCCAACACCCCCCTTCCTCCTACAACTTCCACCCCTGACCTATGGATGTTGCAACTTCCACCCTGACCTATGGATGTTGCCATCTCCCCTTAAGAACTGGATCTCTGAAGGCAAGGTATCTCCTCCCATGTGCTCACACCTGGGGGGCCCAGCGCCCCCAGGGCCTGGTACCCCCGGCACACTCAGGGGGCCTGGTGCACCCGGGGTATGGTCCATGGCTCCACCTGGGGCACGAACCAAGGACCTTCTGCATATAAAGCAGACATGCTAACCACTACACTACGCAGCCACCCCCACGTCATGGTGATTTTTAAGAACACATATGTTACATTACAGCAAACCTGACTATAACTGAGGGACTCTGAGCCTCACTTTAACCAGCTGAGAAAGGAAGACAGTGTTCATTTTGGAGAGAAGGGACCTTACTAGATATGCAAGTAACATTTGATCTCCTGCCACAGGCCACTTTAATTACCCACCAAAGATACATAATTTATGAAGACCATTTTGAAAAGAGTGAGGTATATCTTCCAGTTTAAAGAAATGGAAAATGGAACAAAATTTAAAAATAGATACATAAGGTGGTATCGCTTCAACTTTACATATGTGGTAATCAAAGCACAGAACACATGTCCTCTCAGTCGTGCATAAAAGTTCTATAGGAAACGTTCGGGGACGTATAAGGGGCGGGACCGGCACGTGCTAAATTCTTACTATGGAACAGATGCACTGTGTACATTATCTCATTCGATCTTCACACCACTCTCCCAGTATTCTTCAAGTGTTTGTTGAACCCCTGCCGTGTGTCGGGTGCTGATCTGCACACTGGATTATACCAGTGAACAGGACACAATGCTACTGCCTCTGGGTGCTGAACTTCTCGTGGATTGAGATAGACTGTAAACCAACAAATCGATGTGCATCCTGCCATGGGATGGGAAGTGCTGGGGAGAAAAGTAGTACAGGGGAAGGAGTATTTGGGGCAGGGGGAACAGAAAGGACAGCTGTGGTGGCACTGAGCTGGAGCAGACAGCACTATCATCTCCACTTCTACAGGTGAAGAAACTGAGGTAAAAAAGAAAAAGGGCCAGGTTGCTCCAACTCTTCAGTAGGCTAGGTGGGAGGTAGCGGGAGAGAACGAAGGGAGGGTAGAATTTGTTTCCTGGTCTGCAGGGAGAGGCAGGAAATATAGAGAGGACTAGACTGAATCACATTTTACTTCGAAGTCCATTTTTCCTCTGTGCTCCAGGCGTTCCCCTTTTTTGAGCTCACTCTTCCTAAAACACAGCTTCCCTCTCGTCACCCCAATCTTGCTCAAGGTCCTCGGAGGTTTCTCTAATGACGACTGTTCATTTCCTTGGGCTGAGTCTAGGGAAAACTCAGTGTGGTTCTTTTTATCCTCACACTACAGTTTCACTTCTGACACCAGATGTGTGGTTTTTCTACCCATCAAGCAATTTCCCAACACCAGCTGGGTGCCCTGCAATTCGATTTGGTTCTGGGACGATTTTCCTGGCGCCAACACCAGATCCCACAGGTTAAGGGCTCAGTCCTGCAAGAATGCCTCCACTTCAGACACCCATTGCAAATCCTGACTGACATTGTACTTCTGACCAACCCAGTGTATATTGGGGTTCCTGTGGTCCCTTTCTTAGGTTCGATAATTTGCTAGAATGTCTCAGAGAATAAAGGATATAATAAAGGATACAGATGAACAGCCAGGTAGAGAGATACACAAAGGGAAGTATGTGGAAGAGGCATGAAATTGCATGTACTGTCTGGGTGTGTCACCCTCCCAGCACCTCCATGTTTTCAGCAACCCAGAAGCTCTCTGACTCTGCCCTTTGCGGATTTTCACGGAGGCTTCATCATGTAAGTAGGATCGGTCATTAATTCAGTCTCCAGTTCCTCCCACCTGGCCCGAGGATGGGGGATCAGACGGAAAGTTCAGAGCTTCGGATCATGGCTTGGTCTTTTTGGTGACCAGCCCCCATCCTGAAGCTACCCAGTCACCTCGTTAGAGCAAAAGATGCTTCTCTCGCCCAGGAAATTCCAAAGGATTTGAGGGCTCTGTGTCAACAGCCGAGGTCAAAGACTAAACAATAGAACCAAAGATGTTCCTAGCGCTCTTATCACTTAGGAAATTACAACCATTTTAGGAGCTATGTGCCAGGAACTAGGGGCAGATACGTATTTCTATTGTTTCGCGGGGTGACATAACAGAACTTCACAAACTAGGTGGCTTAAAACTAGAGAAATGTATTATTTTATGGGTCTAGAGAGACTAGAAGTTGGAAATCATGCTCCCTCTGAAGGCTCTAGAGGAGGATCCTTCCTTGCCTCTTGCCAGCTCCGGGTGGTGGCCATCTGTCCTCGGTGTTTCTTGACTTGCGGCTGCATCACTCCAGCATCTGCTTCCATCTTCACGTGGTGTTCTTCCAGCGTCTCTCTGTCTGCATCCAAATTTCCTTCTTTTTTTAAGGGCACTAGTCATTTTGGTTTAGGACCCACCCCAATCAAGTATGACCTCATCTGAACTTGATTCCATCTGCAAAGCCTTGTTTCCAAATAAAGTCCCATTCACAAGTACTGGGGGTTAGGACTTGAACGTGTCTTTTGGGGTGACACAATTCAACCTACTAGCAATGAGCACACCAAGTCCCAACTATCCGCCTGGCTTTCCGTGTCCCAACAATTGGCCCTAAGCTACCAATGTCACCTGCCTACTTCACGTACGGTCACATTTCTGGGCCTTCGACAGTTCCACCATCTGTCATGTCCCTTACCCATTCTCCAAGGCTAAAATCCAGCTGTTCCTGTCTCCAAATCT
>NW_006434839.1:7374816-7380599 GCF_000325575.1 Pteropus alecto
TGAATCCCTTCTCTGAATTCTTATAGCCATTGCCAGACAAAGCTTCATTTAAAAAAAAAAAAGTCCAAATCTAGTTTGAAGGTTATACTCTAGTGTGGTTAAGAGTCAAAGTGCATGGACCTTGGCATGACACAGCATGGAATCTGTTTTAGCTCTGCCACTTCCTAAATGTGTGACCTTGAATAAATTATCTCTCCCCTCTGTGTCTCAGCTTATTTTTTGTCAGTAACATGTGGATAATAACAGTGCCAATCTCATAGGTTGTTGCGGGAATTAAATGAGATAATTCCTGTGGAGCGCTCAGTGTGGGACCTACACATTAGCTATTTTTATGGTGAGTACCAAGGGAGCCTGCCTTTTAAAAGTGCCCCTTTCTCGGTTGATGCTGTGCACGGCCAGGGTTGGAGCCAACAAAGGAAGGGCCATCAAGGCTGGGACAGGAGGGAAGTGCAGGACCATATGGTCTAGGTCTCAGGAAGTAGCTGTGGCGGAGTCTGGTGCAGCCAAGGTCATGTCCAGGGGACAGGGATGAGAGATGTGGCCATCTGCATATGGAAATAGGAGTATGCTATGGTTTATCAAATGAACAAATGAAACAGTTTATCAAACGAACAAATTAATGGATAATGAGAAGTTTGGTCTGAGGTTGTCATAGGAGGAAGTAAATAATTATTTCAAGTCAGAAGTGAGAGAGTCGGGGAGAATCTGTGACATCACTTGTCTTGTTCTTTCACTCTACACAAGGTGGTGTTTGCTGTTTAGTGAATAACTGTTTACCAGATTATAGAGACCGTTCTCTATTGCACATAACAAGAATCAGCTGACTTTTTTTTTTAAACACAAAAATAACTTTATTATGAGTATACAGGGATGTGAGCTTCATGGAGTCCAAGGACAGGGATGAACTAGAGGCCAGGACTGGAATGTTAGCTGTATTCTGCTTCTGTTCTTCTCTCTGGATACGTCTCTCTCATCTCTCTTTGAAGACTAGCTTCTCCGGGCTGAGTGGCAGGGCACTATCAGCTCCTGAGCTCATGGGTGTTCATGCTTCTCTATCAAAGGGAGACCCATCTCTCAGCACCCATCCAATGCTGAATCTTGGGGGAAGGAACTCATACTGTCCTGCCTTGGGATAAGTGCCGACCCTGGACCACAGAGTGGTGGTGGAATCGCCTGCCTTGGGGGAAGGAACTCATACTGGCCTGTCGGAACTCATACAGTGCCGACCCTGGACCACAGAGTGGTGGTGGAATCAGGTATACTGGCAACCACTCCTGGGACCGTGCAGGCTAGAGACATGAGTGGGGCTTCTCATGAGAAGGTAGTGCACAGTGATGGACACAGCTGAGCAGATAACAAATCAGAGCCTAATACAACCGGATAGTCTGCTGTACTCTTTAAAAACTATTTTCTAAATCCTCATCACAACCTCGCAAAATGTGCATTAGCATTCCCAATATACTGATGTAGAAAAGAGGCTCGGAGCGATGGTGTAATTTACTCAAAGTCATCATCAATATGTAGGGGATGCAGAGTTTAAATTTAGATCTGTGTGAAACTAAGGCTCGAAATAAAGTGATTTGCTCAAGGCCAGAATTAATTGGTAGCCAAAGATGGACTAATTGGTGTGATATAGTCTTTTAAAAACACACCTAAGGAAAATGTATAGACACCATCCTCACAGCTAGGAGTCTAGTGCACTTGGGGGCAGTCAGCTACCCCATCTCCCAAGTCCTAATGCAGGCCCTGAGCTCCTATGTGCTGTATGGGCTGAGGCATGGGCACCCTCTCCTATACTTTTATCAGAGGCTTCTCTACTCAAGATATTTACATGCAAGACTGAATCTTGACCCAAGGGTGGTAACAGAGCTAGAACATATAGAGGCCGGGCTCCCATACTTCTTCCTGCAGCCACAACTGGTGCCAGAATACTCTCAGGGGAGATCAGTGAAGCTTCTGCTCGGAGACCAGGCACAATCACTGTCTAGATTATCTGCAGCTCAGGGCTTTGGAGTAGTTGGACAGAAGTGATTTACAGAGGAATAATTCCCGGCGAGGGATTCTGGTGATCTTATAAACCAAGAGGCTGAAGCACCTTGGTTCTTTTCTTTCTATGGTGGAATTAGTTCCTCCTAGCTTTCTGCAGTCCATTTGATCTTTTTTCAAGAAAGAGAATACAGATCCCAGCCACTTGTGCCGTTTCTTTGAGACATTTAAAATAGTCACGTGGGATCTACTTGAAGGAAGATTGAAACCAGCGAACTAGCTATGAGAAGAATAAAAACATGGCATAGAAAAAAAGGAAAGATTTTTAATACTTTCCTTTGGGGACTGACATCTCTTTTCTGGGTACTTGTGGGATTCCTTTCATTTTTTTATCGATTGATTGGTTGTACATGGTTGATGGGCTTATGCATTGGGAATTTTTGGTTATGGTATGGGAACGATTCTCTTTCTTTCTCTATGTTTTCTCTGATCATAGAATTGTACCAACACTTCCTGATAGTATCAGGAAGAAGCTTCTTTCTACCTCTCATTGACTCCTCCAAAGGTGGAAGGGGTGCCACTGACAGGTGAGAAGGTGAGGGCCTGATGTTCTTTGTCCATGTGTCCTCATGGGGCAGGATCTGCATCAGAGACTGGTTGTCTCTGGTCTCTCTCAAGTACTCCCTTCTCTGGCTAAGATGGGAGACAGACTCTTGTCGCCCATGGTAACCATTCTGGTGACTGGGTAGGTGTCTGTTCTGCAGACCCAAACCTTTTCCATGTGTGAGCACCAGAGTTGGGGCTTGAGAAGAAAGAGTAGGAAGTTTGTTTTGGTCTTGGGTATAAACCATGTCCTCTACGAGTAAAAAAAACGAACAAACAATATTTTTATTCCTATTTAACGCCATTCAACTCTATATCTCAGCTGATTTTGTCATCAGAAAGGAGAGGGCTATGATCAGTGGTCATCTCAAAGACCAAGAGTCCATTTTCATTGAGAGGCACAACTACTAGCCATATTCGTAGCAAGTATTTCTTTTTCTGTGCGAAGTGTCCTAAATTGTGTGTAGAACAATCATCTAGGGAAGGATTAGCTCTCTGGAAAATGACTGTGCAAAGAGCAAGGAGGTTGATATTAGATGAACCCGGATTTGAATCCTAGTGCCTCCTATTAACAGTTGACCCTGGGAAAGTTATTTTAAGTAGCTGACTCTTATATTCCATAACTTAAAAATGGGTATAATAAAATCCATTTCAAAGTGTCACCGTAATGATTAACAATAATAGCCAGCAAGCAGTTACCAAAAACATGTTATGTGGTAGACGCCATTCTCAATACCTCGATTCCATCAGCCTTTTAAGGTTAGAACTATTTTACTCCCTTTTTATACGAATCTCAGAAAAGTGTGTAACTCACCCAAGGCTGCATAGCTAGTAATTGTACTCCACCATTTCATGGTACTATCTTTCAGCTGAATAACAAATTCATTGACAGACATATGCAGAAGTGCCTGCTACAGAGCCTGGCACACGGAGCACTCTCAGTAAATATTATCTTCTTTTTTTTCCCCTCTCTGCTTGTGAGATGTCTGGTCAGAGGCTGTTCTGGATCCAGCTCACTTTTAAGAGCACAAAGTCATCCTAACTCCTTTGAACTCCCTTCTTTCTTATCAATCCCAAGGCAGAGTTTAGCTAGGACTTTGGATTCTTTGCCCTACACCCTCAGGCTCTGGTGTCTAGGAGACATGACCCCTTGTCTGGAACTATAACTGCTTGTTGCTTTTCTATAGGGTTCTGGGGTCAATCCAGGGCTGATGTTGATGGTGACCATTGATAATGCTGCCACTTAAGAGCGAACACTCTAAGAAGCCCCTAGTAACAGAAGGATACCATAAAGACATAAGGAAGCTGATAATGAGACAGAATCGACATGGCCATTTGATTTTATAGATTATAAAACATGTTGGTGTCATCCAAGATCCTTGCTCTGGAGTGTGCAAAGCCATGCTGAGTATGGACCGCAAATTACAACTCATGGGGGAAGAGGTGGAGCAGCACTTTGAGAATCAAGGTCCTTAACCACATAAAGTGGACAAGCCTTTTATATTTTGATTTAATTGTGTTTGACTGTCTTGAACTGAACAGGAAGACTGATTACCTAGTTAGCCAGAACGTCAAGCCTGAGAAAAATCATACCAGAGCCTGAAAAACTGAGGTTTACTGGAATTTGCCCAGGCAATCACTGAGGCTGCAGGTTATTGGGAGTTCACATGAGAAATCCTAGACTCTTCTGTAGTAAGAGTTTTGGGACCAGCCGTCTTCTAACTGATTTCGTTTGGAAGAGGTCAAATTGCCCAGGAAACTGATATCTGCATAAGAATGAGAGATGAGTCTTAGTCTCCGCTCCCTCATTACTTTTCCCACATGTGAAATGAGGATTTCGATATCGTCTTCTTTCTAAGGTCTTTGTTTATGAGGAAGGACATGCTTTAGAAAAGCATCAATAAGTACCTACTGAATCAGTCACTAATCTAATTCTGTTATAATCAGTTGACATGTTCACCTACATATGACAGGAATGAAATGACCGAAGAAATGACCCCCAAACAGAGTCTTAAACAAGATGAGTGTTCTCTCTCGTAAAGAAGTCCAACAGCTTTTATTTGGAGCTGCCATGGAAGCTTCCAGGTGTGAGAAACCTAGACACTTTATCATGTTTCTGTCATTTGCTCCTCCATTTAGAAGGTCACCTCCTGATTCATTATAGCTCTGGAATCCCAAACATTGTATCCACATTTCAGAATGCAAGACAGAGAAAGCGGAAGAAGAGAGACACATCTCCTCCCTTGATTACACTTTCTCAAGTTGTACCCACCATTTTTACTTACATCCCATTGGTCAGACCTTAGTCCCTTGGTCTTTATTCCAGATGGCCGTGTACTTAGCTAAAATTAGTGGTTCTATCACAAAAGAAGAAAAGAAGGTTATTAATATCACTAATGGCTTCTACCACACAATCAGAAACATCTTTTTATTTTTTATTTTTTTAATCAGAAGGGCCAATTCAATGACTTCTAGAGTTTCCTATAGAGAGGAGTATATTTCTTTATATTAAATAGTCCCTCAGTAAATATTTTCTCAATAGGTACTGAGGCCTTTCATGTGGTAGGTGGTATCGTACGTTCTTTGAGAACTACAAAAATGGACAGACATCTGATCTCATGGTGTTTACAATTCACTTATTTAATAAACATTTGTTAAAAACTTCTATGTACTAAGTATGTGCTCAGCTCTGGAGATATAAAGTCAAAATAGCAGTACAGAGCTCACTTCAAGAAACAAGAATAAATGAAATAATAAATATAATAGAAGAAATAAAAAATTTTAGAACAAAAAAAGAGAAAAGATTAACAAAACCAAAACCCGATTCTTTGATATCATTAGCAAAATAGACCTCCGAAAAGACTGATCGAGACAAAGAAAGAAAATACAAATATATAAAACATAGAATGAAAAAAACTCTGCACAAAGCAGCAATTAGAATAATAAGCATTTATAAATCATACTAGATGTAATAATAGATGTGATGGATACATTTTTTGGCATTATAAAATGCCAAAACAGATACAAAAAAATTAGAAAATATAATTAGACCAGTATTAAAAAAATTGAAATCATCACCTCTTATCTCCCACCTCCTCCTGAATTCAAGCTCAGATTGTTTTAAAATTCCATTCTACCAAATTTATGAGAACAGTGAATTTCTATTTTATATAAGTCTAAATATATATTTATAA
>NW_006434839.1:7380677-7390468 GCF_000325575.1 Pteropus alecto
ATACATTTATATATATTACATGTAATAAATATTTAAATATATACAAATATATGCACTTGTATATATATGTGTATATGTATGTATATATTTCTAGAAAGCATTATGAAACATATGACATTATATAGTTATGTAAATAAAAATTTCATGTGCCTAAACATATACACACTTTATGAAATACATATAAACAAAAGAACCTCATTAATTTCATTAGAATGGCAGCCAATACTCAAGGGAACAAGATTTGGAATGGGCAATAAAGGAAATAAATACAAGAACGAATGAACAAATGAACGGAGTGATAACACGCGTGAATGAATATGTCATGAACTAGGAGTATGGTTCACTCAATTCTCTGACCTAAGGTCTAGTGTAATAGAAAAGAAAAAAGATGATCAAATTATGGTCATTAGGGTTTACAATTTAGTAGAAGAAGATGGACATATTTCATTTAAGAAATAGAATAAAGTGATCCCGATACTTTGAGACAATTCTGCTCACGATACAGTGGTGTAGTAACTTCTATCTGGCTGGGGAGATGAGATTTCAGAGGTGACAATATCATCCTAGTGAGGGAGACAAGCGTGACATAAATAATATAACTCAAAGAATGATAGAGGAAAATTTAAAAGTGAATATTAAGACTATATCCAATGGGAATGCCAAGGCAAGGGACAATAATCCTGTCCAGGGCACGGAGGGTGTCTTGATACCTGAGCTCAGCCCGCAGAACTGGACAATCAGTTTGTCCAGGGCCACATCCAGATTCAGAAGTAGATGCTGATGTTGGCTCTAGACATCCAAGGAGACCAAAGTAAAGCTCTGCACAGCCATACACCACACAGAGTTAGTGGGAACTGAGAACCAGACAAATGATGAATATGAAACATAGACACTGATTCTGCTTCCTAAACTAAGAGTTGAGTCCCTTTAAACCGGGTCCCAGTGTTGTTTTTGTTGTTTTTAGGACCATGGCATTTAGATTCTGCCTCCAAATTTGCAGGTGTAATGAGATGATTTGTCATAGAAAATTATTGCATGATCATCAAAAAGTAATGAAAGTTGTCACAGCCTCTCTTCTTAATGGTATTTCTCACTGACCTCTTACCCCTAGCCTGAAAATGAGTTCTAGGAGTCTAGCATGGAGCCAAGCCAGGGATCTGATGCTGCTTAATTCACCCAGGCAGTCAACCATAAACACATTTTTCATAAGTAAAGACAACTTCTGTAACTTTTTAATTAAAGCATAAAAGCCCTAATTAAAGAGACATAAATCACCGAGAAACCTGTAAATCATTGTAATTTTTTGTGGCACTGCATATACATTTCCAGCTGTGTTCACTCCTCGTAGGCAACAGGGTGTGGAGAGTCACAGCACTGCTTTCCAGTGGTCCTAGAGCAGTGACCAAGCATTCATTGGCAGTGCCACGGCGGAGACTCTGGCCTGGAGCTGGCACCAGATGCACAGAAAGAGCAGAGGACCCCAGAACAGGAGTATTCAGCCCTGTTACTGTCTTAAGCTCCTTTCACACTCAGGTTTTGGTAGGTGGAGATGGCAGCTGCCTCCAGGGTATAGAGGGACAAGTCAAGCAACACCAGGAGGAAACAGTCACAGAGGTGGAGAAGTAAAACAGTCCATAAAACCATCAGCCTAGGTTCCTCGAAAAGTCAGAGTCATGAAAGAAAGGAATTGGAAGACTATACTGGATTAAAGGAGACTAAAGAGACAACAGCCAAATGCAGTGTATAAACTTGGATTGGATCCTGCTGTCAAACCAACAAACAAACAAACAAACAAACAATGAAAGACATTCCTTGGCGCAATGAAAAAAACTGAATATAGACTTGATATTAGATAATATTATGAAATCATTATTCATTTCATTATGTGTGATAATGGTATTGCAGTTAAGTGGGATAATACTTTATTCTCAAGGGAGGGATGCCGAAGTATCTAGAAGTGAAATTTCATGATGTCTACAAGTGTGCCAAAATGATAACAGTGATCGGGTATAGATGGAGGGCATCCATACGTTTATTTAAGGAAATTTTAAACTGTTCGTATATGTGTGAAACAATTTTATAACAAAACATGGGGAAAGAAAGAATGGCAGCCTCTTCTTCTTTGTCTCTGGGAGACCTCTCTCCACACATGAGTCACACATCTACTGGTGTGGGAGCAGAATCAGATTGGGCAGGTGTAGCTGGACAAGTTTTCCTCTCTGAGATGACATCGAGTCTGATGTTGTGAATGTACCCCTTTCCTGGCTTTAAAATGATATGAACTTTAGATAGGAGGTACCTCTCTGAGTCTTTACTCATCCACCTGGACCTGAGAATTCAAAACTTAGGAGCACGGCAGCCTCCACTTCCATGGGGCTGTCAGTCTAGAATAAGAGACAGATAAGTAATTAGTCTTCACAGTGTAATGATTGCATATAGAGGCTTCCGACATGTATGCGATCAAGCCTGGTATGGTGCATGGTGACCCCAAATATTTGCGACATTGTGGTCCTGCTTTCTCTGTTTAAAGGTAGAAACGAGGACATCTATGCACCACAAAGTGGTGTCTACTCCTCTGTGAGGCATTGAACACAGCCACTGGATGCTAGGTACCCATGTAGAGAGGTAAGGGAGTGATCACAGACCCTTTGACTGGCTGGATCCACTGTGGAAGTCGAGGTGATGACCAGAGTTTAGTATGGGATTGAGTCTCCAGGACCCAAGCTCAGTAAAGATACGCGTGTTAGAGTAGAAATGTCACTTGACTAGACCAGGATTCTGCAAACTTTCTAGGCCCTGGATGATGTAGCCTTATTTTTCTAGGGCCGAGTGGCTGTCATTAGTGTAGATGTGTCTGGTGTGGGAATCTGCATGGGCTCAATTAAGGGACTAGCCCATCCACACAGCTAGAGAAGAAAATGCCCCTGGTACATCCTTTCTAAAAATTTTAACACTCTTTTGTTGAAACTGAAAAGGGCTTCAATTTAGAGAGAACTAGCGTCACGTTGGAGATTACCTGGCCTCATGGTTTTGAAAGGGTGCTGTCACGAACTAGGGCTCTGAGAAACTTCAGATTCAAGACTCAGTTTGAAAGTTACAAATCTAGTCCAACTCATTCCCCTTTTAGAAAATGAGTGCATTAGCTTCCTAGGGCGATTGTAACAGAGTACTACAAACTGTGTGGCTTAACAGAAATTTATTGTCTCACAGTTTGGAGGCTAGAAGTCAGATCGAGATGTCAGCAGAGCCATGCTGCCTCTGAAGGCACTAGAGAAAGATCTATTCTGGTAGTTCTATGACTTGTGGCAGCATAAGTCCTATTATGGAGACCATGGCATTTTTTCTTGTGTGTGTATCTTTGTCCAAATGTCCCCTTTTTATCAGCACACCACCCAATGCCAATATGACCTCATGTGAATGAATTACATCTGCACTATCCTATTTCCAACTAAAGTCACATTCGGAAATACTGGTGGTTAGATCTTTAACATGTGACACAACTCAACCCATAACAGAAGCCAAAGGGAATGGCCTTGCCTCAGCTTAAACAGACTTGCCTGGTGCAGGTGCCCGAGCCTAGGTCTCCTGACTCATCATCAAGAGCTCGCCTCATTATTGCAAGCCGTCACCTACCTGATGCTCAGACTACACAAGGAATCCCAAGCAGGCTTCCCTTAGCTCTAGGTTAGGAGTCATTTGTCACCTTGGGGTGCCCATCATTCCACTTCTTTTTATTAAGCACCTGATTTCCCTCTTGGGATGTCCCTATTGTGTGGCGCTTCTTTGGCAGATAGTATAGTTCCCGCTCTGGAAACTGAAAGGGCAGACCCTCCTCCCCCTTCCTCCAGTGAGCCGGGGTGGACACATGTCTCAGCCTGTTGGACCATTCTCCTGGGCCTTGTCTGGGGAGTGAGTGATGCCCCATATGATGTGGAGACTACAGGGCTGCAGCAGCATCCCATTTCTGGAAGGGTGGCTTGCTGGGCCTCCTTGTGGGTCATCCTCCAGAACCCCCTAGCTTCCCACTCTTGTGAGTCCCCGATGTTCTTCCAGCAAGTCTCGTTTTTAAGACAGGCGGAATCCATTTCTGTTCCTTATAAAAACAAGTTCTGACTGATACACTAGGGTGTCACTAGTTATCTGGAGAGGTATCACTACATTTATTTTAATTTTAGAAGAAATCGGGATACATTGTGAGACCCAAAAGATGACACATTACCATTATGTGGATTTTTTTTGGACTCAGGTCTGAGCTAGGACTTTAGGCCTGTGTTCTGAGGGCATCACTAACCCAAACTGAGTGAAGTGGGGGTGAGCAGGGGAAGGAGAGACTGCCAGCCAGCCGCCACACGCTAATCTATATTCCATAAGAGCTCACATTGCATGTCAGTAAACAGCTTCACCAGTGGCAGGTCACAGGGCCCAACAATTTTATCTTGTTAAAATTGAGCCTAAACAAAACAGATAAGTGTCATATCATTTCCCTGAATTAATCCACGTACAGTTTATCTTCTGAGAGGTTTGCCATGGTGTCATTTGTGTTACTATAAGCATACGCTAGGTGGGTCACTCTTACTAATTTAATTTGTTTTCATATGTGTGTATGTAGGACCTCCCCTAAAACCAAATTATTTGGAATGTAACATCAAGGCACGTGATATATGTGGCAAACCAAGGTCTCAGGTTTGTGTGTGTGTGTGTGTGTGTGTGTGTGTTTGTAAAGAGGAAAAAAAAAGACATGTAGGGAGTTTATTTTTGATTAAATGCCTTAACCTTGCTTTGGTATTTATCTTCCTGTGGCAGCCCCTGATCCAGTCACAATGGGTAATTCCATTAGCATTATCTCTCAATTCAAGTGAGAGGGGCTTCAGCCAGGACAGCATAAAGGGCATAAAGGCCTATACTGTTCAGGAGACTTATTTCTTATTTCTTCAGCAAGTTTGTTCATTTATTAGCAGCTCGTTTAAAGAAAGGTAAAGGGGAGCCAGTCAGATCATTAAAAGTGGGCATTTAACATGGGTTTTTGAAGGCAAACCCCAAAGCTTTTTAGGAAAAAAAAAAAACAAGTTAAATAAGTGAATAACGCCTTCACAGCTAGTATAACGGATGGCAATAGATAATATTTAAAGGCCTCATATTTATAAAGGAGGCTTTATCTTTGCGCTCTTAATGAGAAAAGTGATTTCGATCAAGCGTCAGGACTCCTAGGTGTATTCTAGCTGATCCACTAAGTGACCCTGTGACTCTATTTCTTTACCTGTGCTCCACTCCCATCTTCATCTCTTGTCAACCACAGAGATGATGCTGGGAGGAAGAAAAAAGATGATCTTCCTAAAGTGCCTTGAGTACCTGCAAAGAAAGATGAGGGCAGATGGGAAAGAAATAACGGGCACTTCTCATTTGTCCACGCTAATGGGATGCAGAGGTCTCGTGGAGAAATGAATTGCACAGAAACCCCCCAAACCTTGTTTGAATTTAACCCTCCCTCCCAGGGGGCTCTTACTGCAGATGCTGTTGGCCTCCCTGGCTTTGCTGCCCTTCTTCCTCGCCGGTGTTCACCCCTTCATGGAAGTGACCACTGGCCCAAAACATTCAAAAGATGGGCAGCTGGTGGAGAGAGAAGATGCCAGAGGTTGGGGAGGCTGCGTGACAACAGCTCCTGGGAGCTGCTTGTGTTGCACGGTGCTTGTAATCCTGTTTTCTGGAAAAGGTATTTGAGGTAGCGAAAGAGCATATGATACGGAGTATTTCGAGTGTGGATTTGGGAGGGACTGTGACAGATGCCTGACCTTGCCATTAAAAATCGCAATCCTAATACATCTGAAAGGCAGCTCAGGGACCAACCAATACTTTTTTTGAGGGCGCAATCTATTCCCAACCCTGTGCTAAGTGCTTTATATGCGTTATGTTCTTTAAAAAGTGTTTCCAAATTGTTACTTTAGAAACATCTGGACCCTTACCAGTAAATTTTTTGAGCACTACCCACATATGCACATTTCTCTATGTGTAAGTTGTAGATAAATGCTATTGCTTAATGTATTGTGTATAATATATGCACTACTGTGTATACTTTAAAAAGAGTGAGAAAAATAAACTGAAAAAGAAGTTATAATGCATACTCTCTGCCTCCCCAGAGAGTCTCGGGAATGTGTTAGGTACTCACAAGCCACTCTGACAATTTCCGCTCCTCACAGACCTGCCTGACAGGTAGGTGTTGTCACTTCCATTGAACAGATTAACACACCGTGGTTGAGGTGTTCCAGTAATTGCCCAAAGCTGGGATTGCAGCCCATGTCTTCCGATTCCAGATCCATCATTCCTCATTCCCTCATCCTCTGATGAATCGCCTATGGCTCACTCGTCCCGCCTCCTGTTCCAAGGCTCTCCATGTTGTTTGAATCTGCAGGAGCTGACTCCTTGAATCTTGACCACTCCAAATCCACATGTGTAATCCCATTCCCCTTTGACAAACACTCATTTCCTCAACTCCCCTTGCAGTCTAGAGTGGCCATGTGACCCGGTTCTGGCCAATCCAATGCTGGGAGCATTCTGAGAGATTTCACTTGCTTTTGGGAGTCACAGCCCTCCAGAAGACCTCCCAGCCACTTCTCCCTTCTTTGGATCTTAAATATAGGGGATCCCCCTTGCCTGCAGTTTTGTTTTCTACGGTTTCAGTTACCGGTGGAAAACCGGGGTCTGAAAATATTACATGGCAAAAAAATCCAGAAATGAGCACGTCACAAGTTTTCAAGCGTAAGCTGTCCTGAGGTGCGTGATGAAATCTCGCGCCATTTCACCCAGAACGTGACTTTGACCAGCGTCTCCACGCTGCTGCTGCTCCCCGCTCTTTGGTCGCTTAGTAGGCGTCTCAGTTACCAGGTTCACTGTTGTGGTATTATAGTGCTTGTGTTCAAGTGACCCTTATTTCACTACATAATGGCCCCAAAGCTCAAGAGTAGTGATGCCAGCAATTAGAACATGACAAAGAGAAGCCCGAAAGCACTTTCTTTAAGTGGCAAGGTGAGTACAGCACAAGATATTTTGAGAGAGAAACTACATTCACCGAACTTTTATTATAGTACATTTTGTAATGGGTCTATTTTTATTATTAGTCATTGTTATTAACATCTTACTGTGCCTAATTTATAAGTTAAACTTTATCACAGGCATATATGTAAAGTATGTCCTCAGATAACGTTGTTTTGCTATAATGATGAGGAAAAAAATAGATTCTGGCTGGGGCTACTGTCAGTGAGGAGTTTTGCAAGTTCTTCTGACATTTGTGTGGGTTTTCTCCCGGGACTGTGGGGTCCTCCCACCTCCCAGAGATGTGCACGTGAGGTGAACTGGTGTGTCTACATTGTCCCAGTTCAGGTGTGGATGTGAGTGCGCCTCGCAATGGAAGGGCATCCTGTCCAGGGTGGGGTCCCACTGGGAGAGGAACCTGTGACCTTGAACTGGAATCACAGGTTGAAAAAGAATTCTCTTACTAGTTTTTATTCATCTTTCTTAAATGTATGTATAGACCACATTTATTTCAATGTTTCATATTAGAAGTGTTTGGGCCTTTATTTACAAGTTTGGTGATATTTTTGTGACCAGAAAAAATGCCATAGGAACTTAACTCTTGTTTATATCAATTAGCCTATGGTAAAATTGGTTTCATTCCATGCAGTTTTGCTTAAAGTTGCAGCATACAGGAATCTACCGATGGTGTTAAGTGAGAACTTACTGTGTAGGAAAAAAATTATAGTTTATATAGGGTTTAGTACTATCTTTGATTTCAGGCATCCACTGTGGGTCTTAGAATGAACGTATCCCCAACAGATAAGAGAGGACTACTGTACGATTATGCTGAGGGTATACTCGGAGAAGATTTTGGCCATGAGTAAATGAATCTAAGGGCAAAAGGCAACTTGCTAAGGATGAGACACAGATAAAGCAGAGAGAGGCTGGATCTTTGATAACCTCACTGGGTCCTTGCCCTAGACTAGGGAGCACCTACCTCCAGGCCACTCGTGTGAGGTATTAAATGTCTTTACTGCTTAAGCAGCCAGGTTGGTATTTTGTTACTTACAGACACAGCCTTCCTAACTGACAGTCTCCCTTTCTCCATTTCTAACCAGCATCTTTCATTCTCATTCACCATTTTGTCAGTTTCTTTTTGCTCCTCAGTCTACATAACTTTTATGGAAACAGGCTTGGTCCATATGGCATAAGAAGTCACATGACCCAAAGATCTTTTTAGAGCTATGCATTATTTTCCTGACTCTTTTCTATGTTATCTTTCCCAATCGTATCACAATGCGTGTTTGTGTGTTTAGAATGGCTCGTTTCAATTCTTTCTCTTACACAGTTCTGCCCACATAGGCCCTTCTGTGGAAGCAAGTATTATTCCTCCTCTACATCTCACCACAGGGCCCTTGTACTAGCTGCTTCCTCTCCCCACATCTTCATCTGCTTGTCTCCTTCTTGTCCTGCAAGCCTCAGCCCAGATGTTATGAGCTCAGTGAAGTCTTTCCTAACACAGCGCAACCCCATGACACTGTGTTCTTCATAGAACTAACCACTATTTGAAATTATCTTGTTCATTAATTTAACTTGTTCATTTTTGCCTCCATCTACAATGCACACTACACAAGAGCAGGGACCCAGTCTGTCTTGAGTTCCGCTTTATCCCCAGCACCTAAAACTTATCCCATAGTAGGCACTCAAAATATAGTCATGTAAAGTGAATAAAAGAAAAAATGTATAGAGAGCTCTTTTTTATCTGTTAGAATGGATGCTGCTCAGTTCATAAACCACCAGATAAAGCCAATAAGATTACTAGAACTTTTTTTAGAATAAAAAAGAATGAATTAATGGATAAGAAGTACCTGCTCACACAAGTCCCTGGTTTTGTTCCCCAGGGGAATATTTCAGTATTTATGAAATGAGGATATTAAAAGGCAAAGCAATCAGCAATTCTAAGCAAGTGCTGCATAAATATTGTACTATTATCAACTTTCTATAATTTAAAATTCTAACTTAGAAGAACATATATTAATGTTGTTATTATTTCTCATTGAGATGAGCTTTATTTTAAAAATATTGCAACAGCAGACACTATTAAAAAAATAATAACTATAATTTAAGTATGGCATTATGATCAGAATCAGGAAGAACTGCTTTCTGAATTGATACCCTCTCCATTATGATCCCCGCTACCTGGTGAATACTTACATCTTAGCATTGATAACATATTGCTACACTTATTTGTTTACTGTTTTGTCCCCCATTCACCTGAAAACCCTTAAAGGTAGGGACTATGCTTGAAACAGCTTTGATCCACAGCACAGAGACATATGGTTGGCACTTCCTAAATGTTTTTTGAGTGCATGAGTCTAACATGATGTGAGTTACACAAAGTATCCCCGTGTCCCCTTGGCATAGTTCGCTCTACAATGATAATGAAATTAAAAACAAAAGACAAAGACCTTTACAGTCCCATGAAAATTTGCGATGTCTGGTTTTGGTCTTTGGAATATATCTCTATCATTGTTACTATCATTATCCTTCACTCTTTCTTTCGTAAGACATATTCTCTCTTCCTGTAGTTTTATGTCTGAATAAGAAGAATCAAGAAGGAAAATTATGACCATGCCCAAAGGTGTTGATGAAATCACTGGAGAGAAAGAGATTGGGTGCTTTGGTTTTATTTGCAGAAGAAAATGTTGAGATTGTCAGTAATACTGATTGTAATATGGGAGGAAGCATAAATTAGGAATGGCAAAGGGACATCGAGACAAAAA
>NW_006434839.1:7390584-7400818 GCF_000325575.1 Pteropus alecto
TGCTGAAAAAACAAGTACACTTTTCTGTATAGAAAGGTACATTTTGATGATGGAATAATTTTCCCCAGGGGAGAGATGAGAATGCCATTGTTCAGGTCATTTAAGACGAACTGGAAGATGAAAGAGCAGTCATTATTTATAGCTTGTGGAATGTCCACGGTGTAGTTAGATGTAGGACAAACCCCTAGGTTTGCCATCCATGGGATGAGATGATACGAGTTGACATTGAGCCCATTACCCATGACCTCTCTCAGACGCTAGGATCCCTGGCCTGGTTTTTCAGGCCCTTGGCAGCAGTAGAGAGCTTCTGAGGCTAACGTGGTACTAACAGAGGAATGACAAGTGTCCTCCTGGAGTAGGGGGAGGCTGCCCAGCAGAAAGGGAGACAAAAGTAATCTGAGCACAAAGAAAAGTTGAAGACTTAGAGCACCTGGAAATGAGAGAAAGTTCAAAAACCAAGGGGAAAAATTCAGAGCCCTGGATTGTCTGAGCATCCAGTGGGTGAGCGGTAAGGAAAATGGAACCACACAGACTCATATTGGACAAAGATGGTAGATCTGGTGAATGAGGCGTACCGGACAGAGCGGAGAAGAGGCAGGGTTTAATGTCACTCTGTATCTATTCATTCCCTTCGTCTCACTCTTTGACTTGACTATTTCTGATTTCATCCTTGAATTCTCCCCTTAGTGATGGTCTTAGGGGACACTGCTAATCTTCTCTACCAAGCAGTCAGTTCAATTCAATAAACACTTCTTGAGTCAAAGCATAGCACATGGTGCTGTGGAGGATACAACGATAAACATAAAACAGCTAAAACCATAGATCCTTAGAGATGTCAGGTTATTTCATCCAAAGTCTGGTCTTCACCTAAGCATCACCTAGTCCCTGCCTGAACACATCGAGTGATGGGGAACTTACGACCACTCGAGGAAATCTATTCTGCCTTTAGAGATCTCTATTAGGTAGACATTCTTTATATCGTCCCCAAATATCTCTACATATGATAAATTCTATTTATTGATCCTACTTTGATATCTTAAAGTTACGTAGAGCTAATGCAGTAACTCCTCTTCAAATATTGGAAGCTGTCACATTCCCTTGAGTCTTACTCTTTTGCAACTGGACATCACCAGTTCCTTTGTTCCAAATATAAGAAGGTTTTAAGCCCCTTTTGGGTTTGGCCACTTTCTTTCGAATGTGGTCACATTTATCTTAAAGCGTGGGACCTTGGAACTGTGTACAATAATCCAGGTAGGGTTTAGTTGTCTCAGAGCAGAGCAGGAGGACAACACCCCTTTTTGGGGGACTCCATTCTCTATTAATACAGCTTGTGATTCCATTCACATTGGCAGCATCTCGCCATTGATTCACATGGGTAGCTTATTGTTGACTTCAGCTTGTCCTTCTTAAGAAAATGTGGTCACATCTCCCTTGCCCTGTATTTGCAAATTTGTTTTCTATACCTATCTATAGGAACTTGGTTGTATCTATATTATATTTAATTTTGTTAAAATTTCACCATAACTTCAGCACACAAAATTACTTTGGAAGACAGACAGTATATTCTATGTTTCTAAGCTTTGATCATACACTTGTATCCTGAGTAAAATAGAATCTTCTTGATTCCGCCTTAAGACCCATCGTAACTTGAAGATATATCCAAAAGAAATGCAAAATCAGCCTCTTCAAAGCATTGAAAAATCATGAAGTTTTATACCGACAGTCTCTTGAGGCGGTATTAAAAGAAAGAATTATATCATACACTCTGAAGGACTCCTCAAAACTCCCCTTTTCGTGACTGATGCTCATATCTCTCCACAGTCCATCCTCACAGCATTTCTCCTACCTGGCAGCTCTCATCCTCACTCCCCACTTCCCTCCCAGGTTGTCGTTCCATTCTTCTCCTCATTACCAAATCTTCTTTCTTTCTGGAGAGCTCCATGAGTTTTCAAGTGCAGAGCAGTTAAGCTTCTCCCTTTTTGTCATTCCTCAGCATGGTTCCTCAAGTCAACACCAAAATGCCTTATTAACACTAACAATGCCCAGTATAAAGCAGAGGTTCTTTTCTCCTTGAAAAGGAGGAGGATTGTAAATACTTATATTTAAGTTTTATTGCAGTCATAGACAAATTTGATGACCACGTCTCCTCCATCTTTATCGAAGTTATTAGTAAATCTGTTGAACAGGATTAGTTTGAGATCAGAGCATATCCCAAGAAAATCTTCCTCAAGGTTGTCTTTGATTCATTAGTGAACACCTCTGGGGGTTAACCATTCAGTTAGTTAATCCATCTAGCCCACGTTGCCCCATGTTCTATAGGGATTTTATTAAAGTGTCTATCAAATGCCTTGACTGTGATTCAGATACCCTCTCTTGCATCTCCTTGATCTAAAAGCCTCAATACCTTGAGTTAGGGACCAAGGACAGCCTAGCAGGGTTTGTACTTTGCGATCCCAGGTTAGTACTAGTGATCACCATACCATTTTCTAAATAATCACGTGTCTACCTTTTACTGAACCAAAGGGGCAATATCTGGGTCAAACTCACTTATATTTTTCAGAACTTAACATTATTTTCACCATTTGCAAAAATGGAATGACATTTACCTGTCTCTAGTCTTTCTTCACCTCTCACTACACAGTTCTAATGATATTCGTAACTAAATATGGAGCTATCACCCATTAATATCTAAATGTTTCTCGGCATCATCATATTTTTAGCCCGTACCATTTTGGGGTGTTAGTTTCCACGTATTAGCTGACCTCAGTATAGGAGAATATTGCCTTCGACCTTATCTAAAGTGACTTGCTTTGGCCTGGAAATGATGTTCTGGGTTATCCTTGGAGTCTCGCTGGAGTCAGTTAGTGACAAACAGAAGTCCTCAGGCCAAGCGGGACGCTGGCTGATCTAGAAAACGAATGATAGGGCTCATTCTCGGGGATGTTTACCCCATCATGCCTGGCAGAGAGGCTGCTGTGTGACCTTCCTAGCAGCCCAAAGGAGGAGGAAGATGGAGCAGATAGTTGGAAACTAGAACAAAGGGAAGCTTGAATAGGATGCAGATGGGGTGGAGGAGTGGTTGGCTGGATTCGAGAAGAGACAGGGTAGAGCACTAGTGGTGTGATGAATATGCTTTTAGCAGTGGCATTTTTTCTTTTTTTTTGTTCCTTTTTAACTAGCTTTTTAAAATATGGAGCATGTGATACTGGCACGTGATAAAATGTCAAAAATAACAAAGGATATACAATAAAACAATGAAATATGCATCACCCTTGCTCCCACTCTGAGGTTGCTGGAGTTATTTTTTTATGTATCCTTCCAAAATGTTTTATGTATACATAAGCCTATATAGATTTGCATGCACTAGTCTGTATATTCAAAAATATGCAAATACATACACAAATACACCATTATGCACTTTGTTGGTTTTTTTTTTTTTCCCCCAGAGCATAGATTACACAGATTTACTTCATTTGTGTAAAGTTTACCCCATGTTCTACTGTATGGGTGTACCATAATTTTAACAGCAGTGCTTTCAGAGAATGAAAATAGAGTTGTCGTCAGGGTAGTAATCTTAAGTTTGAAGTGGAGGGGGTAAACGACAGGTGTTAACAGCTTTACATTTCAGATTCTATGTAGCCTGAGATCTGTCACTTCAGCCTCCCTGGCCTCAGTTTGCCTAGCAAGAAAAGGAAATCACTTTCTTTATTCCCGTGTCAAAAAATATGAGTCAAGACTCCCTTAAATACAGGACTTGGGGAAAATGGCTAACAGGGTACGTATTAACACTTTCTTATCATCTAGAGGTGAAATGTGGGCAGAGGGAACGCTTATCCTGGGGCGATATTGGTAGTTTAGTTGCCGGGCACCCAATCAGCACACACGCTTGATCTGGGCTGCCTGATCGGGCCCACAGCTGGCCCTGGCCGCTGGTATGCCGGTAGATGGTTAATAACTGCCTCATTGCAAAAAATAGAAGCCCTGGTTTGTCGTGTGTGCTGATTCTCATGGTGTAAATATGTCCACCATGGCTAATTTCCTGCTCTCTGTGTGGTGTCCCTGAATGCAGAGTTGGAGAGAATCGTGCACTATTGGCTCTTCTCGCCCCTATGCTACCGCAGCCGGCTGTGGCCTCGGGGCTGTGAAGGGACTCCACCAGGGCCACTCAGCAGTTGCAAAGCCTGCAGTCTGCTGGGGTGTTTTGGGAGGACGTCCTCTAAAAGTAGAGGAGGCAGAATGGGGCCAGGCTGCAGAGTCCTGGACAGCGGTGTTGAGATCGCCTTGGGCTCCCGCCCTGTCCCGGGAAACGCTCTGAGGCATCATCTGTGATTTTCTTTCTACTCTGACTTAGCACAGGCGCATCTTCACTTATTATTTTTTCTTCACTTCCTTCACTTATTGCTTTTTTCCTTCCTCCTCCCTTTCTTCCTACCCTTTGTGTATGCCTTGGCCCCACTGCAAGCTGCTGAGGGCTGAGGGGACACCTCAAAGCCAAGAGGAGGTGATTCAAGACAGTCCCCATGGGGCACAGTGAGGAGGAGACTGTACTATCAGCCTCCAGCTGTTTCTGTTTCCAGTCCCTTTCTGCCATATCTTCTATCAACAAGAAGAGTCCTTGGACCTCCTTCCTGCCCTGCCAGGCAGTGAAGGTCTGATTCAGGTATAGGGAACATTTTTAACAGCACAGAGACTGGTGCTCACTGAAGTCCACTCGATCTGACCTCCAAGAGACTCCCTGTGAGAGCCAGGGGCCAGACAGCTTGTTAAATGACCAGGATCCATCACCGTTTTCCACCTCACTACTGGCTGTCTCCAAGGCTGACACTCTGGAAGTGAGTCCCCCCAACTTAGAGTGAGTATTAAACTCCAGCATTCTGTGTGTTGAGGCTTTCCAGCCCCCTGGCTGAATTTTCTCATTTTCTCTCCGTACATTAAGATACGCTAAGAGGTTTGAGTCAGGAGCTCTGAAGAGAGTTCCTGGCAGGTCACATCCTGGGCCTAGTCTTGTCCATTATGATCAATATCATGCATTAAGCATGTCTCTCTCTGTCCTTATTCTACAGCCCTGTGGGCTGAAATAATAAGAGTAAGAGGCTAATGAGACCAAGATCGGGGAATGAGTCTGTCTCTGTAAGTCGCTGTATCAATCATCCATTGCCGCATTACAAATCACCTCCAAATCGCTGGTATCAAACAGCATCTCGTCTCCACTTCACAACGTCTGGGACCTCATTTGGAAGGCTGAAAGGCCAGAATCATCTGAAGACTTGACTGGGGCTAGAGAGTCCTCTTCCAAGGATCCTTGTGGGAGGGCAGGTTGGTGCTGGCCGTCGGTGGGAAGCCTCAGTTCCTCTTCACAGACTGCTTGAGAGTTCTTGCCACATGGCAGCTCGCTTCTCCCGGAGAGAGCAATCCAAGAGACCAAGCAGCAGGCGTGAGAGCGAAGGTTCATCTGTATTTGCAGATCTGTGTTTGTGGGTGACTTACAGACCCACTGTCAACAGGAGAAAGCTTGTGTCTCACTTTGCCCCTCATCAGGTGGCGGGGGTTGGGGGAGATGAAAGACTGAGAAGGATTTGTGCCTAATGCAGAAACCCACCTTTAACCGTTATAGGGGTGGCCTTTCCCAGTGCGTATTTGAGATTCAGAGGTTAACATCGCTAGCATCAGTCTCAGCTCCACCTCAGATCATCAGGCATTAGAATCTCATAGGAGCATCGGCCCCTGGTGCCCAAAAGGTTGGGGACCGCTGCCTTAGAAGATTATACTCAGACTACCTGGCAACCATCGTAGGCATGTTAACAGATAAGAGTATCCATCCATCAGCATAAACCTATCTTCGTTGCAAGGCAAACAGCTTGAAGACTTGTGCTCTTTGTACTCCAGTTGGAGAGGTCCACTGACTCACCTAAGCTACTTGGCAAGTGAACTAGGCAGAAGCAAGATGGAGCCTCGTGTGAGAGCCACGAACCACACATAGTTCTTGGAATTTAGGCATACGGTGGGACCTCATGCCTCCTGGGATGGGACCCCCAAGAAGGGTCACACTGAAGTGTTTACATTTTCTTATGGCAAGATATATAACTGGCTAGAGCTGGGATTCTGCTGTTTCTGGCCACTAGAGTTAGGTCACATCCTCCCCCCTCGTATCCCCATTATGACTGCATCCTCTAACTTCTGCTTCCTGCATTTGAAAGGACAAGTTTGTTGGCTGAAAGAGAAGGGAGAATTCTGGAGAGGGGATGCTGGGTAAAGAGTCTGGGGGGAAGGGGAGGAAGACTAGTACCGTGGGAAGCATGGGAGCTGCTTCAAGGCAAGATCCATGCCTTGCGTGAATTGGGGTGATCAAGTATCCTCTACCTGGGCACCAGCTTCCTGGCATGGCCTGGGAAGTTGCCGTAGAGCAGCAGAGCTGGGTGACGGAGGCAATTCAGAGATGTCTTTCCATCAAAGGGCTTGTGGGCTGTGGACTTCCACGTCAAGACCCGTGGAGAGTAACATGATCAGACCTGTTCCGAAGCACGACCACCGCTGGGGGTCTCTGACGCAGTGAGAGGAGACGGGGAGGGCATTGTCAGGGGTGGCAAAGGCTTGCATGAGCAGGGGAAGCTTGGGAGTTGAGATTCAGAGGTTAACATCGCCGTATCCTCAGTGGCACCCACAGGCCAGAGAAGCCTGGGACAGTTTGGATGCAGATTGAAGGCTGCTGGAGTGTGCAGTGGACACGTGATGACACAGCAGAAAGCAGGAGCCGGTGGGGAGTTGGGCTCTTCTTTTTGTCTGCAACCCTGACCTTCGCATCTAGCGCAGTGTCTCTGCCTGCTGAGGGCCCTTCCCTCCTGGTCTCTGCTGAGTTGGGAGAAATGCTGATATTTCTACTCTCCTGCAGGTGGCGCCACAATTTAGGTTTTTAAGCTGCTGACTGCCTGTAGTTTTCTTCCAGTGCACTGTGCTGTGTGTAAAACCCAGCCTTGGGGCCAGCTCCTGCCGGGGAAAAAAATTCTCTATAGTACCACCAGGTTCTGGTGATTTATTTAACGAGCAAATCTGGCTTTTATCAACTTAAATAGCGGTTCTGTTGCTGGACTAATAAAATGGTGGTAGCTAAGTGAAGGGAAACTTAAGGATTTCTTCTCTGCTCCCCTATTAAATCTGGCCCTTTTATTCCACCGTGAGAGATGAGCCAATACTTTTCTCCTCAAACCCCTTAATAAACCACAATTGGATTGCCACAAAAACAGCTGCTTTGGAAACAGGGCTTCGCAAAACCTGTCATTTTGCTTCTCCCTCTTGTGGCCACGGGGCCAGGCCATGACCTACCTGGCTTCCCCACTGGGCTAGGGGCACAGTGGGTGACTTACAGACCCACTGTCAACAAGAGAAAGCTTGTGTCTCACTTTGCCCCTCACCAGTTGGCAGGGGTTGGAGGAGGTGAAAGAGTGGGAAGGATTCGTGCCTCATGCAGAAACCCGCCTTTAACCGTTATTAGGGTGGCCTTTCCCAGTGTGTCTGTTCATCGAGAAGAGTCAAGACAGCAGAGAACCTTCCCGGCCTCACTGCATTGTGCTCTTTTTTTTTTTTTTTTTTTAAAGATGTGTTGTTCTGAAAAGCAATGCTAATTCCTTCTGTATGTATTGCACTTAGAGTTCTGAGGCACATGAATAGATAGCATCTCTTTCGACTGTCACTATCTCTAACGGGTAAATGGGTCTGGGGAGAAGACAGGGAGTCACTGAGAAGGTGTAATCTGCCCCCAAATTATAGAGCTGGTGGGTGCCAGAGCCAGGACTAGGACCCAGGTCTTCTAATCCCGTCCCCTCCCACTCTCTGGCCTTGAGAGAAAAATCCATCTTTTTTTTTTTTAATTATGATTTAAAAAACTATAATTAAAAAAAATCAAGTCCCGCGCCATTGCTAATTTGACCCTGCCAGTTCTTCCTGATGCTGACATCACAGCTGTCCCTGCAGCACACCTTTCACTCGTGTTATTAAAAGGAAGGGGAAGAAAGGAAAGGCAGGTGGCCGCATGGCCCCATTAATGACAGGAGAATCGACTGGGCCCCTCACCTGCCCATTGTTGGGCCAGCTTTTTGCCTCCCTTCTTCCCTGTCATTTGGCTCTGTTATTACTCTTCAGGCACCACATGGCATTCATTTCTCTGAATGAAAATAAATGACCACACACTAGGCAGGAGATAAAGAATCATAAATACATTTTCTTTGCCACCTCTAAATAAAGGTCTTTGACTTCCCATCCATCCATCCATCCATCCATCCATCCGAAAATGGACCTGGGGCCCAACAGCTATATTCACACATACACACACATGCACACGTGTATACACACAGGCTACAAGGGGAAAAAATCAAGTCGTATAAAAAATACATGCGAGAACGCAGAGAATGGAAACAAAGTTGTTTTCTCCCTTCCCCCCATCCCTTTAGCATTTTTGCGGCAAACCCTGAAAGCCAAGCAGCAGACAGACATTTGAAAGGACTCCCCCCGCCCCTGCCCCACTTTTATTGAACCATATTCCTTAAGTAACCCATTACGGTTTTCTGTGGTGCTGTCTGTGCTGTCACCTCTGGAAAAGGCCTGTGATGGTCCCGTGTAGCAGTTTTAGAGAAGATGCCTCGAAGAGGGGCCGGCACCAGGGTGCAAACACCATTATAGGAGCCTGAGCACTTCCTTAAATGCTGCATCCTGGAGTCTGCCTTGTCTCGCCCTAGTCTCAGTGTGCCTAGACAGACATTTGGCCCGGCGAGCCCTCAGCTCCGCTGGAGGGCCACGATGCAGCAGCGCTGAGTTATTTTGTTACACGTGCCCCTGGACTTCCGAAACGAACCTGCTGTCGTGTGCTTTGTCTAGAGTCTGGGATCCAGGGTTTCTGAGAGGAGCCAGATCAACGTATTAACACAAGCTAATAAGATAACTCCTTGCTGCTTTCTGGGCCATGCAATACTCAGCAGAGAAGCAGAGGCTAAAAGGGCTCCACTCTGTCTCCCGGAAAACCCTTTAACCAGACAACCGAATGTCTGCTGTCTCCTCATTGGGGCCTGGCTCATCTCCTTCTCACTGAAGCACCCACCTTGGGAGAGCAAAGCTCCGGCCAGGCCCTATCTAGGTGGGCCCTGACTGACCTATGTTTGCTGCCCACTTTGCACCTTGTATAGCTGGTCAGCTCACAGCTCATTTGAATGTCTCCCCAGTTTATAACTCTCATTTCTATGAAAACATAACCCCTACAGGAAAGTGTAGGAATTTATGCTGTTGTCAGTCATGTCCACCTAACGGGAAGATTCTGAGATGTTTTGATGGGAGAGACAGGAATGGGTGTGGGGGAAGGGAAAGTCGAAGAAGAGACGTGAAGCAGGAGGCCAGAAGCCCGCTGCTCCTTTAGTGGGTCACCTTGGATTGCCGCCCATGCAAGGAACCACTTCGCTGTGGTGGGGTGCGGTGACAGGACATGTATAAAGTTGGACACATAAGTGTGGGAGTCCCTCAGGCTTCTCTAGGTGGGTGGGTCATCGTCCTAGGAGGATCAGGGTGGAGGTTTCAGAGGCAGAGCTGTCCACTTCCCATCCTGGCACATGTCCTCCCTGCCAGCCGGCTGTCTAAACTAGAGCAACATGGAATTTCTTTCCTTGGACTTCAGAAACTGCCCTGATGTTCACATTGTCTGTTTTCGCTGTGGTGTAGAATCCAGGGTTTCCAAGAGGAGAGGAGCCAGGGCAGCCTCTTCATATAAATCAGATTGCCAGGCAAGCTCTAGGGCACTTGGCCATTCAAGCTCTCTCACCTAGGCCTTCCGTCTTTGGGTGCCGTGGGGGTGCCCTGGCGGGTGCTGGGGCGGGGCTCTGATTAGCAATGGGTGCGTGCGCCTGTGTTAGCTCTGAACAGCTGCGGGTCCCTCCGACCGACGGTCAGCTCCCATGTCCCCACCTTCCGAAGAGGCTGAGTACGTTTCACGTTTCACTCTGAGTGCGCGCCCTGTGCCCCTGTCACCATGTATGCGCCCCTCTCTGCCCTATATCGCCACTGGCAGGGTCCCTCGGTGCGGACCGAGGGGACAAGGTGAAGCCGGCAAACGTCGCTGCGGGGGATCGCAGGCCAGGTGGGCGGTGGCGGGCGCAAAATGTGGGGGAGGCGCCCTCTGCCCCCTCTGCCGGCCGCTCTTGGTCCGTCTAGATGTCAGCCGCGAGCTCCCAGCCAGCCAGAGCGAGCCAGAGAGGGA
>NW_006434839.1:7401392-7409226 GCF_000325575.1 Pteropus alecto
CGCGCACTTGCTGCGCCCGGGCAGCGGCCAGACCCGGCGAGCATGGGCGGCGCGGAGTGACGCCGCCGTGCCCGCTTGGCATCAAGGACACTGAGCCCGCGGGGGTGGGGACGAAGGGGGGCAGCCCGCGTCGCCACCGCAGCCCCCCGAGAGCCGCCGCCGCTGCTCGGGCTCCGGGGCTGGGTGGAGGAAAGCGGGGCTTGGAACCGGTTCCCATTTTCCGACCTTTTTGTTGGACATTCCGCCCACCTTGGACGCTGCAAGAGGAGCTGTCAAGCCCCGCAGGCTCTGCTTTCGCCCTCCGTTCTCCTTGCTCCCTCCCGGGTTCCCTGTGCCTCGGTGGAGTGTTTGCGTTCGGGGCTGGGGCTGGAGCTGGAGGAGGCAGCCACACGCGCGCACACGCACACGTTCAGAAGAGGACGAGAGGCAGCGGCACCCGCACCATCTGCAGTGTCAATGCGGCGCTCCCGCTGAACGAGGCAAAAGCGGCGCTTGCAGGTAAGGAGCCGGCCGGGCAGGCGGCGGGGGCGGCGCGGTCGGGGATACCCGGCTTGGTCCGGGAGTCCTCGGCTGCCCTGGAGCCAGCCCGCTGCACGCACGCACACGCACAAATACACACAGGCACACACCGCACACAGGCACCTGCCCACGTCGCACCTGGACACTGCGTAGGTGCTGCGCGGCCAGGGCAGGTATTTCCTGCCTTCTTTTTCTGACGCTCCTGGTCTCAGACTTCCTTACCTGGGACTTTCAGAGGCGGGGAGGGGGTTTCTGTGTCTGACTGCTTCTCTCTGCCACCCGGCTAGGTTGAGGGAGTGATTTTTTTTCAGGTCCCAGCCTCTTGCATCCCTAGCTGCTTTTTAAAACTAGAGAAGTAATGGGAGGTCTTGGGAGACCCGCCCAGTCTAATCTCTGTTCCGTGGCCTTTGGATACCATGAGATTTTAATGGCAGCCCCATCGACAGATATTCAGACAGATATTTGGAGAGCGTGGTGGCCCGGCGCGCGGGGAGGAGGCCACATAGGCGGATGGGGCTGCAGTTCTGTAGGGCGGTGCATAAGGAACAGACACTGCGTTTCCCCAGTAAGAGGCAGCACAATCGCTTTTCTGAAGCGTGGCACTGCTTCCCCGCGAGTGTGCCGGGATTTCAGGCACGCAGGGGTTTAAGTATCGCTTCAGGTGGGTGTGTTGCTTGTCAAGGGAGGGTATGGGGGTCAGATCCTCCATAGAAGGTGTGACCTCCTCACATCGCCAGTCTCTGGGCGACAGCAAGGCGACAGGGCTTATAGACACAGGTCTCGTCTCGGGTCTCCCTTCCACCTCCCTATCGGTCCTCTGCACTGTGCTGGAAAGCATCACCTATGCCTCCCGCTAACACCTGTCACATGCCTTTCCAGGGTATGTGTCTGAGAAAAAGAACTAGAAGGGGTGATCCACGAGGGTGTAGTGCAGGAAGGGAAAGGCATCCCCTCTCTCATGAGCACCTCAGCAGCGCCCACCCTACAAGGAGGCAAGGCATGCCTGGATCTGCCAGCGTCCGCAGAACCAGGCTGCTCCTGGGAGTGTAGAATCACTCTCCAGAAGACTGTGGTTCGAGGTCCTATTTCCTGGAAGCTTTCCCCTTCTTACCTTTTCTCCCTGGCTGGAGTTTCACAGGCTGCTTATTTTCAAACTTTTTCTGTAGGAGGGAGGAGGTAGTTGGGGCTCCAAAAGGGCTTCTCCACAGTTCCCATTTGGGGATCAAAGAGCAATTTATTCAGGGCCCAGTTGTTGTAGGAAGAAGAACGTGAGACCCAAATAATGAAACATTATTTCGGAGTCGAATATAAATATAGCAAGGTCCCACGTTTCTATAGCTGCCCCTTGTTGGTCAACCTGGAAGGATTGTACCCTTTATGCAAGATCGTGTATTCAGAGTGTCCTACAAACCCAACAATGGGAAAAATATGTTGGGAGTCTTCCAGAGCATTAGGGGGAAGGAGTCAACATTCTTTCGAACAACAGGGCCTCAGTGCTGGTCACAGGATTTGGTTGGTTCTGTAAATCCTAAAGATGGGTGCTGAAATTAAGGGCTCTCTCTGCACCCCTATCTTTGCTCTTTTCAAACTTCAGCTCCTGTGAAGCTCTTCACCGAGGCTGGGGAGGAGAGGAGCAGACGCCCCGCTAGGGAGATTATATTCTGGTTGTGTGCTGTGTGCTCTGCCCTTTGATTGATTGAAAAGGGTAGAAGGAATAAAGCAAAGCTGTCACAATGGGGAGAACCCAGTAGGGGGAAGAAACATCATTATCTTTTTAAGAATGGTGGGGCTGTGTACACACACCGAGATATGTGTTCTCAAAGTGCCTAGCTATACATACGTGGTCAGCTCGTCTAACCGTGTGTGGCAATGGGACCCACCTCTGTCTTCCGGGCTGTGGAAGAGCTGGGACATTTCCACACACATGCCCCTTGAGAGCGTGGACAGGGAGGTCCCACGTACGCTAGAGCAGCACATGGCTTTCAACAGAAACAGTGAACGCCCGCCACAGTGAGTGGCTCCCAGGTAAACATTCCCTCACGGGAGCTGGAAGGGGCGAAAAGATGCGGTGTGGAGCTCCCTGAAATGTCCGTGCACCTTCTGCAGAGACTCTACCCTTTTCTTCTACCTTCTCTACCCGTTTTCCTTTCTCATATATTTGCAGCCTCAGGATCTGTCATTTTAATGCAAAACCAGCAGTCTTTATGCTGGGTATAAGCTAAAGATTTTTAAACACGGGTTCCAAAATTCCTCACACTTTCTGTACTTAGTGTTTGGTACCAGTTTGGATTCTAGGACAAAGCAGGCATTAATTAACATCTGTGCAAAACTGGGGGTGCATCATCTAATTTGTTCCTGGCTCTCTAGCCCAGCCCTGGAGCATGTCACGTTGCCGCTCTCCCTCTCTAACCACTCCTCTGTGGTCTTCCTTTTAAGTTCCCTGGGGTCTTCTCACTCGGAAAGGAGTTGCACTAGAAAAACCCCAACCGTGAAAAATGCTTCCTTTCGCAAACCCTTGCTGCTGCTGGGCTGTGCTCTAGGCGGCTCTGCTGTGAGCGTGAGGCGTAGGTTGCCCACGAACTGTTCTGTCTTGCCCAATCCGGTACTCACTCTCGGGCTGGCCTCTGTCCTCCCAGGACTTCATCCTGGATGCCCACCGACACTCGGCAAACATTTCCGGAGGAATCCGAGGCCGCCAACTCGTTTCCTTTCTCCTTCTCTGCACCTCTCCATTGCCTGCTGCCGCTGCTCCCTGCAGACAGGGAAGTCAGCATGGCAGATTCTGCCTACACTTGGCCCCCTGATCCTTTTAATCACAATGAGGGCTGCTGGGAATTAAGTGGGGGCTTTCTAGGGAGGCAGCAGTTCTGAAGTCGGGAGAGAGCTAAGGGGGCGGGGTGATGAACCGTCCTTAGCTTCTAGTTATCTCCAGGCTTTGATGCAAAGAAATTGCAGCCAATCTCTCTCCTCCTAGCCAGTTAGGAGGTATTTTTTAGCCACTTCTCCCCATCCTTACCCAGAGACGGCAATACACAGATAATGCCACCCCGGAGACCTGTGGGAGAGGCTCTATGACGGGCGGTGGCGGGGCGGCAGCCGCGCAGGAAACTGCCAGTGATTCAGGCTGCGATTTGTCTGTGCAACAGATGTGCCATTAATTTTGGGGATCTAGTTTTCTTATTTGCGTCCAGTACTACTCGATGTGAAACTGGTTCAGGACCTCGGGCAGTTGAACAGGTCTCATGTCCCTCCCTTGACACCCCCCTTCCCTCTTTCCCACGCCCCCTTCCTTCCTCCTCCCGACCGACCGCTTGCTAATCCACCTCTCGGCTTTGTGAGCACATCCGCCAGCCCATTCGCCCTCAAATTTGTGGCACTCCGAGAAATCAATATAACATGAATTTAACGACAGCTGGATGATTAAGTGTTATTTATATTTAAGAGCGGCATTTTAAAAAGACATCGTGCTAATAAATCACACGGCTGTTTGGGAGATGAACATGATTAGGGTAATTGCCCTATAGGCTCTGTTGAGCAGTGCTTGGTCCACACAGAGACCCACAGACACCACCTCTTTAGAAGCTGCGAGCCCCGCTGATCCCTACCTGGAGTTCCCACCTGGTCCCCTTCCATCCTGGGGGCTTACTCCCTCTGCCTTCTCCCCTCCTTGCCGCCCAGGCTGCAGCCCTTCAGTCGTGGCAGGAAGGCAGAGTCAGCAGGGAGACTGAAGGGGGCTCTGCTGCTAAGTGGTAAGAGATGGATCTTAAAAGCGAAGGCAGGCAGGGGGTCCTAATTCCCAGAGCAGAGGCCTGGTTCTAGGAGGAGGAGGCCACTTCCCTGCTTGGTCTGAAGCAGCTTCGGAAGAAAAGCTGCCTAAGTTCCAGGGTGAGTCTGTGTGAGCCCCCGACCCCTGTCCCGTGATCATGTGACATCAGCCTCCCCAAAGAAGAGGCTGTGTGGACATTAAGATTTGTTCTTGTGAAAGCAACAGAATGGAAAAGAGTAATAATTGATGATGATGATGGTAGTGGCTAATATTTATGGAGCACTTTCTCAGATGAGGCATCATTTTAAGCACTTTGCACAGGTTGGCCCCTTTCCTCCTCATGACAACCCAGAGGGGCGGTTACTATTACTCTCCCTAGTTCCTCCATGAGGAAGCAGATGTGGGAGGGTAGGGACTTTGTCCAAGATCTCTCAGCTGGTAGGTGATGGAGCCAAGTCTCACCCCTAAACAAACAAACTGCCCCCCTCCTTATCACTGTGCTATTTGCCTCCTTAAAATATCTGTGCAGAGTATGTTGCCACCCCCTTTGGAGATTTGGGGGAGAGTGTGCCCTGGGAAGTTTAGAGTACCTGGTTTCTCCCCAGGACTACCTCTGTGACCCCAGGCGATTGTATTTATTCTTTGAGCCTCGATTTCCCCATTTGTCAAAGGGGGCTGAGTCTTATCCTCACTGTTGATGGGTTGTGAAATCGCGCAGATCGTTCTAGCAGAGTGCCGTTTCAGAGGATGACTCTTGCCTCATTTGGCAAATGACTCTGCCCATTCCCTCTGGGAAAAACTAAGGAGGAGTGAGTAAGTGAGTGAGTGAGCGAGCGAGCGAGCAAGTGAGCAAGTGAGTCCTGACCCCTGCTTTCGATTCTGTGAGGCTGAGTCTTGTGCTGATAGGAATCTAGTTCTCCCTAGTGACGGCTTTTGAATTTGCTGGCATTATGAAAACAACACTCATTTAATCCTTCAAGTCACCCTGTAAGATGAGAATTATTCCATTCTGAGGGTGTAGGAGCTAAGCATGGCTCCAGGATGCTACATGGTGGATGGTCGTTCCACTCTTGGAGAAGGATGCGCACAGTAGGTGCTCAGTTATGTTTATTTGTTCATTCTTAGCTCTCAGGTTCCAGATTTTGGAAGCCAGAGGCAGGGAATCATTTAATCTTTCAAGTCACCCTGTAAGATGAGGATTATTCCATTCTGATGGTATAGGAACTAAGCATGGCTCCAGGATGCTACATGGTGGATGGTCGTTCCACTCTTGGAGAAGGATGCGCACAGTAGGTGCTCAGTTATGTTTATTTGTTCATTCTTAGCTCTCAGGTTCCAGATTTTGGAAGCCAGAGGCAGGGAAGGAATATTTGCTTGTGGATGTCATACCATGCTGGGTCTATATGATAGAGCAGAGGTTCCTTGGAAGTTGGTGCAAATGGGCTGTGTGTGGGGGAAGTCATCCTGCAGCACTTAGCATAAGTGTAACACTTGTTAGGAATTATTCCGAATCCTGAGAGGTGTGGACAGTGAGGCCCAGGTGGACTGTGGACCGCGTTGGGTGTCACCCCATCTCAAAGCCAGGTTTCAGCTGTCTGAATCTGTCTCTCCGGCCTGAACATTTTAGAGAACAGCCACAGGTGATCCTCTTGTGGTTAGATGTTTGTTTGTTTGTTTTCTACAAAAGACAAACTTTTATCGTATACATTATTGATTTGGCTTTTCTTCTTCACTGAATTGAGTGAAGGTTCTTCCAGACTTGAGGTGGCTAGAAGGGGCACACTTGGAATCCCAACATCTGTCCTTGGGGGCAGCAGGAGGAGGGGCTGACTCAGCCGGATGCGGAGTCCTGCTCAGACCTACGCCCACAGGTGCATGAGAGACCTTCAGCATCCTCGCTTTGCTGGCTAAGCTTGGCCGAACCCCTCGCTCTCCATGGTGCCTTCTCCACGAACCAGGATTTTCAACAACAGATTGGATTTTGGAATGTTTTGTCACTCTAGCACAAAACAGATCACTAGCTAAGAGGATATCGTCTCTGCAGTCGATGATCTGAACGCAGACGAACTGAATCAATCCACGAGGCCTTACAGGCAAGAATACATTCATTAGGAAGAAACAGTCGAGGAAGAGGTCATTGGAACTGTCGGAAAGGAAAAACCAGAGTGGCTCGAAGGCCTTCCCGGTCTTCACTCGAGATCTGTTTCACACCTGATACACTCAGTGCACTTGGCTCATAGGAGCCCAGCTGGATTCCCCTCTTGGCAGTGTACGGTCTAGGACCTGAGGACGAACAAACCATTCCTTGGCTTTAGCCTAGAGGTCAAGAGGAGAGAAAGTAAGCAAAGCAGGGTTGGCCAATTGTTCCTCCTCTTGTGGAGGGAGTAGACGGCGAGAGGAGGGCATGCCAGAGCAGCAGCTATTGGGTTGTGTATTTGGACCAGCGTGAAGGGAATGTCAGCTCACCTTTCAGAGATAGAGGGCACTTTTTCCCTCTCCATCTCAGACCTGCTTCTTGAAGGTGAACCTCAAATAGTGCAGAATTTCTCAAAGTATCTTCTGTGAGAGTGAATAGGTATTGCACACACACAAAGTTTCCATGGCCAAATAAGTTTACCCCAAGTGTAAAGTAAAGCTAAAGAGGGTCCTTGTTGCGGGACTTCTCAGAGCCTTTAAACACACTAACATGGATTGTGAAACCTCAAAAGATAGATATTCTCTGGTGTGGCCATGAGAATCCCCCAAGAAATGTTGGACAGGCTCTTTCATTTGTCTGCTCTTGGCTATAAATGAAGGAGTGGGCCCTACAATAAACAATTCAGTGGAACTTTCATGTTATACACACAAAGTACCAGATTCTTGTGGTTATATAGCTATGAGAGTTTCAAGCAGATAGTCCACCTCCAGGCTCAGCATTTGCCCCTTGGCCTTTCCAAGGCAGCAGAGAAGTCCTTAGACAGAAACGAAGTCCAGGTAGGTATATATTTTCTCAGATTCCTAGACAATTCTGGTATGTTCTCCTGGTTAAAAAGCACTAATATTACAGGAAAAGCTAGATGTTGGAGACAAATAGATGTAGATAATCTCAGCTCTGTCAGTTACCAGCTAAGGGGTCTTGGGAAAAATCAGCTTATGTTTCAGGATTACCATTGATACAATGAAGGGGGCTAGTCTAGGTCAGTGATTAAAATTAATTTTTAAATATGTATGCAGGCAGAACTCTTTATTACAATGAAATTTCATGTGGAACTCTAATGGATAGGACTATTCTCATCAAAGCCATGGTGTGTGTGTGGGGTGGGGGAAGGGCGGGGGCTGGAGCCTTGCACCCCTGGGCCTGGGTTCCTTAGAAAGCAGAGCCTGAGGCAAAAGCTGATGTGGTGACACTTCGTCAAGGATGGAATCCCAGGGCAACAAGAGAGAAGGAAAAAGGGAGGAGAGATAGGGAAGGAAGAGAAATAAAGAATGTATCCCGGAGCTGTCCATTGCTTCCCAGGAAAACACAGCTCGTGGCTCGGTTGCTAAGGCTGTATCTAGCTAAGAGTGTGT
>NW_006434839.1:7409280-7438067 GCF_000325575.1 Pteropus alecto
GCTGGATCCTTCCTGTGTGCTGCAGCTCCCTGGGTACCATTCGCCCCATGAGGTGGGGACACCCCCTCCCTCTGGGGTTGTGATGGTACGTCAAACTAGAGCCTCTGTGCTCAGGCCCGTGGGCTGGGGCTTAAGTGGTGCCCCCACAAAGAGCCTGATGGTGCTATAGCCTCCGGGTCCATTCTTTGCCCGCAAGGAAGAAAGGCTTCAAGGACTTTAGGACCAGAGGAATAGTGTGAGCTGCCCCTGGGACCACTGTGGCAGGGAGTAGGGGGCAAGTGGCTGAAGCCCAGAGTCAGGGCTGGGGGTGATGTGTCAGGTGGGGCCAGGCAGATCTGGGTGATTTCAGGATTATCATTGATAAAATGAGGGGGGAGTTGGTCTAGGTCAGTGATTTAAAAAGTTGGGGGTCTGGGGTAATGGATTCCACATAAAGATTCCATATATGGTTCTTTAGAGCAGAGTCAGATAGAGAACCAGGGCAGGCTCCTCCCATAAAGCATCACTCAGCCTCCAAATTCATGACTCTATGGCCACAATAGGCAACCACACTATGGGTTACCCAGTTGACACTCCTGATAGAAATCACATTAAGATTGGGTTCCAGTCAGGTTTCAAGAGGTTTTCCTAACTTTTAGCTCTTATCAACCAAAGGAGTGCCTGCCACATGTTGGTATGTATCTCGGGTGCTTCTGTTTGTGATGGCTGAGGGGGGCAGATGCAAATGACCTCAGCCTCTCTCCTTGTTTTAAAAACTATTACAAGCATTGAAATATAAAGCATTGAAATATAAAACATTTCTGCATAAAATATTTTCTATAAGTAATTACCTCTTGCTAGCTCCCCAAGGAAGCCCCCCCCCCCCGCGTTTTTTTTTTTTTTACAACTCTTGTTCTCTGAAGCCCCTCTAGGATCAGGCGGGCAAAGGACAAACGGTTGCCCTGTGTTTATGCCCTTTTTCCCCACTCTCTTCACCATTAGATATGACCCTGTCTTCTTCCTCTAAACGCACTTGCCCTTAGCTGCTGATTGATGTAAGTGACTCCCTGATTGGAGACATGTGTCTACGTTAGCATGTCTGTCTGAGATTTCCGGATCCCTGAGGGTCAGGACCAGCCCCTGCTTGAAGCAGTCTCTTGTGTAATCAGGAACTTAATTCATACTTTTAAATAACGGTAAAGAAACTGCTGCTGGCAGTAGCGATGATAACAACAGTATGGAAATGATTTCTTTCTTTATGTTTGTGGATGAGGGGCACCTTTTCTTACTTCTCTTATATACTCAGTACCTAACCTAGGGCCTATCATACTGGAAGCAATCAATAAATATTTGCTGAGTAAATAGAATGAACGAATGGAGCAGGAGAAGCTGACGATGAATGGCCTATAAAGGACAAAACTCGGGAAGTGTGAACCAGCTGCAATGGCAGGTGCCTGCTCTCTGGCAGGGTTTGAACCACATCAGTGCAGGTGGCTATTTCAGAGGATTAAGAGGAACCAAGACGGAGAGCAGGCTGAGCCTGTTGATCACACTAGAGTGTCCTGGGTGGTGGTGCTTTGGGGGCAGGTAAGGTGCAGTGGCCTATTCACACTGATGCAGTTGGAATTGTTTACTTGCGTTCCACATAAAACTAAAACTCAGTGGGGGTGGGGGCGGATAAGCAAACTGCGTTCCCCAGAGCATTCCAAAGACGAGTTTCTCCATGGCATAAGCTAGTAAACCTTACGAGCACCTTATGCTGTGTCCTCTTAGAGATTCAAGATGCCCATGAAAGGCTTAAGATTACTGCTAGAGGAAAACCAGTTTGTTTATTCTTAGCCAACCACTTTTTCAGCTTATTTGGCACTGGGATCCCTTTGTGTGGGTGTATTTAAACCTGGAACGAGTAGTCAAGAGAAAGCATTTTGGGAGATGCTGGCCTTCAACTGGAAGCTTTCAGGTTTGAGTTATTTTAGAGGAGAGAAAAGAGAACAAATCTACTATACAGTTAAAATGGGAACTTGAGAAGTCCTGCTTCCCGAGGAGCTGGCTTCCTCTTGTTTTTGTCATTTGCTTTCGAGAATCTCAGAAATGGCTGTGAATTGCAGTGAGACTTTGGTGACTGTAGTGCCTTCAGATGTAGATTTTCTAAAGGGATCATTTTAAGGAGTGTGATTGCAGCTTTGACAGGTTTGTGGAAATGTTTCCAAAAAGTAGCACTTTTCGGTTGCACATAATAGATCAAGATGGATATTTGCAAAATATGTGAGTAATGACATTCACCTCAATATATTTTTTCAGCTACACTTATGGAATAAGAGCCTTCAGTATGGCTGGCCAAGATAAATGTTCTGAATTAACTAAGAAGGTTGAGTTATTAAGACACAGCTACCTAAATTTTGGATGGCTGAAACAAATTTTCTCTTGGGAAAGAAACTTTGCTACCCTGGAGAGGCCGAAGGTGCCTCTCCGTGGTTACCCGCCATTGGGTGGTGACCTGGAGAGCGAAGTTAGGAAATGTCCCATGGGATGCATTTCACCACCCAGTAGTCTCACCTTATACGGGAAATAATGTGTATGAGAGTTTGGGTGGGGGGCGGGTATCACCCCAGCGATATTTGGGTTTGGATCACTTGGGGACTTTGGCTGATAACCCATGTGTCCAATTACAGGGCCGTGGCCATGCTCTGCCCAAGTGCCATGCTCCTTTCCAAAGTGAATAACAGTCGCTAACACACACTTACTAACAAAACTCCCCTGGCACCCATTCGTAAAGCCCTGCACTGATGATTCCATCAGCATTAAACTGTTTGGTGACTGAGTTTAGAATTATAGGAATCGTAGAAATGAATTACCAGTAAATCAAGTCCCAGATGAGTTCGAACCCAACTGCAGTGAATTTTAAATTAAAAATATCTTGCTATGATGAAGCAGTTGTAAGTCAAGCACTGGAGCTCTGTCACTCTTGACTTTGGAGACGCGTAGCAGTCACCCTTTGAAAGGAAAACTCTGACAACAGCTAGTACTGATTCCCAGTCATGCTGGGAAATTGCCACTTCGTTTCTTCTTCATAAACTGTTGGATTTTTTTTTTTTAAAAGGAATCCTATTTGTAGGGGCACGGCAGAGCTCTGGGGACAGGGCAGGTGGGAGCCGGCTCAGGCCCAGGGAGCACCATTCATGGCATCCTCTTCCGTCCTCCTCAGGAGGAGCCATGCGAAGGGGCATTTGGGTCTGCGGGTGTTGCGTGGTCTATTTTCCCCTCTCGGACCATATTTGATTCTTCTTTCTGGGGGATCTGTACAGAAAAACAACAAAGAGAACACTTCAAGGAGGCTGCAAGACTGTCAAGTTGCAGTGACAATTGCAGTGTAATAGGAAATCATTTATGTAAGTTACGGTGCCCTCTGAATGGAGCTTGTCGGAAATGTGGCTACAGCTTCTCAAGGCCTATTTTTTCTCCTGCAAAATAATCCTGAGGTTTTAATTTTCAGAGCAATTGAAGAAGTATTATGTGCTGGCCAGGGAATAGGGAGACCCAGCTTCTCATCTGAGGTCTACTGAATATCTTTCAGCGAGTTCCCTTTCTGGGCTAGGCCTCAATTTTTCTTTCTTTAAAGCCAGAATAAGCCCTTGCTGTTCCAGACCAGAAGCCCAGGAGGTGACGATGAATGTGGCATGCATATTAAAGGGCCAGGTGAGCGTCAGAAGAAAGATTCCATTTACACGCAAGGTCAGAGAAAATCGAGAAAGAGAGAATGAAGCTTAAGCGTAGGCCTCTCACCATTATACACCTCTACCAGCTCCTGTGTGTTTGCTGGTGGGGCGAAGAGCTGTAAGTGATAAAAGCGGCTTGCGGAAGGTCGGAAGGGGGAGTCTGTGTGGGCTAGCAGGGGCCTGTGGGAAACGGCGGTTCATGCAGGAGTCCAGAGGCCTGCGTGGGAGGGGCGGTCCTGACCCTGGCAGTAGTAGTAGGTTAAAGCGGGGACCGTGGAGAAAGCAAAGGGGTCATGATTTCCCTTTGATACCTATCTTTCACTTTGCTCCCTATAAATATTTACATATCTTAGAGAGGTAGATGCAATGTTCTGACATTTTTCACCAGATAATCAATTGATCAATGAATTAGTCAATTTAGTCACTATTTATTGAGTGTCTACTATGTGCTATACACTAAGAAAGAGCCGGGTTGTACTAGATGAAATACCTAGTTTCTGCCATTAGGGAGCTCACTCGGTGTGGCCACAGAACACGTTAGTAGATGATATAAACTCAGTGTGGTAAGAAGTGAGATCTGTGTATGCAGAGCGCACCCTGAAAATACATGAGAAGGGGCGCCCGTCCAGATATGGAAGGCAGGACATTGCGAGGGTTTCCTGGAGAAGGAGGAGGGGACATTAAACTGAGCTTTGAAGGGTGTTCTGAAGGGCGAGTGGGACTGGGTGAGTGAACTCATGAGGAAGAGGTGACGGGTGGAGGCAGCAGCATGGACAAGGCACGGAGAGGTGAGAACACACAGCACTTGGCGACCTGCAGTAGCTCAGGGCAGAGGTGGGAGGTCAGACTGGATGCAAACACAGGAGTCCAGAGGTCTGCGTGGGAGGGGCGGTCCTGACCCTGGCAGTAGTAGTAGGTTAAAGCAGGGACTGTGGAGAAAGGATCGGAGTGAAGCTATTGTAAATGACACAGGCAGGCATGGCAGAGGGCTGACCAAAGGCAGTGGCAAAGGAGAGAAAGGGACCGATTTGAGAGAAACCTAGGAGTTAGAGCTGACTGATGGTAGATACGGCAGTGATGGTGGTGGGGAGTAAAGGGAATTGGGGACATCTTGCAGGTGTCCAGCTTGGGCAACTGGCAGAAGGTGACACTATTCACTTACCTAGAGATTTCTAGATCAAGACTCGGTTGAGGGGCAGTGGTGGAGGGAAGGGAATGTGTTTTTTTCTGGACATGGCGAATTGAGGTTCCTATGGGATTTTCAGGTAGAGGTGACCAGGAGGCCAGCAGATATATATGGCTCTTGCATTCATCTCAGTGCTCACTATGCGATTTACTTCTGTCCCCATTTGTAGATTTAAGAGTTCATTCTAGGACCTGACAGGAGCTTAGTAAAGAAGCGAGAAGATCCACATGTAGATTCTTTACGTTTTCAATTGGTTCATGTTTTGAATTAAACATACTGTTTTGCTTGAGATGGTTCTGAAAACATCCGGGCTTTCACCTTGCTTTAAGAGATGTCCACTATTTTTCAATGGGGGCAGGGGGTGGGGGATGCGTGGGCAGTTTGAGTCCTGTGCAGGCAGTTGTGGAGAAGGCTTAGAATAAAGGCAGACTTAGAATTCGACAATGGAGAATGACCAGGCCTTCGTTCTGGGCATTAGCTCGTTCCGTTTCTTGGTGCATGCACCCCATTTTCACCGAGCACACGCTCAAAGCAGCAGGGTCTGGTGAAATAGGAAGTGATTAATTTTTGACCTTGCCCTTCAGAAATAATGTCTTGTGTGTCTGGTGGTAGGAGCCAGTCTGGCCATTCAAGGCCTGCAGTAGGATCTGACCACTAGATAAATTTTGCTTCGTCCAAAGTGCGTTGAAAAAAAATTGGTATTTTCGAATGCCTTTGGGTAGGACGGCCCCTCTCCAGGTCTCACTCTCTGTTCATGTGTTTCAGACCTTTAATGGGAAGGTATTTGAATTAAAATGCCAGCAGCTTAGCACCTGATATGTACTCAAACGGTGCTTAGACTGTCTTCTCAATATGTGGAAACAAGTAAACGAGTTAACGTATGTGTCAAGGGCTTTGCATTCTGCAAGGAAGCTTCGGAATTCAGTAGGCCCTGTTAATGGCAGGGCAGGCAGATGTGGGCAGTGGCAAAACTTTCAGGAGCTCTGTGCTCTATTAGTGTGTGTTTGTACTGTTAAAACAGGCCGTTTGACTTGAGCAGAGTGTGGAGAGGATAATACCCAGCAACTTCAAGTTTACCCGGAGCTTCAACCCCCCACTCACCTGCGCAGCTGTGGAAGGTCGCCAAGCGGTGTCGAGGAGGAGGTCCTCAAATAGTGTGATGCGTCCGACTAGCTTGGGCACAGTGTAGACCAGTCCTCTAGGATGAGGGAATTCTGGGAATTCAGCCCCAAAGAGTATCTTTAGCTGCAAAATTGCAGTGCAATTTCAAGTGAAACAATGGATCTGCTCTCTTCTCTGGATTGCTCCTGGCTATCTCAGAGCTGCTGATAAAAATGGCTTGTACTGTGGGGTCTCTTATGGAGATGGGGGGACAAGGGGGAGGGTAGGTATTTTTGAGCTCTGACCTTTCAAGAGATGACAGGGTTTCTGTTCTTCCTTCCTCACGCCTGTGTACCCAGAACTTGTACATTTTATCCACGGCACTCAATACCTAATCCATTTACACAGCTACACTTTTAGCCTCAGGGAACTCAGCACTTTTTTTTCCCAGTTTATCTGGTGACAACTTGTTTCCTTATTATGGGGCACAGGGCAGGCCCAGGGTCCTCAGAGGGGAAGTAACCTAACCACAACGAAATGTGGTCAGGACTAAAATAGAGTAGTCCACACTGCGGTGGGCAGGTGCTTGGGAGTCCAGGACTACCTCCGCTGGGGGCGGAGCTCCGAGATTCGTGCCTGGAGACCTCGGGAAAGCTGCCTGAGTCTGGGACAAAGGTAGGGAAGGCCCATTGCTTCTGCTTCTCTATTATGCTGTCCTCTTATGTGTCACTGAACAGGCTTCCCACTGACCTGTAGGTTATCAGATGTCCTCAAAGGAGCTTCTGGTTGTATGTTCAGATGAACATCCAAGAAAGGTGCAGATGCTCAAGGTGCTGACTGTGGGTCTGGTGTCAGATCGGACAGAGAAGCTTGGCTGTTGGCCCCAGGGCTGGGGATGGGGATGGGGAGGAGAGGGCAAGCTTTGCTAAACCCAGACTTGATTTTATGAAAAAAATGCTGCAGCCCATTTTACTCTCCTTCATTCCTTCTTCCAGGACTTAATTCTAGCAAGACCCAATGCTTCTTGACAGATACTTAAAAACAAACTCATTACGTATTTTTAAAAACCTGTATTTAGATTTATGGCAGTCACTATTGAGTGAAATGGTATTTTCCCGGCCTCTAGGATTCGAGGTGCAATAGAAGGTCTCTTGTTTTCATTTGATAATGTCCACGTTCGGAGTGTTCAAGAGAGCTCCAATAAAGAGCAATATTCCTCCAGCAGATGTTGTTTGAAAGGGTGGCATTTTTATTCCAAAATTTATATTTGCAAAGTTGAAAAATCTCTAGGCCTGGAAAAGTTTTTACCAGCTAACAAATTTTGCAGGTAGCCTTGTCCACATTCCAGATGTTTTCCAGGCCCAGATATTTTTGTGTCGAGATAGTGGTATACGCAGAGACTCTGCACATTCAGGCTGCCAGGGCTTTATCCGTAACATACAATTTCTCGACTTGCATTTTTAGCATGTACATCTCTTAGTCCCATTTAATTGCAAGCTTCTTGAGAACAGGCTACCGTCTCATACACTTTGCAGTTCCCTTAGGACCCAATATTCGGGTGGCTTGGTTTTCTTCTCTCTCTCCACCGTAAACTTGTTTTTCTGAGCTTAAAAAGAGGGGTACCAGAATGGTCAGACAGTAGAGGGTATCGCACATACTAAAACACCTGCAGATCCACAGGAAGTAGGAAGCAGCTTCACCGGAAAGTCTGCACGCAGTGATGGCTGCGTGCTGGTGTTTAATCATCATCGCTCACCCACGGATTGTGACTAGCGTCTCAGTCTTGACCGCAGACCTACCGGGTTGTATGGGAGGGACATCGGAACTGCTGTTAGGTTCTTTCCAAAATGAAAACTCCATTAGCCTTGGCTGACTTCCTGTTGCCTTTGGCCAGAAGGTTCTGAGGTTTCACAAAGGTGAAAAAAAGAAGAACAATAACATCAAAGTGAAATTCAAGGAAATAAAGAGATTGTTATTTAGGGGCACAAACGGGGTGCCCCTTGGTAGTTGGTTGCCTGTTGTCCCCTTCCCCCCCCACTATCCTTCTATCTTCCGTGAAGAAAATCTTAAATTTCAGGCTTTTATCAACTCTCCTTCCACCTCTTTTCTCTGAGCCACACATCGGGGCTATGCTGGCAAGTTGGGTATCTTTGTGGGCGATGGGAACAGCCCGATTTTGGTAGCGCATGTGGAGACCTTTCTCTTTTAATTATTGTCTACATTGACTGGGAGCGCATTGCTGCTCATGTGCCGTTAGGCCCGACGCCACATCTGACTTTGGGACTGATGTGTGGAGAAGGTCAGAGTCCCCGGGAGATGGGGGTAGCAAAGCCCAGTGTGAGAATTCCTCTTGGGTCAGCGTCGTTGGTCACAGGGCAGCTGTGACCTTAAGCTCTCAGGGAAGCTCTCCCCCCCCCCCCTACTCCCCGCTTCCCCGCCACTGGTTCATAATCGGTCTCTAAACTCGTCCCACAAGCCTCGGGTGTATATTTTACATGAACTTTGGCCATCTGGTGCTTTACCCATTAATATATATATTTCTGAAACCTAAAATTTGAACTGACGTTTATCACATTAAATTTAATTTGGGGGTTCAGTTTGGACCCTGTTCTAGCCCGCTCAGATAGTCTTGAACTATGTATTGTTATCATCAATAGGGAAAGCCTTATAGTAGTATCGCGTGACTTCTCCTGAGATCTCTCATTTGACCTTCACAAGTCCTAGAATTTGTCATCTGAAATTTGGTAAGCATGACTCTCAGTCTTCATTCAGATTATTGATAAAAATGTGAAACTGCATAATACCAAAGACAAAACCCTTTGGCGTGACATTTCCTGGAGAGCTTCCCTTGTAGGTTTGACCAATAACCACTGATTAAGCTTCTTTGTGCCCTAGAAGCATTGAGGACCCGGCATAAACTTTGGAGGCAGACAGACCTAGCATGGCAATGGGGCCATTCCCAATGATCAGAATATCTGGAGTCAGTTTCCAATGATGACAGGTAGATGAGAGCTGTAGGCTTCCTCCTCCGCAATCTTCCAAACAAATCAATTTCAAAGCCTGGTATCACACATATCAATCTTTGTTAGGGAGTAGACCCCAACACAGTCACACAATCTGTTCTTGAAGCTCAGTTGCAAACACTGTCTTCTGTCCTTACCAGTGTGCCAGAGAATGGTTTTACAGATCTGTTGAGAAAGCAGATCCCCCAACCCTGCAGGTGGACATGTGGGATATGTGGCCGGCAGAGCCCTCAGGCCACCTTTTTTCTGTCCCTAGGGCATAGTACAAATATTATCATTTTCCTTGTGTGCTGGGAAGTAAAAAAGTTTGGGAAGCACTGATTTAGTGACTGTCTTAGTTTAGGCTGCTGTAACAGAATACCATAGATGGGCAGCTTAAGCAATAAATATTTATTTCTCACAGTTTTGGAGATTAGAAGTTCGAGATCAGGATGGGTTCTTGGAGATCTTTTTCCTGGTTTACAGATTACCATCTTCTCATTATATCCTCACATGGTGGGGGCGGGAGGGAGGAGAGAGAGAGAGAGAGAAAGAGAGATCTCGAGTCTCTTTCTCTTTTAAGGACAGTAATCTCATTCAGGAGGGCTCCACTGGCATGACTTAATTACCTTCCAAAGGCCCCAGCTCCTAAAATCATCAAATTGGGGGTTAGGATTCCAACATATGAATTTTGGGAGGATACAAACATTCAGCCTACAACAGTGACCCTGACAAGTTTGTTCGAAGGAAAGTTTACTTGAGACAGATAGGACAATATTCTGGTTGCACGTTTCGGCTCACCTGCTAGTGGAATCAGAGAACAGAATCTTTTGAAATATGAAACACAGATCTTATGGGAGCCCTAGGCCAAGAACAGAGCCACAAAGCACTCTGGGCTTGCCAGATTCTTGTGTCCATAGGATAGAGATGCCTGGACAGTCTCTCTAAGCAATCATCTGTCTTCGACACCACTTAATTTCCCATTGAAAAATTATTTCTAACATCTTTTACGCTCTTGAATAAAGCCAGTAGTGCTGATTGAGATAGTGTAGTTGAAATACTCAGGGTGGACTCCGATGCCAGTCTTTCAAAAGACAACTCATCAACACTGTAGTATGTGTTTTTGACGAGAGTACTTCAGATGTTAACTCATTCTTGGGTATAGATTAAAAATAACACACATTATACCATGGTGTTTAAGCTGAAGTCTTTTAAAGTAAATTATAGACATCATCAAACCCTGGCTCCTTAGCGTTGTGACATTGGGCATATCCTCTCAGATGTACAGATTCCTTATTATTAAAAAGGTAAAATAATACATGACAAGACTACTGTGACAATTAAGTGACATAATACACATGGCTTGGCACATAGTAAGTACTCAGTATGGTTGAAAATTATTGCCTGCTCTTCAGATACCTAAAACTTGTTAGTTATGCTTCTTGACACTCTGTTTTGGATTAAAGCACTTCCATTTTTTTGGTTTATAGTCACATCTGTTTCTAACACAGGGTTTCAGTGGGTCTACTGCCTTGAGGTTCTACAAACAAATGGAAAGAGAAATAGGGCAGGCGGCTGGTCCCAGGGATCAATCCTGGTCCTCCCTCTAAGTAAGACCTCTTTAAAAAAAGATTTAAAAATATAGATAGGGATTCCTTCATTTTTGGAAGATTCAGAATTTGCCTGAAGTTTAGATTTAACAGCCATGTTGATATATGTCCAGTCTGTGTTCAATTAAGCCATCCATTTTGCTAGTGCATGCATGTAAAATACATTGTTATTTTTTAGGACCTTCAGTGATATCTTAGATAATGTGTTTTTCTTGCCAGGCGATTGTGATGGTTGCTGTTTTTTCCAGGTTTACCACCCGGCACTCTAGATTCGCCTTAAGGGAGAGCAAGTAGGAGACACTTGGCTTTAGCTCAAGGCAGTGACTACCCATTAGTGGGTAATTATTGCCTGGATCCTACCTGATTATTATGTCAAGCATTGCAGGATGGGACATCTGCTAACATTTGCCTGCAACACAGTCGTAAATCTGACTTGGTCCATCAGAAATCAGGGGAGTGGGTCCAATGTGCATGGCATTGGGCATACCTGGATGTGCCCGCTTGCATTACACAGGGGATATTTATGAAAACCGTCCATCTCAGCTATGTTCAGTTCCAGGCCCTGTTTTTCTGGTAAGATAGCTTTCAACTAGATAGAAAAGGCCTCTGGGATTTTCCTGTGTGGCTTTTCCTGTGAATGTCCAGTTATCCAATCCGAATCCTTTGCTCTGAGGCACCCTGGTTGTCAGAGCATGCCCCATCCTTTCAGCTACCTCAGCTCTGAAATCAGTAACATCTCTGCATGATGACAAACTCTTAAGCTTGGAACGCTGCATTATTTCCAGTGATGCTCTGGCTGAGGGAGGAAGGCACCACTGGTTGACTGTGGAGAAATGTGAGAGAACACTGGGAACACCAGCTTAGGGAATTTGAGAACCTTCGGTGCATGGGTGTGTGGTGAAGATGATGGGGCCTCTGCGAACAGAGAATTTGGTCCAGATCTGCATGCGCTGGTCCTTCCCCTGCAAGAACACCATGGAGAGACCTGTCACTTCTCCTCTGTCCCCAGAAGGAAAGGAGGCACCTCAATGATACACTGTGACCACAGTCACAGCCAACCTCCTTTCTTAAGCTCATCTGTAGTGACCATAGGCCCTGCATTTACTAGAACAGCTTTCACTTCAGGTGTTTTATATCATTATCAGAGCATGCGTCCCGATGTTTTGGTTTGAAAATAATTGTTATATAGCTATAGATATAGATATACATATATCTATATGTATACATTTAGAATATATATGTCCGTCTCTCTCTCTCTCTCTCTCTCTCTCTCTCTCTCTCTCTCATCTAATCTCCAAAGGGTATCCTTGGACAAATCTGGGAAGTAGTTGAATTTTTCCCTCAACGCTCCATTCAGAATGAAGGTGCTTTCTTTCTACCTCTCCTTTTCTTTCTTTAGACAGGGCCTCCAGATACACCGTAGTTTGTGTATCCATGACCTAGGGATGGGCGAGAGCTGACATTCTGCCCCTGTTCCATTGGCCAAGCCTCGCCGCATCTCCTTGCTGAAGAAAGTGTTGCCTTTTTCTTCCACCAAGATGGCTTCGGCCAACCAGAGAGGACAACTTTCTCTAATTCTCTCAAGTAGCCTTGTAGACAAGTGGGACTCTACTGTCTGAACCTTCTCCAGTCCCCTCTTCTGCTCTGTGCTGTCTTCAGAGGCCTCTTGGCCACAGGGAAAGGGAGGTGATGGAGGGGTGAGTTGTTGGAGGAGAGGGCATAATACCTGACCTGAAGAAACAAAGTTCCAACGGTAGCATTTTAGTGGAGGGGATAAGATATTGATTAGCATGGGGGGCACTTTTCTAGAACCTCTCAAATCAGACAGGGAGGTCCCTGACTACCAGCTGTATATATCTGTGTTTCAGGTTAGGTCTGAGGACATGTTGTCTGTGGCCCCTCCTTCTGTATTTCATTTTGTGGACCTGTCAGGAAGCTGTGCCCCTGAGCTGTTGACTGTAACCCTCTGGCTCTTCCCTTGGGTCTGGAGGGACACTGAGATCCTTCCAGCAGTGTTATGAGCCCCTTGGGGCCAAACACCATTAGCAGTAATGTGGAAAATAGCTCAAGGGTGGCGAGCATGCCTTCCCCCCCATATCCCCACACTTCCTTTAATCTGTCTCCTCACTGGAAACGCTGACCTCAGGGTGAGCAGGTCACAGGCCACACCTGGGACTGCAGAAACAGACCTCAGGATGCAGACTCTGCTTCTAGGTCATCTGGGTATGGATGTGGGTGCCAGAGATAGGTATTCAGAGCAGCAGGGTTTCTGCCTGTGAGGTACACCCAGAGAGACTGGCTTCTTTAGGAACCAGGATTAGGAAGAACCTTGTTTTCATGGCTTGGGATCCCCTTAGCACCCTGAAACCCTGGGCCACACATTTCATCCAGGGCTTACAAGCCAATCTCCTGACTCCTGGCAGGTCCACCACTAAGGGGGCTTGCTGTGGGCAGTGCTGGACCCAAGGCAAGATGGCTTTTTTGTCTCTTTCATCTTAATACAACTTCCACTTGAACTAGTATTACTTAGCTGGCGCTGGAGAAGGGGTTCAGGCACCTCATTGAGTATGTACAGAAGGGTGTTACTCTTGATATTAAACTCCAAGGAAATGAAAACACAGATTTCTTTAGTTCAGAGTTCTGGGGCCCAAAGGGCTACACCTCCAGATGGAGGAAATAGGACTGGAAAGAGTATCCATGCAAACCTGAGCTCCAGCAGTGATGGGGGGTGGGGGCCGGGAGCAGGAGGGAGGTGGGGTGTTTGCAGGTAATCAGATCACCACTTCAGCTAGAAACCTCATACCTGCAAAAGAACTTCCTCTTCTCACCTTCCAGAGCCTTCCTGCGATGAGGTGTGCTACAGGAAATTGGGGGGTGATGAAGGAACAGGGTTTGCCCATTCCCATCCCTGGGGCTGTGTAGAGCTCTAGGCCCTCGGCCTCCCAGCGCCCCATCTCCTGGAGCAGGAGGTACTTCTCACTACTCTTATAGACCAGAATTTCTGAAGAGGAGGAAGATGACTAATGCAGAGCCCCAAACAAATAACCCCCATTGTGGTCGCTTGTTTAGAGCAAGCAGTTTTCTGAAAACGAAATACACCTGTCTAGCTTGTTATTTCTCACTATTTTAAATAAAGGTCTAGGAGCCTGATCTCCAGCACCGAGGTCCTGGGTAACTTGGCCAGCTGTGATGGGGATGTGATCTCTGAATGGCTTTTCCAGCCCCAGTTAAGGTCCTCCCTGCTGGTCACATTAACTCTCACCAGGAGCCTTCCTGTCAAGGGGAGGGAGGTGGAGCAAGCACTTAGCTTTGCATACACTGTCGAGTCTGGCTGCATCTCAGTCGCATGTGGGGCATTGATTTTTTTACATGTCCCTCCTTAGCAAACCTGCTAATAAGATTCTTTCCCTCTCTCTCCTTCCCTTCACCCCTTTCAACCTGGCCCGACCCCTGGTCAGACCTTGATTACATGTCTCATTGATTCCATTCGGCTATTTATTAATACACTAATTAGTATGTTCATTTAGAGGAGAGTGACACCACTTTTTAAAAATAAATGTACAGAGGTGCAGGTTAATGGAAAAGTCTGTTTATTTAACATAGATGTCTGATGTGAAGAGGATTAGTTTTGGATGTTAAAAGGACACAAAGGTTTCTTCTGGAGCTGAAATCACTTTCACTGACAGTCACTAACACCCTTTGAAAGGTGACACCTGGAATCATATTGCATTTTCCTTCAGTGATATTAGGCAGAGAAACGAGAGGGTGACTAGGAGGGCACAGGACTGGCTGCACACGGTCTTTTTGGACAGCTGCGATTGTGGATGGGGAAGGCTGGCTGTCGTGGCAGAAGCAAGTGACACTCACTGCTACTCTGTAGGGCTGTCTGGAAGTTTGTAATTACAAGTCTATAAAGAGCAATTAGGGGATCGTTTTATAAACTATATCAATATCTAACCAATGTACCGTATACTTGAAACTAGTAAAAAAAAAAAAAAAGTCCACGAATGGATGAGCATTGCTTTTCTACGATAGGCTTGTTCTGTCTGTTTCTGAGTGGTATATTAATCAGGGTGTGCAAATTCTGTACCAAACAACACGAAATATCAGAGAGTTCACACATAGATATCTAACATTGGTTAGTATGTGGGGGGGTTTTGCTCTGCGCAGTCATTCAGGAACCAAATTCCTTCTATCTTATGGTTCTGCCCTAAGGCTTCTTAGTTTTCCACTAGGACTTCTGCATCTGGCCAGGAGAGTAGGAAGGAAAAAGTGTGTAAAGGAAGTTACAGGGCTGGTATGGGGACAGGGATGCACTCAGGCTGACTGTCTCCAAGCCCAGCGGCACAGGGACTGAATGCTGAGAGCCTCTCTCCACATCCAAGAGCCAAGTGTAGCTGCGGCCCAGCCCAGGGACGATGCAGGGCTGAGAGAGCCTGTAGGACACTGCCAGTCCAGGAGAGAGCGTGGATACTGCTACTTCAGATCAAAGTCGACTTTTCTTAAGAGGTATTTTCTAAGCTGGGTGGACAACAAAAAGGAATTGTAAATTGAAAAAAAAAAAAAAAATCAAAGTAAATGAGAAGTTCGTAAGATCCCCAAAGGAGTAGATTTGTGTTCCAGAAGTCTCTGGGGCAACATTTACCCTTTGGTTGGCCAGGCGTTGGGCTCCTTGGATAGAGACTAAATGATGTCTTTGTGTTCCAGAGAGGAAAGCAGGCTGCTGTATATGGAAAGCTGGGAGCTGTGGGGGACCATGTTATTTAGGACTGGATCGGTTTAGAAAGAGAGGAACTTTGAGAAGATTCAGCATTATCCATCTTTCATGGCCCCAATGTTACGAGAGTGAGTCTTAACCAAGGGCACCATTACTATGGGGCGTGGAGCCCCCCTTCTGCTTTCCTCCAATGACCTTGTCTTTCTGCTTTCCCCACAAACCCATGGCAGCTCTATGTGTAGTTCTGGAATCCTTCATCTTACTCTCAGGTCATAAACAATTTCTGCTCCTGAGTATATAGCTTATGGAAATAGCAATACTAATATGTAAAAGTATATGTATAAGGATGTTCAGACAGCATCAATTTTTGTGCCAAAAGGCAGGGGGGTGGGGTGGGATGGACTAAAGAGAATGTCCATCAACATGGAAATGGCCGAATAAATGACAGTACAGGGAATATTATACAACATCCCAAAATAAAATCACAGCTAAACCAGGTGACTTGGAGGGCTTCCATGAGGTGCTGTTGAGGAAGAAAAGCCTGGGTAACATGACTCTGTGTGTGTGTGATTCTATGAGTGCGGAAAAACACATGGCAGAGTACTCAGATGTCAGCATGCTCCTGGGGAAGGGAGTTGGGAGAGGTGCGGTCAGGGGAAGGGGGAAGCCTAAATAAAATATGACTTTGGACTTCTTTTGTGCTGTAGGACGCAGTAGCTATGAAAGAGGTTGGGCAGAGAAGTAACCTAATTCAATTTATCCTTTTAGAAAGGTCACAGTCTTGAGGGTGTGGGGGTGGCATGGAGAGGGAATAGGATGAATCTGGAGTTGGAGAATCATTTAAGGGCTATTACTGCAGGCCAGAGAAGAGGTGACAAGGGCACGGGAGTCAATGGGAGGGAAGGGAGGAGGGTTCCAGAAGTGGGTCAGAGGTTAATGGACAGGTTGATGGTAATTAGATGAGGCAGCTGAAGGGCTTGGAGGACCCTGTGGGTGGCACTGCTCCCACACAGGGAGAACACGCAGGAGAAGGAGCAGGCGGAGAAGAAACTGAGGGGGCTGGTTCTTGGTGAGCTGAGTTTTTGGTGCCTGCGGGACATCGAATGAAGACATGCAGGGTGTGGCGTGTGAGCGGCCTGGGAGTCAGCAGGAGAGGGAGGATCAAGGTCCAGACTGGTTACAGAATGAGGGGCTGCGGGAAGAGATGTGTCCTTGCAGCGGATGGGACTGTGTGATGTGAGCCCTGGGCCACGATGTGGTGTTGGGGTCATGGGCAGGCGGAGGAGCTGGGCTAGCTCCTTCCTCCCAGTGAATCTCTCAGGCAGAACCTTCAGGGGCCGGAAGGGGCTAAGTGTGTATAGCAGAACGCAGTGCCTTGCAAATACACAAAAAACGCATATTTTGCTAAAACCCAAATTATGATGATCTTTTAAACCAGGGAGCTGCACTCAGATCCCCTTTAAGAGTCTACTAATTGCCTCCTGCAGCTCAAGAAATGCTGACTGACTGACTGCCTGCTGTTGCACTCCCCACACATCCACGCCTAGAAGAGACCCTTCCCCAAATCCTTCCCAGCAAGGGAGACAGGGCCATAACTCTGAGCAAAACTTTCCTAATGGGCCAAGGTTTATGAAGGGAGCAGGAGAGTAACTTACACTACTTCCCCATGGAAGGGCGGGCCCCTTTCTCGTTGCTGGGCATCCTGTCCCAGAGGAAGGGTTCCCCTTCATGCCGTCACATGGGGGTGCTGTGAGCTGCCGCTGAAGATCTGCATTCCAGCTCTCATTTTCTTCCTAGGGAATTCACCCTCCTTCAGGGGACACCGCTCCCTTGGGTGCAGGGGTAGGTTATCACCTCCAGGCACCCAGAGAGCAACAAGAGCAGAGCAAGGTTGTCCAGCACTGATGTGGTTCCCCAAGTCCGATCAGTGCTCCAGGCTGCACCCGGATCTGGACTCAGCCTCTCCCACCTGGTGCAGGGAAGACCCAGCCACCTGTTCTGTCTCTGCCCATTTCTTCTTTCTCGACCTAATACTCTGACTGTACTCACATGTCTCTCCACATGGATGAGCAGAACATTTAAAAACCATTTTAGGAAAAAATCCCAGCTCCCATGCTATTCCTTAAACAAACAAACAAAAACAAACAAATGGAATACTAAAGATACAGCAGTAACTTAATCCAGACAACAATTTGCATGATCACTGAGGACATCTCCCTGCGGTCAATTATACTTCAGCATTTTTCAGAAGAATGGAGGGAGCCCAGGCACCACAAGTTCTGAAGTTCCTCAGGTGGTTGTCATATGTAGCCAAGTTCAGAGCCATTCCTCTGCCTGAGACACCTCAGAGGAAGTGAATAGCGAATAAATAGTTTATGAGTGGGGAGATTAGGTTCCCTGGGATTCTGGTGTTCATAGGTGGAGTGGTGTTGAGTTACATTTTACTCATGCAAATTAGGAAAAAACTCATTGGTGTTTGCACTCCATTTCTAGCTTTGGAAAAAGCCAGGTTGGGTATTTACAGGAAAGCACAATAGAATTCTTGGTCTTGGTCTTTGATGAGAACATACCCAAAGTTGAGTCAGAGCAGGTGTTTTGTGGATAGGGGGTGGGAACAGAACCCAGGCAGCTTGGTGTTCGTTCAGCGGCAGGCTCTTCCACAGTTGTTTATTTCCAGGTCTGTGCCCCCTGTCTTAGACTCCTCTGCCAAGCAAAACCCCCAAAGATATACTGAATGATGGTACATTAAAAAAACAAAACAAAACAAAACAAAAAACAAAAAACAAACACCTCACATGCACTTGAAATTGCCCTCGGCTCATTAGCTTATCATAAAAATCCTCAGTCATCTCGAAGTTAGAATTAATTTCGCATTAGGATTTAATTTGGTTAAAGTCAAGGGCTAGACGAGTCTACAACTCCACTTCCTGCTATGGCGACTAAGTGCTCTTCAAGCCCAGGGCTGTCCGAACCCTGCACAACCCCACTGAATGTGGGACGTGGCTTTCCTAGAAACCCTTTTGAGCCTTTCCAAAGCAAGGCTTTGTCTCTCTTCACTCTCTCCCCATCCGCAGCCCTGGAGTGAAGCCACCAATTCAAAGGGCTCTGTTTGGCTGGGTGTTTTCTTTGGTTTCACGTTTTGTTCAACAGCATTAGATGTGCTCATGCTCAGACTCCCCAGGGCCTTTGTGTGCGTCAGTGAGGCTTTCTGTCCTAATTTGGTCATGGTGATCTTGGGATCTGTAGTTGTGGCTACAAAGAGAGGTGCTCTCTAGTTTCTTGTCATCTCCAGGGCTCATTGGCAAGCTGCTGCTACATATGTCTGAAATACAGAGCAGCCCAAAGAAAAGAAATCCAGGCTACCAACAAACTCTTGTTACCTTCAGTACCTATTTGATTCTCGTGGTGGGTGTTTGTGAGGTCCTGCTGGCTTTACTCCTTCCTTGTCTTCTCTGTTGTTCTGGGATGACTATCCTCTCGTTCATCTGCATGGTGATCAAATGAGCCAGGATCTCTGGGACAGCTCTGCCTCTCACCAGGTGACCCCAGGAGGACCCTGTATAGAGCTCCCAGCCTCTCCTCTTGACCTCTGCCACCCGCTTTATCCTCAGGCACACCTGCATACATTCAGGGAGACCCTGGCAAAGGGACCGAAGGAGCCACGTTGACATGGAGAGGGCATTTGTTGAAGGACACCTAAAGACCTAGAAACTTAAGCAGAGGTGTAGATGTGGGAAGGTTTAAGGAAGCAACATGCTGTAGGCTTAAAGGTAAAAGGCTCTGGGGTCAGATCTAGATTCAATTCATATCCCACCACTTCCCAAGTTGGCCAGGTTACTTAAACCTCCTCGAGGCTACTTCTTCAGCCATAAAATTAGATGATGCTATTTTCCTTGCAGGGTTAAATGAGATGAAGTATGTAAAATGCTTAGCAGCAATAAATGGCCCAGAGCATGTCTTCCTTTTGGAAGGGATTTCAGCTTTAAATTATCTCTGTGAACTGGAATTAGAGAACATGTTCCGTGGAGCTAGCCTGCTGTAAATCAGTCTACTATTTCTAGAGAGGAAGTATTTGAAAAATACATGTATTTTTCAGGCCACTTGTAACAAGTTGGTATATTTTGGGGCTCTCTTTCCTTGAATAGTGAAACCATGTGGACCAGTTTGGCACTTGACTTGCATATTTTCATTTTGTGGATCTCATGGGTCGAACCAGGGGTTCCCAAGCCCTGCTTATCCTAGGGTTGGCTAAGGCGTTTTTGAAAAGTTATAGATTCCCTGGTCTCACCCCAGGCGGATCGAATCGGCATCGCCAAGAATGGGAGATGGAGACGGGGAATTTTCTAGACAGGGTTTCCAAGTGGATCTGATGATTAGTCAGTTTAAGAAGCCCAAAGCAAGATCACTGTCACTGGAGTTTTGGCACACCGGTGGGGAAATGTTTCTGTCTCATTAAGGGTGGCTCCTCGCCCTTCTGCTCTGCTGCAGACCATTCAAAGTAACTCAGCATTCAAAGAGTTACCAGGGTCACCTACTTCTATTTTTCAATCTAAATGAGTGTCTGGTCCCGAATTAACAGTGGCCCTTTTTGACCATGAGGATACAATATTCTGGAGATATTCTTACAAATGGCTTCCACTGGAATTCTGCTCTCACCGGGACTTTTCAATTTGACCTGCACATTAGATTCCTTTCTCTTTTAGTTCCTACATCCTAGCAGTGGCGCATGTTGAGCCCACTAGGGCTGGCTAAGGGGAATGAAAGGTCAAGGTCACCTTCAACAACTTCATGTTGGTGTAGTTTCCTTTCTCTCTTCCCCCTTCCTTCTTGTCTTCAAACCTCCTTGTAAGGACTCTCCCAACTGTGGGAGGTGTGAGGGGAAGAGGAAGAAAAGCATATGATCATGTGTGTTCGGGTGTCTCTCTCTGACCCTTCCTTGCCTCCTCTTCATTTTTCTGCTTGGGTGGAAAATAGTGACACCCAGGCCACAGTGCTTCTGCTAAAGCTGGAACAATTGCTCTCTGCGGATCCCACCGGGAAACAGCTTCTGGAGGGTTTTGCTGATGTCTGGAAGAGATGCTGCAGAGAGAACAGATTCTAGAAAATAAATACACAGGGTTAGTTTTTCCTATTTACTCTTCTGCTTCTGAAGGACAGGTTTCAGATGTTGAGAGTGATCATATTTTGGAATCATGTTAGTTTTGGTCTTCCTGTAAATCTTGAGAACTCAAGGGAGGGACCTAGGAGCCTCAAAGCTATGAATTTCTAGGGATCTTTAAGGAATTTATTAGAGCAATTGGACAGTCAGCGAGGCACACCTCCCATCACCTCTTCTCTGCAGTAAATGCTTGGAAGCAGGAGAGTGTGTTCTCTTGTGATGGGAGCTGTGGTGTCTGCTCCTGGCCTGACAATAAAATAGCAGACCACCTTAAAGGGTCTTGAAAACAGGGTCTTCTTCCTCCTTACTGGGAGGAACTGAAGGGCTACACTCTAGCAGACTAGGCAGCCATTGGCTGCTTTGGCATCTAAAGGTTGACTGATGCTACCCTAAGTTAAGAAAGACAGGTCTTTCTAGGTATAGATGAGAAACATTCTAAAGTTTAGTGATTCTCAAATCGATCCTAAACCTGTGGTTCTCAAATATGACTTAACTGGAAACCCACGAGTCAAATCACATTTGTGTTTCATTTAGGAGCATGGAATATTTTACTGTGGCCAATATTTAAAGATCAAGAGATTTCACTTAAAATGTGTTTTTTGCACATCTGTAGAAATATAGGCATATCTGAGAACACTGAGCCTCTACTCCCACATGGCAACAACCGGAGGTAGCTAGAGCATGCTTTCTAGAGGACACATGTGCTACGGTTTGCAAAGCTGCCTGCTTCCCTCCCCAGCTTGCTTTATTCATTTGTGTTATGTGCCTTACGTACCTAAGGCCTGGGGTTGTCTCTTGAGTTTGGGAAACCTGCCAATATCATAAGAATCACCTAAAAGTTTATTAAAGTACTAGATTTCTGGTCCCCTGCACCCTCAGAGGTACTGATTCCAGGAGTGTGATTCTGCTGCAGGAAACTGCACTTTGAGAGATATGGGCCCAGAGCTCAAGGTATAATTTCCAAAGAGTATGAGGGTGTGATCTCTATAAATAAGTCCAAGCAAATCTCACTGAGGAGTGGACTAAAAGCTCACCGTCGATTCAGAATGAGAAGCAGAGGCAGGTACTTCATTCTTTTTCCTTCTCTGGAGCCCCCCAGGCTCCTGGTGGGGACAGAAGATATAACACATAGCCGAACTCTGCTTTTGTACCCATAGGTGTGGGCTTGAGGCTGCTGCTTTCTTTGTGGCTGTGCTTCGTGAACAAAACTTGGCCCTCTGAGGCTTCTAGGAGAAACAGAATGGCCAGCCATTCCACTCTAACTGTTCAAAATGGAAGCCCAGCTCTAGGGCCAGTGGCCTGAAAAGCTAGAGAGTGAATTCTGAAGAGTCAGAGCAGTGAATCCAGGAGTGTAGCCCAGCGTGGGTCAGAAGCCAGCACCAGAGGACTGACCGAAATGTAGAGATTCTCTACTTCCTTTATTGGCCAGGGATTTCCTAAGGACATCCGAAACTCCATCTGGGGTAGACAGGTGAAAATAGAGGGAATTTAGACTTCTTCAGGGCCCAGAGATTGGAGGAGCTAAGAGAAGAAGCCACGCTCTGAGGATCTCTAATAATTGTCCCTCCTAGTTGCTACATTTTTTGAGGTCCCGGAAGCATCCTTTTCCACATATCCACCTTCAAACCTTTTCTCTGCAGTGCCGCCATTGTCTTTTAGTCTGAAGATTAGCTTTGGGAGTAGGCAAGGTGTTATTCCTCAAGTTGTAGCTAGAGAAAAGGACACCAGGTCTTTTGGTGCTGGCCAGCACATCACCGAGGGAAATTGAATATAGATCTGGTTCAGGCAGGTGCACTTTTCTGGACCAGCTACTGATGACTGGGTTTATCAAAGGTGTAGCTTCCAGGGTTGGCAGGTTACTGCTGGCCCTTTCCCATGCCCCAGGCTTACCTCTGAATATGCAAAGTTATTCCATCAGTTAGCAGGAACCTACCCAGCCACCTCCTGCTGGGTCCGGACCCACAGGTGCCAAGTAACTTTGTGGTGGATGGTGTGAACCAATCAGTCAAATCTTTCCCTGCTCCAGCGACACTCCCAAATTGTCTTAGCTTCCTCTATCCTCCATATTCCTCAGCGCTTTCATCCCAGCTTTTCCTATTCTCATCTTCCTTCTTCTCCTGCCAAAAATACAGGGAAGTCATATAGCCCTCCTTTTCTCAGGAGTCTGGAAATTCAACTGCTCTTTTGCTTTTTTTATGGAAAGAATGGAGGAAAAAAGTCAGAACGCACATTTTCAGGGGACCCTTTTCTGAAGCTGCGTCATGAGGAAGCTAGAAATACATTGGGGCAATCCATTGCCCTGCTCTCACGTGGCAAGGTGGGTAGGAATTATTTGAAGAAAAGCGATGCTTGGTTGTTTTTCCTTGCTTTCCTCATACCAGTTCAATAGTTCCAGTCTGTATTGAGTGTCTTCTATAAGCCAGGTATTGTGCCAGGGGCTGGGCTTCCGTGGGGAATCAACAAATACAGTCCTACCTCTGAGGTGCTTATGGTCTCTCCCTGGGACACTTTTGCTCAGGTCTCACTCTGCCTTGATAAGTTTCTAACCCTTCTACCCACACACACATTCTAACTTTCACCGGGTGACATTAGTCTGCCCCCAGGAGCCTAAGAAGCGATGGCAGGAGGTGGGGTCCTTTAGAGAGAATTAGTAGAAACTTTTTGAGACAGAAAATATGAGCTCAGAAGATATTGGGAGAGGGGTTGGTATATTCTCTTGAATTCTAGGTCTGAAGAAGTCAAGGATAGGACAGGAAGAGGAAAGTACATATGCTTTTTGCAGATAATATGAATTTGGTGCAGGCAATTAAATTATGAAAGCAGGAGCGAACAGATTATGTATGTGTGGTGAGCTTTGCCCAGTGTGGCTTACTGCTCTCCTCAGGTTCAGCTCAGATCGATGCCAAGCTCAGTAATTTATTTATGAAATTATATAGCCCTTCCTCAAGTAACATTTTACTTTTATTTTATTTCATCTCCCAGATCCTCACAGTGAAAACAGAAGTTATTTCCTCACGGGCAGCTACCTTTTGACACTCATTCATATAAATGGAAGGAAGGGAGGATGGGGGAAAATGTCTATAGTAGGTGGCGGCCATCTAGGCTAGGAAGGATGTGATTATAGTTTAAAGGTTTACCTTTCCATTGGATTCAGTCTCTACCTAGAATCCTCAGAAGTTAACCCTCCTGTGTAGCTTTTTGTCACTCAGTGGAACCAATAATGACAATCCTAGGAATCCCTAAGGCTCACCTGTCACATAGTGATAGGGTGTACACCTCTCACCCTCTGCACATGTAAGTCTACTTCTGTGTGCTCTTTATTTTCTGTGGAACCTCCTGGCTTGTGTCCTGATGCTCCAGGATCTCTGGTTGTTAACAAAGGGGCCTGGGCTTTCTCCTTGCCCCCAACAAGAATTGCGCTGTTAGTCTACATCACTTAGGGAATCTCTGCTGTCACAGAAGGGGGTGACCTCCTACAGCCATTATGGAAAACAGTATGGAGGTTCCTCAAAAAACTAAGAATAGAACTATCATATGACCAAGCAATCCCTCTTCTGGGCATTTACTCAAAAAACTTGAAAACATTTATCTGCAAAGATACATGCACGCTGATGTTCACTGCAGCATTGTTCACAGTGGCCAAGACATGGAAACAACAAAAGTGTCCGTCGATAGATGATTGGATAAAGAAGATGTGGTACATGTATACAATGGAATATTCCTCGGCCATAAGAAAAAGTGAAATACTGCCACTTGTGACAATATGGATGGATCTTGAGATTATTATGCTAAGTGAAATAAGTCAGACAGAAGGACTTGAGAACCATATAATTTCACTCATATGTGGGATATAAAACTAAAAGTAACAAAGAAACATGACAAACAAAGACTCATGGACATGGGCAGTGGATTAGTGGTTACCAGAGGGAGAGGGTGGAGGGAAGAGGTAGGTAGGGGTAAAGGGGGTCAAATATTTGGTGGCAGAAGGAAACTTAAATTTGGGTGGTAAACACACAATATGGTATACATATGACATATTATTGAATTGTACACTTGAAACCTATATAATTTTATTAACCAATGTCATCCCAATAATTTTAATTGAAAAAAAAAGAAAAAAAATGCATACCTTAAAACATTACAAAAACAAAATGGGTGATCTCCGTCTCCTCAAAAGGTGGTCCCACCTACCTGATCATGCGCTGACATGGGTAAATGTATTCCAGTGGCAGGTTCTTTTTCTCATGTGAAATTGTCTCTCCTCTGGGGATTTTCTGGGTCGAAGAGTGACCTCTGCCTCAGCTTCTTAATGTCACCACTGCAGCCCTAACTCAGAATCGTTACGTTTTCTCAGCAAGTTTGATAAAGATTGTTAACTCTCCTTTCTGCTTTTGGTCTCATCCCTTTCCAGCCTGGTCTTCCTCACCTATCGCTCTCAGGTTATCACTCTTTTGCTCAAGAATCTTCAGTGGCTCCCTGTACATTATTGACGATATATCCTCTTTAGCCTAGGTTATCAAGGTTATCCATGTTTTAGAGTCAGCCAATATTCTATCTTTTACTTTCTCCCTAACGTAATCTAGTGTTCTAGTCATATCATGGATAGGCACACCTGTTTTATTGTGCATTGCTCTATAGATATTGCGTTTTCAACAACATCAAGGCAAAACCCTTCTCCAGCAAAAGAGATTACAAGTCACTGAAAGCTCAGATGGTGGTTTACATTTTTTAGCATAAATTATTTTTAATTAAGATATATACATTTTTTAAAGACATGATGCTATTGCACACTTAATCGGCTACAGTATAGGGTAAACATACTTTTTAGATACACTGAGAAACCAAAATATTTGTGTGCCTTACTTTATTGCAATAGTCTCTTTATCGTGGTGGTCTGGAACTGAACCCACACTATCTCTGAGGTATGCCTGTGCTATCTGTGGGTAATGGCAGACTAGATAATTCAGACTCACCCACCTACTGAGGAAAATTCAGAGAGTGAGAATGATATTTTCAAAAGTGTTCCTGAAGGCGTATAAAAGCTAGCAAGGCCAAATATTTACAAGGCCAAATTTTGGGAGAGAAAAGAAATCAAGAGGTAAGTTACCAGAGGGGTGAGGCCTTCTTCTGGTTCTAAAGAGGCAGCCGAGGGTCTAAGTATTGCATTTCACAGTTTCATGGGTTAGGGGACAAAAGATAGAATTCAGGACCTATCAAGGTGGGCTCATTTGGGGTTGAGACGATAAGTAAGCCAGCCCTTCCAAGTTCTGAAGTCCAGCTTGAACTATTTGAGCAACTGAGAGGAATCTTTGCTCGTGGAATGGGATTAATGTTATGCCATATTTCAAGAAAGTCATCTGACAGAAGCATTGTAATATCCTCTGGAGGAAGATAACACTGTCCTATTTGTCAAATTATTCCTGCAAATAAATCTTTGAATACAATGTCCAGCATACAAGCAAAGATGAGTTGGCACAAAGGAAACAAGTCAACTTGAACAAGAAACAGCAGGAAACAATAGACTGCAGGTTTTATGGATACTGCAATGATCAGGCCCTGGCTTTAAATAACTTTGCTTGCTATTTTCAAGTAGAAATAAGACAAAAATTACAAAACCTGGCAGCAAACTAGAAACTACAAAAATGATATAGTAGATTTAAAATAAGAGCCAAAAAGAAACTCTAGAACTGAAAATACAGCAACTGAAGTTAAGAATTCAATGGATGGGTTGTAAAGAATTTAGATACCTCTAAAGTAATAATTAATGACGTGTGGGATAGGGCATAATAAAGAATCTTAAATTAAAGATAAAAAATACAGAAAAGGGATTAATTGACATAGAGGATACAGTGAGAAGGTCTTACCTATTTAATTGAATTTCTACAGAGAAATAGAATGAAGGTGGGGGAAAGAAGTATTCTTTGAAAAAGTAATGGCTATGAATTTTCTGAAACTGAGGGAAAATATCAATATACAGATTCAGGAAGGCCTACAAACTCCAAGCAGGATAAAAAAAAAAAAACAAAAAAAACCAAAAAACTTCACCCAGACATGTCATAATACAAATGCAGAAATGAGGACACATTGTGGTATTTATTTCCCAAGCAAGTCCCCAATTTCCTTGTATCTATATCTCTGGGTGTACCATCCCCCACTCCTTCATGTGTCCAAATGTTACCTATTACTTATCAAGCTTTGTCTGATAATATTCCTGTTCTCACATCCAACCAGACTTAAAATGATCAATTATAATTAATTATAATAATTTATTATAAAAATTATTAATTATAATGATTTAAAGTCAATAATATTAATGTTATTTCCTTGACTACTGCTACCATTACGGGACACTTATTTAGTGCCAGGCATTGTCCTTGGCCCCCATCATACGTGATCTCATTTAATCCTCATACAACTCAGTAGGGGTTTCTACAGAAGAAAAAAACCGAGGCCACCCAGCCCTCCTCTTAACTCGTATCGCATTTTATCTGTCTTGTATTATTTATAACACTTTCTCACTGTAATTTGTATGTAAAGCTCATCTCGTCTAGGGAAGGAACCTCCTTTTTTGTACGTATCTCTTACTGTGCCCAGCACCTAGCTTTGCACATGCATAGCCGGTACCCATTCATTTGTTGAGTGAGTCTTGCCCATGGCTTGTCCCCAAGATGCCTTAAGTGCCTGTGGATCTGTTAAAAGTCTGAGCAGATGCACCAATGGAAGCTGCGCGCCCATCCCCACACCTTATCATCTCTGCCTGCCTGAGCGGCTCCCGTTCACACGTTAAATTGAAAGCAGCGACCGATGCTCTATTTAAAGTGTCCTCGAAAACGGTACTCAAGTGTGTAACACAGCTATTTCACTGATGTGGGCCAGGTATTTATGGAGAGGTTGTTTTCCTTTGGATGGGGGCGGGGGTGTTGAAACCAGAAGCCATTATATGACACCTGTGTGGTTGTCAAACGGAAAACAACGGAAAACAAAACAAAACAAAACCTCCTCTGCTAGTTACCTCCAGCTCTATCTAGACATCACCTCCCTGGTTATTTTCTTCATCAAGCCATGTCTCTTCCATCAGCATCCAAAGATCACGAACTATAACCTGGGGCCAGTAAAGCTGAAGCAGGAATTGTCCAGGGCAGGAAGAATAATTGCGGTGTTCACCATTAGCATTCCAGCACTGGCTCTCTCTGGGTTTGTTTGCCACCTCAGCTTGACAGCTTAATGGTTTGTGGGAGAAGGCACATTTTAGCACAGCTATCTCTACATCTTATGGGGAGGGGTAACTGGGGAAAGCACTAGGCGAAGTCTCTGGGGGAAGGGGCCTGTGTGTGGAAAACGCGCTGTTATGTTAGGGGAAACGACCAACTTCATGGGAGCCACACTGTGCCACGGCTTCGGGCAAACTGGTGATTCGTGTGTGCTTGTGCATGCTGTTGCTATCTGTCCCCCTTCGGCTCTCTGCCTGGGCACCTTTTCACTGGGCATCCTTTGAAATCGATCTTTATTGATTTTACTGATTAAATCCACCGCTGGCATTTTTGACAGCAGGAGTTTTCACTTGCTGAGCAACGCTGACATTCTGTTCCCTTTGCCCCGTCCCTCGCCCTCTCTCAGTTACAAATAACAGTACGAAGTTTCAAAGACAGTCCCACACCACACCTTCTGTTCTCGGGACCCAAGGTCTGCTTCCTCCACGAGCTTTTGGAGAATATCGGGGAATCCTCAACACCACAGTGCTGGAAAGTGTTTTCCTGGGTCCCGGCGGCGGACGTCTGGTCTAGTTTGCCAGGGGCTGGTTAAGCTAGAGGCTTTGGGCCACTGCATGTTAAAGTGACAGAACTGATATCTGATAATATTCCTGTTCTTACATCCAACCAGACTTAAAGTTATCAATTATAATTAATTATAATAATTTATTATAAAAATGTCTAGAATAAAAGCTGGCCCTCACAACACCCAAAGTAGGAGATCTAGGGACTCTGGCAGGAAACGTCTCCTGTGAGACTTCCAGCCCTTCTCTGCAATGACTGTGATTTGATTGATGGGGTCTCCAGGCAGCCTCTGACACGATGTCCTTGCTCTGCACAGTTCTGAACTCTGGGGCGATCCGTGTTTCTCAATGGGGGTGGCACTGGCATTTTGAGCAGGACAATTCTTCATTAGGCAGGATCGTCTTGCTCAGTGCGGGATGAACATCGCCGATCCCCTGAGTGCTAAAAGCCAGGAGCACTCAGTCAACCAAGAAAGCCTCTATCCATTTCTAGATGTGCAGGGAGCGGGGCGGGGACTGCCCAGGCTGAGAACTTATGCAAGTG
>NW_006434839.1:7438093-7449287 GCF_000325575.1 Pteropus alecto
GCTATTAGGAGTCTTTGGCAGCTGAATGACCTTGAACAAACCACTTCAGAAACTCTCTGAGCCTTCAGGGTCTTCGCCTGTTGAATGGTGATCATAGTAGAACCCATCTCTTTGGTTTGGTAGGAAGATTAATATTAGTGAATATTTATGAGTGCTTACGATGTGCTAGGCAATTTGCTAAGCACATCCTAGGTAGGATCTCACCCAGTCTTTGCAACCAGCCGCTCAGTGAAGTACGTTCCATCATTATTCTCATTTTTACAGATGATAAAACTGTTGTTAGTTCCACCTATGGATGCAAAGACTCAAGGTCATGCAGATAGCTGGATTATAACTTTGGTCAGTGGTTCTCAGACTTCAGCATCCCCCTGGAGGGCTTGTAAAAATCACAAATTGCTGGGACCCACCTCCAGAGTTTCTGATTCAGTAGGCATAGGATGGGCCTGAGGATTTGCTTTTCTAAGTTCCCAGGAGCTCTGGTGCTGCTGCTCTGGGGACCACATGTTGGGAACCAATGACTTGAGTCTTCTCATGTGTAACTCTCAAGAGTTTGTAATGTAGTGTCAGCTCTAAGAGAGTAGGTGGAGAGTACGTCCCTTCCCCCCATGCACACACAGCACACACCTCAAGGGATTTTGTCTGTTCTCTGTGGCCTTGGACAGGGTGCAGGCCCAGGGGCAGAGGACAGAGGAACACCTGGTCTTATCTTCACTGTCTATCTACTGAGGCTCCTTGTGTCCCTCAGCCCTGGGATGGAGAAGCAGATCCTAAGTCGGCACTAATGAGGTCATTGAGCCTTGTAGTGGGAGAGGAAAGGGCAAGGTGGGTGATGGGGTGGCAGCAGCCACAGGGAGACAAGCAGGGGCTGAGAGCTGGGGAAGTCCTGTAAGATGTGAGTTATTACAGGTTCAGAGACTTGTACTCAGGAAATGTAATTATTTCTATTGTTCTTGTGTCTTCTGTGACTATCAGATTTTTATTCTTCTCTTCTGACAATGTCAACCTATGCAAAGAGGAAACAAAGAAAGGAATTTATTTCCTCCATGCTTAGTCCAGGGTGCAAGGAGGGGAGAAGCATCTCTCTGTGGCTGGTCATGATGGTGGAAGCTGGAACCTAAGAGAGGGAAACCCAGAGAGGTGAGCGTGGGGCGGGCAGCTGCCAGCAGCATCCAGGCTTGCTTGGTCCAGCTGCCGTCCCCCCTGGAGGTCCTTCCAACAATGATATTGTTACTACCACTCATAGTTATCGATTGCTTACTGTGCGCCAGGGCTAATGCTGAGTGCTTTATAATAGTCATGGGGGATGGATCCTGCAACTCTATTTTATAGATAAATTTGGAGATTCATACATTTGCTCAGGTTCATGCAACGAGCAAGTGACAGAGCCAGACTTGAGGCCTAGGGCTGCACAAGGTCCAGGCTTGTACCTTTTTTTGCACCAATGCTCAAATAAAACCTTGGCACGTGCCTCGTGTGCATCAGGGAAGGCTCTTCCCTCACTGCTGGGGTACTTGAGTTCCACTCGCCTTGCGCAGAAGCAGGTACTTCCTAAGCCTTCACAGGCTTCAGACCAGCCACTGCCCAAGACCTTGCCCTTGAACCTGATCTGGTCATACGAACTCACAGGGCCTGAGTGTCTTCCCTTTGGGAGCACCAGGACCCCTCTCCTCTCTTGGGGAGCTGCAGTGTGGATGACTGACATGTCTGGGCTCCTGGAGGAGAGGTAGTTGGTGGTGGTGTCCTCCACCCACAGCTGTGCTGGGGCTGTCACAGGAAGCCTTGGCTCCAGCCACCACCCCTGGTGTTTGCAAGCCTCACGCACGTGCCTTTTTCTCTACATGAGCGTCTGAACGGGGAGACCCAGGGAAGGGGAAGGCGAGAGGGGACGGCGGTATGATGTCTTTTCTAGAAGGAGCTGAAATGCTAGCAAGGCCCAGGTCAGGGCGGGATCAGCGATGCTCTGCATCCCACAGAGGACTTGTTCTGTGCTGGGGGATTTTCCCCTCTGCTGGTTCGATAAACGGTCCAGGGCTGGGTGTACGGACTGAGCGTGTGGGTCGTGGTGGCCCCCACTGCCCGTGCAATTCCCCATGAAATTGACAACAGGAGCTCCTGGCTTGAAGAAGAGCTTGATCCAGATAGAGACACTTTTCTTTTTCTTCCCATTCTTACCAGAGCTTTTCCTGTCATTGTCGATTTGACACTTCACTTTCAGAGGAACTTGGGCCTTCATTGCTTGCATCCCCCTCCCTCCGTCCTGTGCAGCGGAAGTCCAAGCTGTGGTCGGTGTCGGAGTGAAGGCCCCCTGCCCTCTGCTGAGGCACGTGACCCTTGGCCCTGGGATACCCTGTAATTCTGTTTCAAAGTGCCTGCCCCAAACCAGGGAATCCCAGCTAAAGCCCTTAAAAAGGGTCTTAACGTTTTTGAAATAGTGCTTCCAGTGCTGAAAATCGTCTCGTTCAGGACAATGAGTAGACTTAAAGGATTAAAACCCTTCCAAAAAGGCTGCTTTATCATTTTTTGGCCAAAAAACAACCACTTGGTCTTATCATTGATTTATAATTACCATCAAAGCTCTCACATGTTGAGGATCGAAATCTCTGCCTTATGACCTCTGCTTACAGGCCCTGTTTCTGCCCTTTAGAATTCCAGAAAACTTACTTTCTCCTCCAGGTAGCAGCCCCCAAGTTCAGTTTAAACGTAAGCTGTCTCTTCCAGACTTCCTGGTTCTCTCTAGTTGTTTGTTTCCCTTTCATTTTTTTCAATCAGAGAGTGAGGTCAACTTTGTAACCCTCCCTTGCAAAAAAAAACAGAGTCTGAGACTCAGAGTGGGAACTCAGCAGTCCCTTCTCAACAAAATATGCTTTTTTTTCTGAAATACTCCGCTCGCGAGTATCTCTTCCTCCCCCGACTTCTCAGAATTAGGACCTTGGACTAATCAAAGTCAAACACCTCTACAGGGCTTCTCCTCATGTGGGGGATGGTTTATGAGTAGCTGCTGGATGAGGCAGAGCCTTGGGCTGGCTCTGGGGTTACAGCCTTCCAGCCTCTCTCTGCAGCTGCCTCCTGGTACAGTCCTCTGGGCTGACTTGCCTATGGACTGGCTGCCTAATTAGTCTCCAGGTGTCTGGAGCCCCAGTGGAGCAGTCTATATCAGGGAGGCTTACTCGGAGGAGAACGTTGGATGTGCCAGGCGGGGCTCTTGCAAGGGGCCTTGCCCAGAAGACTTTTTCTCTGTTCTTCCTCGCCCGTTCGCATCTGATTCCATCCATTGAGACCTGGCGTGGCAGCGGGGTGTGTGCACACTTGAAGGTAGAAGCAGGAGAGTAGTTTGGTCTTTCCCTCTATAATCTGCAGCTTCTCTCCAGGCCTGGATCCAGAGCGGGGATTGAGATAGAATGATAAGAATTAGTCTCTCCTAGGGAACGAAAAGAGGAAATACTGAGCTTCCAGCGGGGAGCAATAAACACAAAAATGATGGCAAGAATAGCGGTTAGCACTGATGTCACAGCTACTTCGTGCCCAGCACAGATTGAAGCATTTACACATATCAACTCACTCAATCCTCACAAAAACCTCATGCAGCATGTGCTGTCAGACCTCCATTTTATACATGGGGAGCCTGGGGTTCAGAGAGTAACTTGTCCAAGGTCATAGGATAGATGTGCATTTTTCCCCAAGTTTGGCACTCCTAATCGTGAAGCAGAAAAGAACTGGAGAGTGGAGGCTGCGAGCCTAGGATTGATTCCGGGCTCCACTGCAAACCGCCTGTCCTCTGGGAATCCCAGATTCCTCCTCTGTCATAAGGTGCTAGTAAGACTCTCGTGGGGTTGTGGAGAGGATTAACTGAAATAGGGGTTGGGGGGCCAGTGACCGCCCAGTGCCGGTAGGTGGCAAGGTCTCAGTAGCCAGCTCCTATCATGAAGGGAAGATGCCTTTACTGTCATCACAGCGACAATATCCTGTCAGTAGGGACTTCAGAGGGGACCTTAGCCAAGGAATAAAGCGTGAGTCTGGGAGCAAAGGGACCTGGCTTCACACCTTGCTTTTGTCTTCTTTGGATGAATTGGTAGGACACTGCCATAGGTAAGTGAGATGCTTGAAGTGCTTGATTACAAAGGACCCCACTCCTTTTCCTCAGGGACCCCAAATCTGCAGCCGATGCGAACAAGAGGAGAAGGAGGAGAAATACGTCCGCTGAATGGTCCCAGCCACGAGACGGTCTTTACCAAGAGCTGGATCTTGAGGTTCATGAGTTGTGATCCTACCTCCTTATTCCCCCACTGAAGCCTACCAGCCAGACTATGGTCCCTTCTCTGCCCCAGCCAGCCCAGGGCACCCCTCAGCCCAGTGGGGAACTGGTGTGTGCAGGCTGCGATGTTTTTGGCTTGCGTTTGCCTCCATGAGGCAATATCTCAAAGTAAATCAACCCTTGTAGGGAGGTTCTTCATTAATGAAGTATTCTTCCTAATAATTCTATTTTTTTTTTTTTTGAGAAAGGAATGATTTCAGGTCCTGTGGCTTATAATGTGGAGGATAATGTGTTCATGCTAGAAGCAGAAGGATCACACTTTTTTAATCGATGACTAGTGCTCACATTATTTATATTGTTTTCTATCCAGACCCTCCTTATAGAAATCTTTTAGAATCACTTGCTTCTTTTTCAAAATGCTGGATTGTTAAAATGAAATGATGCGATACATCACAAATCCCCTTGACTGGCACAGATATGCTACCATCTCTTGCAAATACTGATGGCAAACTAAGGTGTGAGGGGACCGTGTCAGCCCCTCAGCGTTACGGGAGCCCTATTCTGCCCTCAGGACACCTGCTGTATCCTGCGGGACACAGGCTCGTCAACATACTAACTCACGGGGGTGCCAGTTCTGTATTTAGAATATGGGTAGAGCCATTACCTTTCATTCTTTTGAGATAAAAATATATGTAAATAGAACTGCGAAGGTTGTCTTCTCATATCTCTTTATTTTGGAGACCACCGAAATAAGAGACCTGGCCTGCCAGACAGCCCGGCACCTGTATCGTTTGGTCTAACTCTTGGCTTTTCTCACTTTGGAGACACACTCCTTCTCTCTTTACTCTCTCCGTGGTCCCCTCCCCCACTGCTCTATCTGTCCATGGGTTCACACTTGTGTGCGTCTTCATGGGCGTGTCCCTGTCTCAGACTCTCACCTCTGCACTAGGTGTGAACATGTGGACACTAGGCGGGGGAGCTGGGATGGGCGGAGCCCCAGGCCCTGCTTCTCTCTGCTAGAGGACGAGATGCTCCTCCTTCACTGGAAATGGTGGGAGGAGTGAGTAGGACCGGTGGCCCTGTGGTAGGTTCGTTGGGGAGCACTGGATTAGGGTCAGGGAAGAGCGAGACTTGCTGGTGGATCTCACTGAGTATGTCTGTTCCAGCCAAGGAGAGAGAAGTATTGAGTCTTTCCTTCACGGATGCTGTCTAGTTTTCCATTTCAGAATGAGCTCCAGCTCCCCGCTCCTCTTTACCCCTACACTCACATCAAGCTGTGGCTTTCTTTTTACTGGCCTTTCCCTGTAAGTAGGGTCAGCCCTGGGAGTCATCACAGAGTGGCCATTCTGTTTCCCAGCCTCCCCTTCTTCAACCTCCCCCTCCCCCTGTCAAGGGAATGTCTCTCGGTCTCATTGCTTCTGTTGTCCGGTAAGTTGCCAAAATACCAAACGAAACGACAAAACGAAACAAAACAAAAAAAACACCTTAATCTGTCCTTTAGAACAGCCCCACAGGGATCTGTTTCTGTAGGCAGTGGGACTAAACCTGGCGTCCCAGGATAAAGGGATGACTTGTCCTTGTTTAAGGAGCTGTGTCGGTGTGGGGTGACGGCGCCGAGGCAGGCTGTGAGCAGAGGAAAGGCAAAGAGCCGACAGCAGGCAGGGGAAGGGGCGAGAGCATGCTGGGCCTGCAGTGGGAGAAGCCCGAGGACCGCACCGAGTCAGAGCTTCCTGAGGTGGGCAGGACAGCTACAGCCTCCTAGACTGGCAGAGCAAAAGGAGAACACAGACCCAGAAACATAAGATGAGACAAAAAAAAAAGGTCTTTTTTTTTTTTGTAGAGCCAAGATTTTTTGTTTTAAGCAAGCACAGGGGACTCCCGATGTGTAAGGGAATCTTTGAATTATTGGAAGAGGCTTTGGGGATGGAAAACTGGGCTGAGGCCTCCGTGGATTTGGGGAAACTCTTTGAATGGGGGGCAGGGGTGGGTATCTGGAGACTCTTCTCTAAAGCTATGTGGCTGGTTCACAGGACAAGTTAAATCTTTTCATGTTGGAGGCCTGGCACCCATCTAGTTCCTGAATTTACGATCCGCCCAAGGATTTGTCTACCTTCGAGGGGGGCTGAGAGCACTGTGAGGGATGCTCTAGGGTCCATTTAAGATTGTGTGAAACTGATCATTTGTTCTTTCAACTGTCATTGTGCCCTTACACTGCGCTGAATATTGTGCATTGAACTACACATAAGAAACATATCTTCAGCTCGGTAGGGCTTATGCAGCAGCAAAGCGATGCAGATATAAATACAGTGGCGAATGCGAAGCAGAAGGTGATGAGTTCTGATGTGCGCACACATCGCTTTGGAAATTCAGGGAGGGAGAGGCTATTCCTTTGGCTCGGAGGTGAGGACGGGTTTGTGAGGTGATAATCAATTCCACGGACCACCTCATTTATTCCTCATCGCAACCCAGATGCCATCCCATTTTACGGTTGAGGAAACTGAGGCCTAAAGGGGATCAGTAATTTACCCAAGGTCAAGTCTGCGCAGCGTAGAGTTAGGGAAGGAGGGAGGAGGGAGGAGAAGGGAACCTCAGGCAAAAGGAATGATTTGGTGAAGGTGTCAAAGCAGGAAAGCACAGGACATGGACGGACCAAGGAGAGTAGTTTTACTGGAGTGGAGATGATGAAGGCCAGGTGGCAGACGTCTTTATAAGGCTAAGTCTGTCCTTCATTCTGTAGGCAATAGGGAGCCACTGACGATTCCTGAGTAGGAAAGTGTCGTGATCAGAGCAGACAAATGGTTTGGAAAGAGGAGAATCTGGAGATGCACGGAGCAGTAAGAGGTGACTGTAACAGTCACATAAGAGACGCCACGGCGTGCCCAGAGGACAGTGTGAAGTCTTCCTACTTTGGACAACGTAGAAGAGAAAATTCCCTTTCATTCTGATATGAGGCAACTGATTTCACAAGAATGAGGGTAAAGTGGTCCATGTTCCAATTCCTTCCAACTTCATCCACACATTTGTGGCACTAGTTATTGCTCCATCCTTTTTCTGTCTCTTTATTGGATTTCTTTGACACAAATACCAGTTATTTTTTAGATCATTCTAACACCAGTTTATTGGAATGAATAAAACATCTTTTATGTCTTTAGACATTGATCGATGTTGAGGGAGGCAGTAGTTGAGTGCAAAGGTGGCGTCTGGAAGCATCTGGATCACTGGGCTAAAGGTACTGCAGTGAAGAGAGCCCTGAGCTCAGGTTCTCAGTCCAGTCAAGAACTCCTTGTGTGATCTCTGATTGCAAGTTTCTGCACCTGCAACATGGGGCTAATAACACCTAAGCCAGTGAGAAAAAAGACACGGTAGTAAGAAAAATGAGAGTCTGTGTCTCACCGGTTCTCGAAGTATGGTCCCCAGGCCAGCGGCATCGGTGTCACCTGGGGACTTGTTGGAAATGCAGATTCCTGAGCCCTTCCCCAGATCCACTGAAACACAAACTAGAGGTGAGCTCTCCAGGTGATTCTGTGGTGCATGGTCAAGTTTGAGAACCTTTGCTGCTTAGCATAGCACTTAAGCATTCAGGCTCTTACCTGAACTCTCTCCTGGTCTGTTACAGGGCCTCTCAGACTGCAGTGTCTTCGCAGCCACCTGGAGGCCCTGTTTACACACAGGCTCCCTAGTCCCGGGTGGGGCCCAGGAATTTGCACTGATAGCAATTTCCCAGGAGAGAAGCCCTGCTTTATTACACGCTAGCTTTGTGGGCTTGAATAGGATTCTTGCTCTTTCTGCAACTCGGTTTCTTTATCTGTATCATAAGGATTATAATAGTATCTACCTTATAGGCTATTATGAAAAATAAATGAGGTAATTTATGTAGAGTACTTGCTACATTATACCTCAATCAACATTCTTGTTATTAATGAATTTGTAACATGCTTTACAAATACAGAGGGTCATTGTGAAATCTGATGGCAGAAGACTGCGGTGGGTCTATTTTTAAAAGATTTTTTTTTTTAATCGTGGTAAAATACATAAAACATGAAGCTGGCCATTTTAAGTGTACAATGCAGTGTCATTAATTATATATTCACAATGTTATACAATTATCACCACCATCTATCTCCAGAACTTTGCAATCTTCTCAAACTGAAACTCTATTCACTAAGCAGTAACTCCCCAGTCTCCCTCCCACTACCCTCTGGTAAGCTCGAATCTGCTTTCTGTCTCTCTGAATTTACTTATTCTAGACATTTCATATGAATGGAATATTTGTCCCTTTGAACTATAAATAAAACACTTAGCATGTTTTTAAGGTTCATCCATATGATAGCATGCATCAAAACTTCATTCCTTTTTTTATCACTGAATAATATTCTATTGTATGAATATATCACATTTTGTTTATTCATTCATCTGTCGAATGGATAGTTTCCTATTTGGGGCTCTCATGGCTAAAGTGAACATTGGCGTACGCATAGTTGTTTGAATCCCTCGTTTCAATTCTTTTGGGTATATATGTACCTAGAAGTGGTACAATCGTCAGATTATATGGTAATTCTATTTTTAGATTTTTGAGGAACTACTTAACTGTCTTCCACAGCACCTGCACCATTTTACATTCTTACCACCAATATTCAAATGTCGCACATCCTTGACAACTCTTGTTGTTTTTTGTTTGAATATAGCCATCCTAGTAGGTGTGAAGTGGTATCTCACTGTGGTTTTGATTTGCATTTCCTTAGTGACATCTTTTCATGTGCTTCTTGGTCATTTTTATATCTTCTTCGGAGAAATGTCAAGTCATTTGCCCATTTTTAAACTGGGTTGTTAGTCTTTTTGTTGTTGAGTTGTAGGACTTCTTTGTACTAGACCCTTATCAGAAGTATGACTTGCAAATATTTTCTCCCGTTCTATGGGCCGTCTTTTGAAAGGGTCTTTAAAAATACAGTTTTATTGAGGTAAAATTGATACACTATAAACTGTATATTTAAAGTATATAATTTAATGGGTTTTGACGTATGTAAATGCCTGTGATACCATCACCACAATCAAGAGAATGAACATAGCCATCACCTGCAAAAAGTTTCCTGATGACCCTTTGTAATTCCTCCTCCCTGCTCTTCCTCTCTCAGTTAATAAGGTTGCAGGAGATACCCTGTCGTTGACACTGAAGCACACCGGGAAGTTACCCAGTCTGGGACTCAGGATACCAGGCTCCGGGTGCCCTGGCTCTGCTGTCGGTGGGTGCTGATTTGAAGAGCCCCTCCCTTCTGCGGGCTTACCTGCGTGTGACAGCGTTCAGCGATCAGTGGTTCCCATCCACTCTGGCTACATATTAGAATAACCACTAGGGAAGCAAGTGATTAGTGCTTTTTATAAAAGCAACACTTTACTAATTATTTTATAATTAATTTTGGATAATTATTGCTTTTTAAAGAATACTGATATCCATCCCACGTCCTCTGAAGGAGAATTTCTGGGGGTGGGATCCTCAGGTCTGTGCTTTTTAAAAAGCTCCCCCAGTAATTCTGATGCACTGTAAGTTGAAATGATTTCCCACACGGCCTTCTTATCTAAAATTCCATGGTTGACGTGTCGCTTGGTAGCCCTCATATCGATTTTAGTTTTTTCTCTCGAAACACCATGAGGTAGGTAAGAAAGACATAGCTCATTTAAAGACAAGGACACAAATATATAGAGTGGATTAAGGACCTGAGTTAGATGTAAATCAGAGTAAGAGCTGGAAGGTAGAATGTATTTTCCATTATTTTCTTTAATTGCTGTTAAACAAAGTGATACCAGTAGCTTCCAAGTAGGTTCTGTCAGGGTGGGGTTACCGTGTGTGACTTAGACAGTGTATCAAGAGATGAACAGATTCTCAAGACTAACTCACTCTAATTTCCTAGGGTATTGACATTTAAGGTAAAATGCTGCCTTATTTATTGTAATGGAGTCTGTTCCTATCTAATGAATGAAAAAAATGGCGGTTATTCTCTTAGACATCCTTTGTCTAGGAGGAGCCTTCATGGTAGCCAAGTATCTGGGGACACGTGTTACCCGAAGTGAGTCAGTGAGATGCTTTCAGCTGCTGTTAACAGAGCCCAATAGTAGTGTGAATAATAAGTGAACGATCCCATCACATGAGAAGACCGCGGGCTGGGTGGCTGCAGGTGGGTCAGTCAGTGATCCAACGGCATCACCATGTCCTCATCGTCTCTTTTCTCTGTCATCATTTCTTCTCTTTGCTCGGCCAAGGCAAGCATATCAGTGATGTCTCCCCACATGGTCAGGAGAAATCTACAATAGTTGAGGGCACCATGAGTGACAGACAAGTGAGGGAGAGGGTGCTGCTTCCCCTGGAGTCCCCAGCAGGCCTCCCGTTTGGTCCAGTTGACCAGGTTTGAGTCTCATGGCTGTTCTGAAACTCATCACTGGCAGAGGAAGAAAGCCACCACAACGGATTTAATCCAATCACAGTTAACCACTCGGGCTGGGAAATCACTGGCTTATTCAGTCATGACGGACCCCCTCCTGAGGTGGGGCCCCATAGAGTAGGTGAACTCCTGAATAAATTTGGGAGATACCAGCAAGAAAGAATTTGTGGGGGGTTGCCGCCCTCATGGGGGAGCATAGAATCGGAACCAGGAGGCTGGTGTTTTCAGAACTGTATCATCCATGCCATGGAGAAGCCTGATGACCGCCCTCTGTCCTTCCTCAGACTATGCCTCCCTGGCAGCCTCCCCACCCCCACCCCTCAGTTAGTATGAGATTAAGACTCAGTAGTTCTTACTAACTTGCTCTATTCTCCAGGCCGACCTCTCTGAGCTGACTAACGCTGTCTTCATTCAGGCTGTTTAGATTACAGCCTTCTTGAGTTACATTCTCATCCAGAGTAAGAAACCGTGTCACCCTGAGTGGGCTTCGGTCCCCTGCTCTTTCAGC
>NW_006434839.1:7450769-7465342 GCF_000325575.1 Pteropus alecto
AAGTGAGGCATCCGGGCGAGGTGTCTTGAAGTTGAATGCCGTTTGCGTGCGAGAATAGTAAAGCCTTCGAGCCTGGAAATGAGCTGGGAATGGATGAAACAGAAACCCATACTTTGCTCAGATAGTCTTATTTTATGCTTCTTTCTTTTCCTATGTTTATCTTGTTTTCCTCTCAGATTTCAGAAAATCATAGAGAAAATTGTGGCCTCTTTCAGCTGTGCTAAGAGGAACCAGGAGAAGGAGGTGTAACAGGTGTGCAGGCTTCTGCCAGGAGGTTAAGGAGAGGTGCTATGTATCTACAGGGCCGCGGAGTGGTAACACCATGTGTCACATGGGTAGGCCGTGAGCAGAAAGGGGAAATTGAAGAGGTCGGAGTCTATACCTCTTGTTCCAGGAGCTTCTCCTCACCTAGAGATTTCCTGTCCAGACCTAAATCTTAGAAGCTTTTTTCCCCACTAGGTAAAGCAAATTACCTTAAATTTCTCAGTCTACTTGACGGAAGTTTTATAAAAAGTAAGGGAAAAATAGATGTAAAAGTGTTTTGAGGAATGGAAGCCAACATACACCAACATTTCTCAAAGCGTGTGCCGTGGAACAACATTCCTGGAGATACTAATAGGTATTAATCAATAAAAGTGTTCCTTAGTCAATAATGTCTGAGAAACCCTGGTTAATAAGCCTTCAACAGGCATCTTTATCAAAAACCTCTTAGGACGTTTAATAGGTTCTTGAAGAGGGCGATATGATATGGTATTTTCCAAACCTGCTTAATCGGAGACTCTTTTAGAGCAGAGGTTTGAGAAGAATCGGTTCTTCTCAGAGCTCTGTTATTATAATGGCGTGGGCCCAGGGCTGCATGTGGGTGAAGGGGGCATGCTTTCATTCAGCAAGCTTCGACAATCGCTCGTTCACATTTTCTCCTGTCATCATTTCTGCCCATTCTCACCGGTGTGCATGAAATGGCAGCTTTGAGCAGTTTAAAAATTCAGAAAAGTTTTTTTTTTATTTTTGGAGAGAGTTAATCCATTTCTCTTTATTAAAAACTGTCTTCCATGCTGCAGCATGGCTGAGCCTTGAAGACAGGCTAAGTGAAATAAACTAGACACCCAAGGACAGTTATTACATGATTCCACTTTAAATGAGGTACGTAGAATCGTCAAGTTCATAGAGACAGAGAGTAGAATGTCAGTTGCCAGGGGCTGGGTTGAGGGGAGAGGTTTGGGGAATTATTGGTTTAATAGGTAGAGTTTCAGTTTGGGATGATGAAAAAGTTCTGGAGATGGATGGTGGTGATGATTGTACAACAGTGTGAATGTACTTAAAGCCACCAAAATGTACAATTAAAAATGATTAAAGTGGTAAATTTTATGCTAAGTATAGATTTACCACGGCTTTTAAAAAAGTTAATATTATAAAAGCTTTTGTCCTTAGGTCCGAGTTCTTGTGGTTTCAGTGAAATTTCTTCCAGGCTCCAGCCTGTAGACCTTCATGGTTTGCGTAACTGGGATCCCAGGGTGCTCCTTGCAACTTGAGTGAAGAGAGGGCTTCTTGCTAAGAGGTGTGTGACTGATGCTGATGGCCCCTTGCCATGTTCGCTCCTTTAATATTAATTAATTTTAGTTGGAAACTTATGAAATTTATAACTTAGTCTGCTCTTCAGAAGCATTTGCAATTTCCCTTTAATAAAATCAAAGTTTTGATGTGTTAGTTCCTCTTTCACAAAAAATAAGTCTAAAATGCTAGTCCCTAATTAAAACATTTTAGCTGGCATCACCTCCTTCCAGCTGAGATTCCCTGGTACAACCTCTCCATCTGTCAAGGAATTGTCATAAGCAGAAGACCCTGACACCTATGGGACTTTCTGCAGGTTTAGGTTCAGATCTTAGCCTCATTTCATAGAACTTATTGAAGATTAGTTTTTCAGCCAGAAAATAAGGATACCATTGGTACCTTCTTTCGAGCATTTAAATGAGATGCCTTATGCAGACCACACAGCTGGGTTCTCTGTTAGCTACTTCCTTCCGTGGTTCCCTTTGGTATCAACCTGGGCGGGGCCAGCTCTGCAGACAGCCTTGCCCTTGATGTCTCATGCAGAACCCTTGACCTCTTTGCTCCCCGCCTTTCTTCCTCCCCAGTCTCCCCACATCAGTGCAGTGACTCAACTACCCACCCAGGTGCCCACGCCAAAATAAAGGCGGGATTATGAATTCCCTTCCTTCCTCCTTTCTCATTTCCATAGTCCCAGCGGGCCCTGTTGGAGCAGTGACTTCTGTCTGTTCACCACTGGCATCTGAGCCAGGCCACCATCACCCCTCAGTGAACTCCTGCACGTCTCCTGTTCTGCCCACAAACCATTCTCCATCCAGCAGCCGGACTGACTATGTCACTCTCTTGCTTAAAACCTTTTTCATGGCTTCTCGTGCCATTTGGAATGTATTCAAATTCCTTCCCGTGGTTTTAAATGTCCTCTGTCATCTGCCCCCTGCCTTTCTCACTGACCTCATTACTCACACTTCCCTGCTCACTCGATGCCTTCCAGCCCCTCAGCCTTCTGCCTTTTCCTTGCCAAGTCTGTCCCCTCTGCAGCGTTCTTGAACTCACTTTTCCTTTGGCCTAGAATGCTCTTTCCTCAAACCTTTGCATGGCTGGCTCCTCCTGGTCATTTATTCCCCCTAGAAGTATCACCCCAGAGAGACCTCTACTGGTCACTCCAGCTACGGAACACCCTGCCCCCGACAGTTACTCTGGATCAAATGACTATGCCTTCTTTTTTATCTTTTAAGGTCTTAACACGATCTGAAAGTAACTATTTTTCTTGTTTATTGTCTGTCTTTCTCCCTGTTGGATATAAGCTCTGTGACATCAAAGACCTTCTTGCCTTACTCATTGTGCATCCTCCGAGAATGTAGGTTCCTGGTGTGTAATAGAAGCTGAATTAAGTGTCGTCGAATAAAGGCAAGAATGGACTTGGTTCATCTTCCCTGCTTGATGCTTGGCCCTTTATGCCATTCCTTGGCCACCCCAAATTTTCCAATTGTCCCACTGCCTTGGGATGAAGAAAAGGGACTTCTTTATCACAGGCATGTGGTCAAGGCCTATCAAGGTGATGGCAAGCCAAAATCATTTTGTTTTTATACTCTACTAAGCTGGAATGCCTCCCTCTCCTCCAAACGACTAGGCTCGGCAATGGGGCCTTCTAACTTGTCTCTCCCACTTTCGATATTCAGTCTTCCGTGATGGCTCTGATGGGTGTCTTTCTGGTTTACAAGGGAAGTACTGGACCCATCAGAAGACCTGGACTGTAGACATATGAAGAGCTGGCTTTGGGCAAGTTAATGAAATTCTCGGAGTCTTGGTGTCCCCATCTCCACAATAATAATTATGGGTTAGACAGGGATGGATGTGTATTTTTGGAGTCATGAGTTTTTATCGCATGTGAAGGAGCGTGTAAAAGGCAAGGTACTATACACACACGAGAGGTGGCGGTGGAGTTGCAGGCCATGTAGAGGAGGAGGTGGCTAGAGCTGGCAGATAATTTCCTATCTGTATGAAACACTCTGTGTTTCTCTCCGCTAAGCGGTGTGTAGAGCAGACCCATGAGAGCTGCTGGGTCTACTTAAAGGCTTCCTGGGTTTTGCAGTGGATGTGACCCTCTGTCACAGCTTGGATCCATCGCTTGGCCTCTTGTACCCCCAATGGCACAGCTTCTGAGCAGATCCTAAAAGGCAGTGTCAACAGCATCAAACATGAATCCTTCCTCTGCCCGGCCTTGCCCTGGGCCCTCCAGCAACACTGCCCCTGCTGTATTCTCACCACCTGGAGAAGAAGTGCATGAGCAATTCGTGGGGATGCTCCGGGAGGGAACCAGTCCTTACCGAAATGCTAGTGAGCGGGTCCGGTGTTGATGCTGGGGTCAGAGGGTGACTTGCTGAGGACTATGTTGTGTGGCTGCCTTATGGTGACGGGCACCTCGGGGAATGGCGCCTGTGTGTCTTCACCCTTCTCTGCCTCCTTCGGGAGATGGTTATGGGGTGGGATTCAGATTTCCTTCTCCTCACCTCATGAGCTGCTGGTGTCAATACAGCAGCAGGGTGAGATCTCAGCAGAGTGGGCTGAGCAGGGGCAAAGGGTTAGAGGATGGGAATTTGTTACTTAACTCATAATCATTGCTGGAAATCGCACATGTCTCTTTGGTCATTTGACTCATAGGTATGTGTCCAGCAGGTGGGAGAGGCAGCATGACTCAGTGACCTGGTCCTCACGGCTGGGGACCCAAACCCTGAGAGCACATGGAAATAAGGAGAGGATGGGCCAAGAACAATCTCCTTATGAAGAATAACGCATGAGTGTTACTCGATCAATCCTAAATATTTTAAAAATTCAGTGTTGTCATGGCGATGGAGATTATTTCCAAACTTTAAGATATAAAATCTCCTCTTCTGCTGCCTTCCCGCATATTCCCAGGTAGTAGTGCCTGGCCCCCAAACTCTGTTGCAGTAATTCTGAGCATTTTTTCTTTTAAGGAGTGAATATAGCTCTGTTCAGCTTCCGGCTGCAGGGGAGATTTCTGCCAAGATTTGCGGCACGCAGCTGAAATATGTCTTGTATTTTACGAGCGTTGGCTCATCGCGGAATTAAATAGCACTAATTACATGAATATAGACCAGCAAGGGAGACAACTGTTCACTTCCTGATTTCCTCTGGAATCGAAAAAGAAAGGGAGGAGGTAGAGGACAGGAAGGGCTGGGGAGAGGGGGGCTGGTGTCTCAGAACAGCAGAAGTGCTGCCACTCGGCTCTGCTGCGGCCCAGACAGGCCTGCTCCCTCACCGTGCTGGCGTTTGCTGACGTCACTGGCTTCCTTGCGTGAAGACTCCATGGGCTGTGGGAAGCAGGTCAGCCCCGATGGCGTGGCAGTGACAGGCTCTGGGAGGCATTTCAAGATCAGAGTGGTAACTGGGAGAGATGCTGAGGCCCAGGGATCTGAGAGCGATGGGTACCCCCAGCACCCTGCGTTTAGCATCATTCCCAAACTTTTTACTTTTTTTTTTTCAGTCAGAAAAGTCTAGTTAGAGATTTCACAAAAGTCTAAGGAAGAACATTTTTATTCCTTTTTTTCATTTCCTTTCTGGCTAAGGATAGGAAATGGAATGGGTAGAATTGCGTTATCATGGAGTGTGAGTTAAGCCCTTAGGTGGGTGAGGGACCTCAGGGATTGGAGGCCTCCTGCTGACTCTTCAGTCACCTGTCACATGTAGTGGTCCCCAGAGGTCAGAAGAAGCGAAGACCTCTTCTGAACTTATTAGGATCTGACTCAGTGAAACAGACCAGCACTCGATGGCTTCGAAATAGGCCAACAACGTCAGGGATGAAGTGTGTCCTTATTGTGAGAGAGAAAATAAGGTCGAGGAATGTGGCTGAGGCCCACTTAACAGATGAGTTCCCCGTGTTCTGTGAGGACGGGCTGTCCCAAAGCCCCCACAATGTAGCTTTAGGCTGCTAGGAAGCCAATTTAAGCAAAGATACAAAAAGTCTCAAGGGAAGCTTCAGCACCAACTCTTTGTTTTCCAGAGGTGAGGTTGTAATGCTCACTACTACATGGCTCTGCCACAAAGGCCACTGTGGAACCCTCCCAACATCAGTGACAGCCTGTGTTCCATGAAGCCTAAAACACTACACTCTCACTTCTCCTAGATTTAGCCTAAAAAGAAACTTAGTGATCTCTCTTGCCTCATCACCCTATTTTCAGTAACAGTTTTACAGATGGGGAAACTGAGGCATCAGGCAAGAAGGGCAGCCACTTAGCGGGACTATGCTGTTAGGATGGCCATTCCTGATGCCTGTGTCTTCCTTGCCACAGAGATTTAGGGAGAGGAGGCTTTTATGGGTGACTTTGGTTGGCACGTCAACAGCTGTGAGCTAAGAATTCCCCGCCTCTTCCCCATTAAAGAAGAGGAGGGCCTTGAGAGAGAGGAGCTTGTGTGTGTGAAGCTGCCATGATGTGGCTTCGCTTACTAGCGTCAGGCTGGGAATCCAGGCAGAGGAGGTGGGAAGCTAAGGGGAGTGTGGGAATGTGTGTCTGAGAGAGCTGCAGGAGCCTCCTTCTCAGATGAAAATCAGTCAGCTAAGTAAGCTTTCAACACACTTTGCCCCAGGCCACAAGCATAAGACCAGATTGCATGAGAAAATGACTGTCCTTAGTGTGGGCTAGACCCCTAACCCCTTCTCTGTGACCCAAATGTCCACCCAGGGTAGCAAAAGTGACAGCAAATACTCCTTTTGCCTTAGCTTTGGAGTGTCTCGAACACCTTTGCAAGTCGTCCCTCCATGTCTGCACATCCAGAAGCCACATGGGAAGACTCGGAGCTAGCCCGCCCTGGACAGGGCATTTCTCATGGCCCGGGACAAGGGCTCGGGGGAGAGAGAGTGACGACATTGACACCAAATCCAGCTGGGGCATCTGACTCCAAATTCTTGGCAGGCCTGTTTCTTTAAATGAGACGTTGGAAAGAAGTTTATGATTCTTTGCTCCCAGCTCAGGCTGCTATTGAGAGTGCTATGTTTTAAAAGCCTCACAGCCCGACTTGGAGGAAAGAGACTCATTGCTTAGTGACTCCCCCACCCGGAGCACGGTGCCTGGAATACAAAGGGGTCACGGCGGTGTAATAATAGGGTTCCATCTGGGGCTGCCTGGGCTCACTGAAGCTCCTGCTCAGCTCTGCTGGGAACAGCAGACTCGGCCAGGAAAAGGTGGTTCTGGACCCCAGAGGGCCCCTCAAGGCCAAGGACAGGGCTGCCTGAGGGAGGGGAAACCATAGATGGGGCCTCAGGGGTCCAGGGAGGGCCTAATCTCTGAATGGGGGCTACTCAGAGACTCACCCCCCTGCAGAGTCTTCTTCCAGGCTGGTTCTAAAGGCTCTGTCCATGGTAATAGTGGTTGGTTTGTTTTGTTTTGTTTTGTTTTGTTTTGTTTTTCCCAGCCCCCTTTTAATAAACTGGGAAGTAAGGATTAAGAGCGTCCTGAGTAGCTGAGCTTGGTGCTGAATTTCCTGGGGACCGGGCTGGTTGCCTGGAAGCGCCTGGACTTCCAGTCTGGCTCCCTCTCTCCCTCTTCCTCACCCTTTATGCCCCTTGCCAGCCCTTCCCCCAATGCCGCATTTCTCTTGCTCGAAAGAACAGAAGCAGAAGCAGAGGGAAAGCAGCCGGGAGGGTTGACTCCTGTGCCCACGGCCTGCTCCAGCTAGCGCTGCATTCTGGTTTTGTGCTGAGTTATGGCCAAGCTGACCCTTTTGAGTCCCCCACCTGTACACGAGACTGTCCAGAGAGAGCGCTGTGACCTCCTCTTGGGAGAACAGTTGCTTTGACTTGATTTTTCCCCTTAGCGGGAGGGATGAATTGCACTGTGACACCCACACCCGAAGGCGTTTCCCCTTTTATGAACGTGGCACTCATTTCTGAGACGGTGACAAGAAGAAGGGGTGACAAGTAAAGCACACGGGGCTGCTTCATGCCCATCGCGGGCTTCAGACTGCAGCCAGTTGCACGACTGGACTATAGATGTTTCATGTAAATATAATTCTCAAAAAGAGAGGGAGAGAGGGAGAGAGAGAGAGAGAGAGAAAATGACAATTCACGGCTCCCACTTCTAGAAACCAAGAGTTTAAAGTGAGAAATGCAGACAGGAAAAAATACTGTTTATTTACTGAGGTTGTTATTCCAAATGTATAAGTTACAAATTGGAGCAAGACTCTTAAAAAAGGACATTTGTTCTTCTTGCTAATTTAGAGCAATGAATGTCTAGTGTTTCTCAGATGAAGTAGAAAGGTGACCTGTGCTGTGTCCCCAGTCCCCTCCCTGTCCTCAGATGCACACAGGTTGTCCCTCTCTAGGCCCAAATCTTCGGAAGGGCCATTGAGGAACACGAAGCATTTTTTGCCCTGTAGATGTTGGCATGGTCATCTCCCACGTCTCTGGCCTTGGCAGCTTGCAGTCTAGTCTGGCTTTGGGAACAGGGTGGGGACTGCTGACACCTGAAGAGCACTTTGCTTAGAGGCAGCCTGGTATGCCACAGGATCAGAGCCCCCAGGTGACCAGGCCCAGGTTTGAATCCTGGCTCTGAGAAGCAGCGGGCTGGCTGTGTTTCTTCCCATGTTAGGGCAGTGCCAACCTCTGCAGAGCTTGTCAGTGATTGGAGATGACCTCGAAGGGGCACAACCAGAGGGTTCTCTAGGAGAACCTCAGCCACCGGAGGGCAGGGGTCTTATCTTCTGCTTTGGAATGTCTATACCCTTTGTATCCACCTCAGAAATTGGCCACATGAATGAATGCATGCCGACTTCTAACAGCTGTGTCTTCCAGGTCATCTAAGTTTTCCTCACTGCAGTTTCGTTTTCAGGCCCAGCTTCTCCTCAGCAGGGTCTGCACTGCTTTTCTGTGCTGAGTTGGGCACTGGTTCTCAAAGTCTAATTTGTGGACACAAAGCGGCTCGTTATGATATTCCAGCTAGTGGACTGGCTGTTCTCATTGTAAATCATGTATGAGTGATGTAGTTTCTCTGATGCATTTCAAGTCATGCTTCAAATGGACAAAGTTGAGTGTTTTAAGTACTTATAAGCCCTGGATTAGAGCACGGTCAAACCAGCATTTGCATTTGGTCCCTGTTAGAACTAGGTAGGGAGCCCCAAAACCAAGATTTACTTCGTCCTTCATCTGCAGCTGATCCCAACTGCCATCTCATATGTTCTGCTGTGGAATAGTCATTCATTCATTGTTCATTCATTCATTCATTCATTGTTCATTCATTCATTCATCCATCCCGTCATCCATTTTTTCATGTGTTCCCAAACATTGGAACTGGAGAGAATAGTTGAAAAAAGGACATGATTTCTGACCTCCAGGAGCTCATCATTTTAGAGGAGGGACAGCATCAGTGTGTAAATACAACAGAGTTTGTAAAATATGAGAGACTCTGGTGGGCGCTGGTTCCTGTACTAATACATAGTAGGGGCATCCTAGGCCAGTGCCAGGGTCAGAGGTGGCTCTATTTGAAGAATGAGGCCATAGGTGAGGGGGATTTGGTGTTGGAGGCCTGCCAGCACAGCCCTCAAGGCATCTAGATGCTGGACAGACGGGGGATCATTATGCTTGATTATGAAAGTCAGCACGCACGCCTTCGCATACCTCCAAATCTCCCCCGGAATAAAGCCTCACTCTTTGCAAAATTCTAGTTTATCTCTATGGGCAGTGGGACACCAAGCTCTCTTTGGCGTGCTTGCTTCTTCTTATGAAAGAATAATCTAATGGAGAGGGTGTGGTGAGAGACACTTTACTCTTTTGGCTAGAAGGCCGGATTTTTATGGGTTAGGAGTCTTTCATTAACAAATGCCAGAACACTGAATCCATACCAGCTTATGCAATAGAGAAATTTTTTGGCTCATGTAACTGGAAACTATAAGCATAGAGCTTGCTTCAGTGCACGTGATATCACCAGGACCTGGGACACAGCACCCTTCACCCTCTGGCTCAGCTCTGCTGTCTTCAGTATGTTGGCTTCCTCTTTTCAGGCTCCAATCCCCACCTCCCACCCCCATGGTTACAAGATGGTGCCTGCAGTCCATCCCACACCTCTCCAAGTTCACGTCCATTGGAAGAGCTAGAACTTTTCCCTCAGCACTCTCATTCAAAGTCTAGGTGCCTCATAGAGATTCCAATCTGACCAGTCACCATGACCATACTGCTCTGTGCTCATTGATATGGGTGTAGGTCATGAATCCATCCTTGAGTAAGGGGTGGAGTCAGTTCCCCCAGAAGCTTTTGGTCTGAGAGAGGGTGAAGGGGTGGATCCCCAGGGGATAAATGAATGGCAGCAAAAACAACAGATGTCCACTATCTCTCAGTGTCTTTCAAATTATTTTTTATTATAACTGTATTGTTCAAGGTTCTCCAGAGAAACAGAAACCAGAGAGAGACAGAGAGAGTGAGAGAGGAGAGAGAGGAGAGAGAGATTGATCGATTGATTGATTTTAAGGGACTGGGTCACACAACCATGGAGCCTCCAAGTCCAAAATCTTCAAGGTAGGCCTGTGGACTGGAGACTCGAAGGAGAGCTCACGTGCAGTTCAAGTTGAAAGGCCATCTGCTGGCAGAATTCTCTCTTTATCAGAAGAAGTTGATCCTTTGTTCAATCATCAACTGATTGGATGCCCACTCACTCACATTATAGGGGGGCTTCTGCCTCACTCAATGTCTACCAATTTAAATGTTAATCTCCTTCAAAAACATCCTCACAGAGACATCCAGAAGAATGTCTGACCACATATCTGAGTACCGTGGCCCAGCCAAGGTGACACATAAAAGCAGCCATCACAGTGACCAACAGTAAGAAATACATTTGCATCACACCACGACTCAGTACATACTTCTATACAGCTGACACAAAAGTCTCGCTAAATTGTGCTTATCCTACCTAAATGATCCCAGGGGAGATCATTTTTCTCTTCTATTTTATTTCACTGAAACGTGTGTGACCCACTCAGATGGTTTCTGGACTCACGATGGGTTGCAGAGATGGCCTTTTGGAACACCATCTTAGAACGCGTCTTCCGAGTAGGCTGTTATTCCCGTAGCAAAGGTCCTGGGGGTTTGGGCTCTGTCCAGAGGCTCAGGGAAGTACTGTGGGCAACTGAGGGGGAGACCTGAAGAGCTTGCCGAGTCTCAGCGTGATTGTGTGTGACCTCAGCCAGGACTCGTATCGGCTCGTGCCTCAGTTTCCTTCTCCGTGATGGAGGTATCCTTATGAATACCTCTTCTACCTAACAGGGTTGCTGGGAACGATAACCTCAGAACGAGGTAATGTATATGAAAACACCTTGTAAACTCCAAAGTAATTTTGTGAGGTAATTGCTATTTTAATCTACTCTATAATAACTTTTCTTCTCTACCACTCAGGCATCTGAGAGGATGGTGCCATTTCACGAAAATTAGTTTGAGCTCTTCAAAACTTGCCACATTAAACAAAGACAGCCCCAATTTCTTTAATCAAAATGATGATCATCTCCTAAAAATGAGTCTCATCTCCCCTGGGATCATTTAGAATTAAAATCTGATTTCAAAGAAGGGAAAATTGCAGTGTGTTTGGGTTTGATTTGGAGGCTTTCACTTCTCCTGCCTTTTTGCCACTTTCCCACCCTGCCAGGTTCAGTGAGCCCTTTGGGGCGGACTGGAGATGACGTGGTCACATTACTTGCCTTTAAGAACCGGAATTGGGCTCAATGCCACCTCCAGTGCTTTGCTTCAAACCCAGCTAACTGATGTCCCGAGAGAGAAGTGGTGGGTGGGACTTGGAACTGGGATGAGGGTTTCCTAGGTCGGGTCACCACCCATGAAGACCAGTGTCCTGGCATGGAAACCATTCAGTTTTGCTGGAAGAGAACAGCCTCAGGTAGCCTGGGGGGCAGGGGAGCAGCAGCTCTGCCCACCTGTGGGCCCGCAGTTCGGGCGGGAGGGCGGTGGTGCCTGGTGGGGGTGGTGGTGCCTGGTGGGGGTCTCTTGGGAGGTGAGCTGGAGCCCACATCCTTGCTCATTTTCCTTTCTCTTCCATTTCTCTGTTGTTTGTTTTCAAATCAGTCCCTTTCGTGGGGTGTAAAACGAGAAGCTGGTTATTCCTATCACATGTCATTGTTTTCTGTGGATTCCCCACCGCTTCCAGGCACGGTCACTTCAGCATCCTCAAATGAGGGTGATATGTGTTTGAGATGCATAACTGTGTCTCATTTCAGTGCCTAACAGAAGATGAAGAATGAGCCCTGGCACCTAAGTGCTCAGTAAATTCATAATTACAGACTTCCTCGTCTCGCCTCTCACAAACGAGAGAACCGTGGCTTGGTTTGTGGGTCTGTGAGTGTGTACAGTAAGGAGGGCATGTGGCAGTCACGTCTCCCGGTGCTCGGTCTGTTCCGAGACAGGGATGCCGAAAATTGCCTCCCCAGGGTTGGTGGCTGAGCCCTGACCGGCACCTGCCCTTTTGGTTCCCAGCCCAGCTGCAACTTGGTTGTTGGTGGCAATGTTCTGAGAGCTGTGTTAGCCAGCAGAGCAGATGACACCCAAAGAGCAGGCTCCTCCGGACGGAGGCCGGGGAGCAGATGCTGAAATGGGTTCGTTTAAAGGCAGAAAAGGCTGTGGGCGGTGGAAAGAGCACTGGACTGGAGCGCGGAGCGGAAGCCCGTTCCCTCCTCGAACTCACTGCGTGGCCTCCTGCAAGTCATTCATTTCACTGGATCTCAACTTCTTTGTCTCTAAAATCAGGGACTGGGGGTCATTAAACTGGACTAGCCCTTTCAGATAAAAAACTTCTAGATTCTTCTCTGATATTTGGATTTATACAGGCAATTCAAGACGAACCATCCAGACTTCTCATCTGTCTAATTGAGATGGTATCATCAGGCACCATCACGTTATCACAACTCTAATCCTTTTAATCTTATTTAATCTTATCATCAACTATCATTTATTAAGCACTTACTGTATGCCAGGCTGAGGCTCTGTGCCAGGTGCATTCCAGTCATTAATGCTTTTACAGGTAAATAGCAGTGCCCACCTAACAGGGGTTGTTAGGTAATGCCCTGTGGGTCCCAGGGGCTTTGGTGGGGAGGTACTGATGAGTGATGTCTTGTGTTTGGGGACTTCTGTGAATTAAAATGAGCTTCCAAGGCTCTGAAATTGCCCGTTTCTAGAAAGAGTACAGATTTCGCATGTTACAAACCTGGATTTTAACTCGTCTCTGCCACTTATTATCCACATGCTTCCTCACCTGAGAGGCAGGTGAAACAGTCCCACCCCCAGAGAACAGTTGTGATGATTAGGTAAGGTAGTCGTTGTACAGACATTTGCATGGGGCCCGGGGTACCATAAGTGAGCCACAGATATTATTATTCCTCTTTGCTTCCAGCCTCTCTTTCTGCCAGTCAGAAGATAGTTCTTGAGCTTCCACTGCAGGCCAGGTCCTGGTCTGGAGCTATGGACACACTGGTGAGAGAGGCAGGCCCTCCCTGCCCTCTCGGAGCCACAGCTCCAAACTCAGTCTCTTGCGCAAAGACTAAATGGAGAGACACGCGAAGTCTCCTTCCTGGCGGCCGTTGCTCTTCAAGTTTCTTCCCACGATACCATGCATTTCAGTCTTGACTCGTTGGGGCATCCTGACAAGGCTCGTGGTTCTCCCCGTACAGCCCCGTCTTCTACCTGGCTCTCATGAGCCGTTTTTTCCAGACAGGCTCTTCCTGGTGTACGCCCTCTTTGATATGCCCAGGAATTTGCTGTGCTGACCCCTCCCCAAGGAGGCCCTCCCCTCCCAGCTCTGCATGTCCTCTCCAAGTTCATGGCTGGGCACAAATGCCACCCCCTTCCTAAGGGCTCCCACTGCCTTCTTCGTGCCTCCTCACCCCAAGTTAGAAGCCATTTTCCTCATGGGAACTCCCGAAGCACTCTGTGATTCGTCATATAACTTTTCACTGTCTGAGTAATTTTGGTTCCTATGGTGTCTGCCCGACCCAGCCTCAGCTGTCCTTGGATCCCACAGTGTCCAGCACATTCTGTGTGTGGCCTGAGCAGACATTTGCCATCTGGGGAGAATGAATAAAGGCCCTCAGCTCATAGGACTGCTGTCGGTTGTTGGGTACCCCATCTACCGGAGACTTCCTCCTCTGATACTTACGTGGGAAGACCTCTGTTTTCACTGGGATTTTGGCTGACAATGTCAAATCTTTGTTTTCTTCTTTCTTCTCTTGGTTTCTATTTGACTTCACGCTGTTTTCCTCCTGGAGAGTTTTCTATGGCTCAACAGTTACTTCTTCTTTGTTTGCGAGGTGTTTCGGGTAAATGAGAGAAATTCCATGGAGCTGAGATGCCCCCAGATAAGACGTAGGCCACTCCTGCCCTGATTTCTACTGAACTGTAAGAAATATGAAGCCATCCTCTGGAAAGACACAGAAAGACATCTCAGATAGAAATAAATGAGACCAGTAAGACGGAAAGCTGTTTTTTTTTCCCCACAGGGAGTTATTTATTTATTTCCTTGACCACTTCTTAAAGCATTCGTTCACCCCCTTTAATGAAAACCTCTCAGAGGAGGCCCCACTACGAGAGGCAGCCAAGATCTGCCTCATTAAAATGACACCAGGGCTCAGAGCTGGGCAGTGTACCCGGAGGACCTGGTTTGTTGCTGCACTGAGAAGGGATCGAGGATGTGAGTTTTGATTTGGGCTCATGCACCATCCAGCCAGCGTGGAGAGCTTCCCCTGCAGCAGGAGCAGACCCAGAGGGCCAGCTGGAAATGGACAGCCCCCCCAAAAAGCAGTGGTTTGAACTGTTCTGCTGTGTATAAACAGTAACTGTGTGCATCCCTGTCTGCCTGGATAAACTGGGATGGTTTAGTAGTTAAGACAAGAACCGGCCAGGGACTTGGACAGCTGGGTTTGAATCTACCGCTTCCACTTTTAGCTGTGCAAGTTACGTAACTTCCCAAAGCTGTCAAGTGGGGATAACAATACTACTTCCTTCAGAGGTCTAGGAGTCAGGGCCT
>NW_006434839.1:7465380-7481055 GCF_000325575.1 Pteropus alecto
AGGGGCTCTTGACAAAGGCGTGGCTCCTTGAGAGGCAGGAAGTATTCGGTGGAAGGGACAGTGAGACCCTATTATCTCCTCTGGGGCCACATGGAGGTGGGCAGGAGGTGGGTCATGATGGAGATGGAGATGCCACGTGGAGAGGCCCGACTAGGGCACTGCATGGAACCTGCACAGCCAGTGCATGCAGCCCAGCTCCACTCCTCCCATCCTCTGCAGGTGTACGGTCTACACAGGTCAGCCTCCCAGGTGCGGAGAAGGGTAGTGAACAAAGATCTAGGGAGGCAGACGAAAGATCCCAATGATGAGAGGTTTGTTAAGATGAAGTTTAAGACTGAGTTTTGTCTCTGGAAGGTGCTGGACAGCGACTAACAGTCAGGCACTCGGCAGGCAATGGCTGTTTATCATCATCATCATCATCATCATCATCATCACCACTACTAATAATTATTACCATCACAATCATTATTACTCTTATTATTACTGTGGCGCCCTCCTGTGGCTGCTGCCACCCAGCTCTGGCTGTCCCACACACCTGTGGCAGCCACGGCCCTTGGCTTCTAGCTTCCTCCAGCACAGTTCTCTGTCTCGGTCTGTGCAGAATAATTTGAGGGTCCCCCAGACAAGCTCTGGGGTGAAACTAAGCTGCTGCTGTTGTCACCCAGCATCACATCTTTCCTCTCCCCCATAGGGAGCCTCCACCCCTGAGTCCTGGCCCTCCCAGGAGGACGCTCTGCCCGTGCTGCTGTGCCGTGAGGACCCGTGTCTGCAATGAAAGCCATGCCTTGGAACTGGACTTGCCTGCTGTCCCATCTCCTCATGGTAGGGATGGGCTCCTCCACTCTGCTCCCCCGGCAGCCACCCCCGCCATCCCAGAAGCGATCTTTCATCACATTTCGAGGGGAGCCAGCTGAGGGCTTCAACCACCTGGTGGTGGATGAGAGGACAGGGCACATTTACTTGGGGGCCGTCAACCGGATCTACAAGCTGTCCAGTGACCTGAAGGTCTTGGTGACCCACCAGACAGGGCCGGACGAGGACAACCCCAAATGTTACCCACCCCGCATCGTCCAGACGTGCCATGAGCCCCTGACCACCACCAACAATGTCAACAAGATGCTCCTGATAGACTACAAGGAGAACAGGCTGATTGCGTGTGGGAGTCTCTATCAAGGCATCTGCAAGCTCCTGAGGCTGGAGGACCTCTTCAAGCTGGGGGAGCCGTTTCACAAGAAGGAGCACTACCTGTCGGGAGTCAACGAGAGCGGCTCTGTCTTTGGAGTGATCGTCTCCTACAGCAACCTGGACGACAAGCTCTTCATTGCCACGGCGGTGGATGGGAAACCAGAGTACTTCCCCACCATCTCCAGCAGGAAGTTGACCAAGAACTCAGAAGCGGATGGCATGTTCGCGTACGTCTTCCACGACGAGTTTGTGGCCTCGATGATTAAGATCCCTTCGGATACCTTCACCGTCATCCCCGACTTCGATATTTACTATGTCTATGGCTTCAGCAGTGGCAATTTTGTCTACTTTTTGACCCTGCAGCCCGAGATGGTGTCTCCCCCAGGCTCCACCACAAAGGAGCAGGTTTATACATCTAAGCTCGTGAGGCTTTGCAAGGAGGACACCGCCTTCAACTCCTACGTGGAGGTGCCCATTGGCTGTGAGCGCAGTGGGGTGGAGTACCGCCTGCTGCAGGCCGCATACCTGTCCAAAGCGGGGGCCGTGCTCGCCCGGACCCTCGGAGTCCGCCCAGAGGACGACCTCCTCTTCACTGTCTTCTCCAAAGGGCAGAAGCGGAAAATGAAATCCTTGGATGAGTCGGCTCTGTGCATCTTCATCTTGAAGCAGATCAACGACCGCATTAAGGAAAGGCTGCAATCTTGCTACCGGGGCGAGGGCACGCTGGACCTGGCCTGGCTCAAGGTGAAGGACATCCCCTGCAGCAGTGCGGTGAGTCGGGTGGGGGCGGCACGCGAGCTGGCACGGTGAGGTGTGGAGGGAGGACCCTGGCCCGTGACCTCCAAGTGGTGTGATCACACTCCAGTTTGCAGGTGGGACAAGTATATCTTGGCTCTGAGTCCCACTGGACCCAAATTATCACCGGCTCAAACACGCTGTGACTATGAAACTGAGCTTGTAAGAGTCGGAGCTGGAACTGAAACTTGGATTTCCTATCAGGACACCTCTCTATTCCATGTTGGCTTGCTGGTTATAGGAGGGAGTGCTAGGAATAAGCAGGAATTGTGTTACACGGGTGTCACCAGGCACTGTGGGAGGCTAGTCATAATGTGCTGCAGGACAAGGCACGTACCCACCCTTCTTACCAACGAAGCCTGTGAATCACTATCCTGGGAGCTTAGAACAAAACCATTGCTGGGAGTAATGGAGCCAGTCATTCCATGTTTTTAGCCTCTTGCGTGTCTTTAGAAAAGGGAACAATGGAAGCAGAAGTCTAAAGAAAGTGAGAGTCTAGTGAACATAGAAGGGAAAGCAGAACTTGCTTAGAAAAGTGAGTTCAGTATTTATTAAGCATCTTCTACATGCACAGCTCACAAAATCACAAAGTCAGTGAGCAGCCAGGAAAGAGTTCAGGGTGACAGGAAACCAGAGGAAGGAGAGAATGAAGGGTTGGTTTAGGATGCCGACCCAAGGCCCGTGGAGCCTGAGGTTCCAGTCTGTCCCTCAGGCTGCTGCCTTGCTCGGAGGCTACAGGTGCAACAGGTGACACAACCTAACTCACTTGTGACCCAACAGGAAAAGCACCTGCTTTTCTGTGGCTTGACTTCTGTTCTTCTTTAAAATGGTCCACTTTTCTCTCCATCATTCTTTAAGAGACTTGCAAGGCTCAGCTTTTGGCATCTTCTAAGCCCTATGTCACTGTTCTTTCCCTTTTTTCTTTTTTTATTGTCCAATTAAAATGTTATAAACCTAATTTAAGAAAATCTATACTGTAATCATAATGTAGGAGAGGGAAGGGGAATTCACCCATCAGGTTGAAGTTGCATCTGCGCGGATGGGATTCTTGACTCGTAGTCAAACTTTGGTGCAATTCCATTTTAGGAAATGTATTTGGGTTGATTTAAAAAAGTGTAAGTTTCTCTTTATAAAATATGGCCACAAGGGTCTCAGAGGGAACTGGCACCCACCCCACCCAGCCTGTGGTGAGGCCAGTACTCTGGTCACTAGGATTTGGAGTGGGGGTAGAGGAGGGGGAGGAGAAAGAAGGAACTCAGCAAAGTTTGTCTTTGGTGCCCTGACATTTAGGCTCAGGCTGCTTTCCGGTTGTGAGTTTTCCAGGTACCTGGGTTGAAACTAAAAGATGTTATTCTTCTTTGGAAGACTTGAAAAACCCGGAGACCCCTAACATCCCAAAGGAAGTGGGAGAGGTACTATGGGCCAAAACAAGTAACGACAAATTGACAGTCATTGCCGGGCCAGAGAATCGAGGGGGCTCTACTGTGTCCGTTGAGCCTTAGCAGGTGACATATCCTTTGGAGGCTTCAGTTTGAGGCAGTAGCAGATTCACTCAGGAGAGTCTATGAAACAGGCTTATGAACTCGGGGGCCCATGACTGCTCCCAAACGAAGGCAATAAATGACAGTCCAGATGCTGTGCTGTGTGTATGTGTGTTACACACTCAAACATAGCCCCCAGGGAGATGCATTGGAAAGTTGGTATGAGGAAGGCCCTTAGAGATACTCTGGTCTAAACTTTGATTCCAAGGCCCAACAAGGTGAATGAATTATTCAAGGTCACACATCTTGTGAGTCAATGGCAGACACAGCCTCGAGGAGGATCTCCTTGCCTCTCATTACCACACCCACACACACCCACGTGGACACATGCACACACATATACACACATGTGCACGTGTGCACATCACAATAAGTACCCCCGTGCACATGCACATATATACCCTAGATAAGAAAATGGTAAGTTTATGCTGTGTGCTTGCTAGGCAACTTCAGAGCAATTGGCAATTTTTCCTGTTGACACTTTTCTATAGAAAACTTGCTCGAACCCTTTTTAGGAGATGCTTTGGGGGGTAAAATCAGCTGCAGGGATCAGCCTGGCTGCCCACGAGCGGGAGTCACCCCAGCCTTGCTCCCGCCACAATACAAAAAGCCAAGTTCATCGTGGAAGTCTGCAGAACTTCAGGCCCTGATACCGCACGGTGGCCTCGAGGAGAACAGAGGGAAAACGGCTTTGCAAGACAGGCCAATGCCAGGACTGGAGTAATGGAGCCAGATAACGAGCTTTTGATTTTTCTTTTGGCTTTAATTAGCCCTTTCAAGTTCGAGGCAAGTTCAGGGCTGAGAGCATAGAGAGGAGGAGGCCAGGAGCTGCGCAGGGGGCTGGAGCCGTCTCCCCAGCCAGCCTGAAAGGCCACGCCGGCTTTTAATGCGCGGTATCGGTTTCCTTTGATTCAGCCATCCTCGAGCTACTTTGCGCGGGAGCCCTCGGCTGCAGTTCATCTGGCCTCAGACCGCACATGGGCCACACGCCATCAGCCAGGCCCAGCTCCCGAGCGTCCCCATTGAGGACCCGTCCTCGGCACAGTGTTGGCAAACCCGGCTTTTCCTCCGCCCGCTCCCATGGCCGTTGAGGCCCTTTCCGTTTTCCTTTCCTGCCCTGAGGCAGGGGTGGCGGAGGTGACCTCCAGAGTTTTCTTTCGAGTCCAAGATTCCCTTGAGGCCTGCGAAGTGGAACTGAAGCTCAGATGTCCTCTGCCCTGTGGCGTTTCAGCTGCAGGAAAATGGTAGAGGGGAGGGAAAGGCCAGGAGACTGACTTTCAGGACTTGGGTTTTTCAGCATAGGGGTCCCGTATGGGTTTTAGCATAGTCACAGCTCAAAGAGCTTGTTCCCTAAGCTCACCCCGTGGCACCCTGCAGGCTTTTCTGGCCCTTTCCATTTCCTGGGACCCACATTCCTTCCCCTGAATTCATGCCTCCAGAACTCAGAGCAGTAGTCCCCGACCCCCGCACTAGGTCCCCGCTGTCCCTTTGGCTGTGCTCAGTGAGGACGGGGTGAGGTGGGGAGAGAACGCCCATGTTTATTGGCCTGCCATGCCATGGGGCATCTGTGGAGCTGTGTGGCAGGCCGCAGCCTGGTGACCAGGTGGGGGAGAAGCCTGGGACTGTGAGGCTGGAGCTGTGGTCTACAGGCCCCCGGTTCTTATTCCAGGTAAACTGGGGAAGGCTGGCTAGGCCCACAGCAGAGATAAGAGCCAGGGGCCAGGAGTGGCCTCCTCATGGGACTGTGTGGCTGCAAATGTCAATGCCTGTTGCAAATGTGAATCCTGGAGTGGGTGCTGGCTGTAGAGGCTGGAGAAGCAGCCCACTGTTCCCTGGTGCTTGCGAGGAATAGAGGCAGCTTCCACATTTGCCTCTGGGCCATTCCTTTCCTGTGTCCTGGTTTTTTCCAGCCTGAATGGAAAGAGATATCCAAGAACAAATAGGCTAGCTGGGAACTGAAAATTGCTCTAAGGATCTCAGGAGGGCATGGGCTGAAGAGGGTCCTAGAAGGGTCAGCTAGGGGGCCCAGTTTGTCTTGGGATTCAGAGAACCGAAGACCAACTTGAGGCCTTTTGCTGATGGGCATCCAAGTGGGCTAATGATGGTGTCATTTCTCTGTTTCTGCTGCTGGGCACTGAATGGTCTCTCCCTCTGTTCCCTTTGAAGGCTGCCACACAGGCTCCTGAAACCTGTCTGCAGGGCACATAACTTTTGGGGTGAAGAGCCTATAGCCTGTGGCTTCTGTCATGTGCCAGGGCCCTAAGCAGACCAAGGCGACAGCTCCCAGACTTTTCCTAGGAGCCCTGACACCAACCTGGAGTTGCCAGCGAGGCTTGAAAGCGTGCTATTATGGGCCACGTCTCTTTTTCTCTACATGGACCAAGTAGCCTGGCATCCCAGAGTTCCCCAGGCGTGGCTGTCTTTTCCTCCCCAACCTTTCTTCAGCCTTCTGGAGTAACCTCACAGAACACTAGCCATTCTGTCTCCAAATGATTTAATGAATGGATGAATGGCTACAACATTTATTAGGCCTTTGGCAATATACCCACTGTTGGTGGATGCCAAGAATCGTAAAATGACATCAGTCTCCAGGAGCCCAAGAGTCCAGGACAGAGACGCACCCAAGAAGGTCACTATGATCTGTGTGGGGGCACAATGGCTGTGGTCCCAGGAGTGTCTGTCACTTAAGTCCACTTAAGTGAGTTTGGAGCCAATTGACAAGTGGACAGAGCAGTCAGGCAATGTCAGCTTTAGTGATAAATCTAGATGGGGCAAAAATCAGTTTCTTAATTTTCCCCTCAAGACTTGAATTGAGAGTGACCTTCCAATAGCAAATGTAGGTCCTTGGGGCAGAAACTATTACCCAGAATCACCACCTCACACCTGTCAAGCCCCAGTAATGGGAGCAGAGAGTGGTGGCCTCGAGCTGCCTGATAACCTCATTGTAGGAGTCTGTGTGGTGCCCAACAGTCTACAAAGAGGTTCATCACCTCCTTTTCTGCTCGCAGAGTGCTGCAGGTTGATGGAAAAGGCAGCCACCCTCTCCAGTTCAGGAAATGGAGGAGCAGAGAAATCAAGTCCTTCACTCAAGGTCATGGAATTCGTAGACGAGAACCCACTATGCATCCTCGTTCTCAGCAGGCTGCTTTTCCCTCTGGGGTTTCTCAGTGGTGTGCTGGTGACATCTTGGGTGGGACAGGTCACTGTCAGGGCTTTGCAGGACATTTACAATCCTGGACCCTAAAGCACTAAGTGTCGATGAGACTCCCCAAATACTGCAAGAACTAGAAAAGCCTCTCAGTTTTCCAGAAGCACCTGGTGGAGAACCAACGCCAGACCAAGTGTCTGTCTGACTTCAGGGTTTACCTGCCAACCTGCTAGTCCCACGAGGTTCAAAGAGGCACAGGAACTGAGGTTGTTTCTTTTTTTTTTTTTAATAATTTTTAAATAATTTGTATGGTGACATTGGTTAATGAAATCCAATAAATTTCAGCTGTACACTTTAACAATAAGGCATATATATGTTTACACTGTGTTCACCTCCCATAGTTAGATTTCTTTCTTCACCACATATATGAACCCCCTTTACCCCGTCTACCTTCCCCCTCCCCGCCGCCCGCCCCAGTAACCACTAGTCCATTGTCCATGACCATGAATCTCTGTTTGTTTGTCCTGTTCATTCGTTCGTTGTTTTTAGGTTTATATCCCACATATAAGTGATATCATATGGTTTTCAACTTTTTCTGTCTGGCTTAATTTGCTTAGCATGATTATCTCGTGGTCCATCCAGGTTGTCACAAATGGCAGTACTTCATTTCTTCTTATGGCTGAGTAATATTCCATTGTATATGTACCACAGCTTCTTTAGCCAATCATCTATCGTAAGACACTTCGGTCACTTCCACGTGGGGGCCACTGTGAATAATGCTGCTATGAACGTCGGTGTGCAAATATCTTTTCAGATATGGGTTTTCAGGTCTTTGGAGTAAATACCCAGTAGAGGGTTTGCTGGGTCATATGGTAGATCGATTCTTAGTTTCTTTTGAGGAACCTCCATACAGTTTTCCATAGCGACTGTAGCAATTTGGAGTTCCACTAACAGCGTATGAGGGTTCCTTTTTCTCCGCATCCTCTTCGACATTTGTTATTACTTGTCTTGTTGATTATGGCTATTCTAACAGGCGCGAGATGGTATCTCATTTTGGTTTTGATTTTCATTTCTCTAATAGCTAGTGATGTCGAGCATCTTTTCATATATTTGTTGGCCATTTGTATGTCCTCTAGGGAGAAGTGTCTGTTCAGGTCCTCTGCCCATTTTTTGACTGGATCGTTTGTTTTTTTGTTGTTATTGAGTCATATGAGTTCTTTGTATATTTTGGATATTAGGCCCTTATCGGAGGCATTGCTTGCAAATATATTTTCCCATTCTGATGGTTCTCTCTTTACCTTGATGACTATTTCTTTTGCTGAGCAGAAGCTTTTTAGTTTGCTGTAGTCCCATTTATTTATTTTTGCATTTACATCCCTTGCCTTTGAGGTCAAATTCATAAAATCCTCTTTAAGTCCAAGGTCTTTGAGTTCTGTTCCTATTTTTTTCTATGCATTTTATTGTTTCAGGTCTTATATTCAGGTCTTTAATCCATTTTGAGTTAATTTTGGTGTGTGGTGATAGACAACAGTCTAGTTTCATTCTTTTGCAGGTGGCTTTCCAGTTTTCTGGCACCATTTATTGAAGAGGCTTTCCTTTCTCTACTGAATGTTTTTGGCTTTTTTGTCGAAATTATTTGCCCATATAAATATGGGTTTACTTCTGGACTCTCGATTCTGTTCTACTAGTCCCTATGTAGGGACTGAGCTTTTCATCTTTAAACCCAAACTTCACTGAATGCCCGACAGTGAGGAGTGGTGAAGGACATCATTCATAGGTGCTGTTACTTTGACTTATATTTATTGTTTCTCAGACACAGCAGCCCTGGGAAGAGACAGGGTCACTCCCCTGGACTCAGGCTGGCCTGACCTCCGAGGCTGGATGGCTGGCGCCTGGGATCCTGAAACTCCAGGAGAGCGAGCATCCGGAATGGCCGGGCGGTCATCTCAGGCTCCGGGTGCTGTTCTCTGCCAGTCTGCTTGGGTGTTTTCTTTCCCCTGGCAGCAGGAAGAAAAGCTCTAACTAGATGGGGCGTATCCTGTTATTTATGGCACGGGGCAAGGTTTTCTCTTTCTGCTCAGCCACAGTCCTCTCTCAGACCGGGAACTTCCCCTGTTGTCTGCCTCGGCCTTCCTTTCTCATCTCCAATGCACCCCACCCCCTACCCCACCCCCACACACACTGTGACACACTAAACACATATGCCCTATGCCACTCTCAGGTCCCAGTGAGAACACACATCAAAAATCTCCTTGACAATTTGGGAGGCTGCCATATCCCACCCTTAATCTTCATAGAATCAAGCCCTGCCCTTCTGCCTTTGAGATGGCTTCTGTCCCAGGTATGCAGGTGAAAAGGCCACCCACTTCCCTCTTTTTGGCCAGCAGAGTTTGCAGTGAGAGTTGAATCTGAGTCAAGTACGCAGGATGCTTTGGGGTACAGGATGGTGGCTGCACCCTCGGTGGTATGTTGGACCTGGTGAGAGGAAGGGGCTTGAGGTTGGCCTCGTAGGCTGGACATGTTCTCTTAAGATGCCACTCTGGAGCCCACTGGATCAGTAGAGACAGTGTCAGGTATCACATATGCAGAATTTTGACACAGACAGCTGACGAGGGACCTCAGTATAGGGTTTATAAAGATGGGCCATGCACTGCCGTATCCTAATGCTAAGACATCCACTGCATGAACCCTGGCACAGACGCGTGCACATCTATAGACACGCTCACATGTGTACATGGTCTGGATGCCGACTCACTTTCTCACGGTGTCTGTGGCCCACTCGTTTCTGTCTATCTGTTGCTCTCTCTGCTGTGTCTCACTGTCTCGCTTACACTCACACTCTGTGCATTGTCATCTCTCAGGGTCCCTCTGTCTTCATCTTTCTGTGGTTTATTCTCCCTCACAACCACAGACTCCACGGAGCAGCGAGAATAGCAAGGTTTCTCTCCCACATGCACACACGCACGTGAAAACACACCCCACACGGTGTGCGATAGCTCTCCCCAAATGGGCAGCCGAGCCTCTCATTCAATCAGCACACAGGCCATCCCAAGCTAACAATCCAGATTTGCATTTCTGGGCCTTCCCTTCAACTCCTTTCATCCTCACAGGGTGGCGTCTTGGCCCGGATCCTGGCCTGAGAGTTTAGACCTTTGGGTCTCGGCCAGTCCCAGCTTCAGAGATGTCACTGGGCTGATGAGCAGTTTCCCTTTTGCTTTGAATTATACATTCATCTTCCAGAAGGAGCTGATAAAGATAATATCCCTTTAAGAAAGTGTCTGAGACTCCGAAAGAAAGAGAAGTGCACGGACATTAATAAATAATGGTAGGTACAGAGCACCTTATCTTTGTGGGACACTTAAACAGCTTCACAGCACCATCTGTCTATTCTCCTTCAGTCATAATAATCACACAATGGGACAGAAAGGCACTTACTAATATTGACGTGATTTCATACGTACATGTTTTCCTCCACCAGTATCTGATCTTGAGAGATTCAGGCTGCACCGAACCCAGATGTTATGTTCAGTATGCCAGGCCTGGAATGTGTGTGCCCAAGTGTCTTCTTTTCCATCCGGCACATGTGACGATTGCTAAGCTACGGTATTTGAAGGCGAGGATACATTTCGGGCCAGACCCTTTCTGCCATTACCTTCCGGTGTCCCTTCATTTTTGCAAGGCAGAAATAAACGACTACACTGAGCATGTGACACTTACTTCTTTCCATTAAATTAGTGGAGAGAGCGGGGGAAAAAAAAGACAATGCAGGGAGTTCTCCATCCTGAGTCCCGATTGACATTTTGTCCCCTAGTAGATGGGCCCCACGTGCTGTCCACGTCCAGGAAATGGGACAGCGGAAGCAAAGAAAGCTCGCGATTTCTCTCTGGTCTCCACGTCGCTTACTGAGTCTCTGTCAGTGTTCCAAAACAGAATGGGATTTGTTTGGCTGATTTATCCTGCACGCAGGCAACATTATCCAGACTCACACACGGGCCCGAGGAGTGAGAGGGGAGGATGCACGGCAACAAGAGCGGGGCTAATAAAATTTCTCCCTACTAACAAGGGAATGAGCTACCCCATAAGTCAGCCTGGTGAGCTGGGCCACTGCTTCTCAGCGCTCGCCAGAATACACACAACCTTCATCGCTCTGGCCTGCCTCCCTCCAATTACAGTTCCAGGGGCAGCTGAGGTTGTCTGCAATAGATTGTGAGGGGAGTGGGAAGGTGGGATTGATGGGCTGTGGGGATTTCTTGCCCTTGACAAGTAGCCACTGGGGACCTCTGAAGCTCAGCTATAAGAGGAAAGGGGTAGCGCCCAAGTGGGTTTTACTGGGTCCTATTCCCAACGCTGAGAAGCCTTCCCTGGTATTTCCAATGGGTCCAGTTTTGGCTGCTGGACGAGCCCCAATGTGGTGGCCATCTGCAGAACTGGGCCAGTCTAGTGGAGTTTGGGTCCTGATTCCCTTGCTTGGCCGGCCCATAGGTCTGGTCATAGTGTCATGGTCCTCTCTGTTTTTCAGAGAGGGAATCTGGGGCCTTTAGGAGGTGGGATTATGAGGAGAAAGTCATGGGTTCAACCCCATGCTGAGGATGTTGAGTTGGAGCTGCTTTCTGACCACTGTTCCCAGCAGCTCCCAGGAGGGGTGCATCCTCACAGCTCGCTGTTGGTTACGGCCAGGCCTGCAGAGAGTGCGCTTGGCTAGTGCCCCTCTCCTGGGAAAACAGCTCAAATTAGTGGCATTAGTTTCCTATTAGAAGGTTAGCTTGTTATCGTGATGAGTGAAAGACCACTTAGATATCTGGTGGGACTGGGCCACCAACACACAGAAACACCAAAATGGGTAGAGAAGTAAGTGTTGCTTTTAGCAAATCACTTTCATTTTTCAATAGGTAGTTAAGTGCATTAATTCAATGGTTGCCTCAGAAACCACACACACACACACACACACACACACGCACGCACACGCGGCACGCCTAAAATACCATGACCTTCTATCCTGTATACAGGTACCAGCCCTGTGTGAGATGCTTGGAAACTTGGAGCTTGGCTCTTGGAAACAGTGGTGTAATTTGTTGGGTTGTTTTTCCATCCCGAGACCTTTTTAATGAAGCTCCTCTAATAACGTGTCTGTCTAACTGGGTTGTTTTAGTTGTGGTTTTCTGGCTTCCCCCCTCTGTCTCTGTACACATTTATTTTCTTACGATCCCATTGAAAAAGACACCACAAAGAATCCTGAGATCACGCGTTAGTAACGAAGTGGATGAGGCCTCCTTCCCGCGTTCCACTTCCGCGGACTGTGCTCACCGCTGGGTGAGGAACCAACTTTATCTGTTGGAGGACATCTGTCTCTCAAGAGAGTTCACCCCATAGGGTCAGCGTGGGCCACCAGCAGACCTCCGGGGAAGGGCTGGAATGCACAAACAGGAAAGGCAAGATTCTGTGGAGCCGTATAGCCATCGGGGGGCTGTGTAGTCTGGTTTTCTTTGTCACAGAAACTAGCACTCAAGCATATGAGACTATTATATGGAGTCAGAGGCTTTCTGATGAGGGGAAACCTAGCCGACTGGAGCCTCGCTAAGATGTTTCTGCCCTGCTGAGGACTCTCTGCTGACCTCTTCCTCCTGCTGTCATCGGAGGGCGAAGAGTCATCTCCAGGGGTGGACCTCAGACTCTGGTACATTTATGAACACCCAAAGGTCAGCAGTCATATTCGAAATATGGCCCCAATAAGTGGGTGGTCATTATCTTCCTGTACTGCAGAGCTTTATAGTTGGAGTCTCTCTATACACGTGAGCTATTACAGCTGATCTGGTCAGTATCTCCCTTTAGAGAAAAATCCCACATGTGTAATCCACTGTTTTCCCATTCCCAGCAGAGGTCTGCTATGGTCAGTGTGTGTGTATACGCTCAATCAATTAATGGAAAGAAATTGAGAGCTGCTGAGCATGAAGAGTCTAAAGACCTTCTCTTGTCCACATCAGCAGGCACCTGTTGGACTTCCTGCCTCTTTTTCCCTTATATTTCTTTTCAAAGTTTCAGCTCTCACTTTCTTTGGGGACCGATGGGCCCAGGAAAGGTGGACGCCCAGCTCTGATGATCGGCTACAGGCATCTTTGGGAGTGGAGAGTAGGGCAGAGCACCCATTCCGGAAGGCAGGAAGGCAGAAGGGCTCTTCCCCGAGCCGTCTCTGATCCTGCAGATAGGTTCCCCTGATGTTGGAATAGGTTTCGCTGGGGCCACCCACTTGCGACCCTGGAGGAATCCCCTATGTAAGATCAGTTTTTTTTCTCAGGACTGGGCATTTGGGGTTCTGGTACCTATTTTCTCATAACTTGATAAGTCATAGTGGTGGGGGTGTCATTTCACTCTCTAGGCCTCCATTTCCTCTTCTCCAGAATGGGCAGTTGGATTCTAAGATCCCGAGTCATTCTCCTCCTCTGAAATCGCACGATGTGTGAGAGCGGCCACACACTGTGCCAGAAGGAGAACTCGGAAGTGAGCCCAGTCGGTGCCACTGCCACAAGGCCCTGCTGCTTCCCCGGGCGGTGGGTGCCGTGCCCTCTGCAACCCCAGCACCGGGTATGCAACCGAAGCAGGGCAAGAGTGGTCTTGTCCAGTCATGGCCCAGGTCTGTGTCCCTGACTAGAAAATGGGGGAGAAACAGACGCTTCATCTCGATATCGTTGGGTCCTCACCTCGTGCTTGGTGCTTAGTAGGTCCTTCCTAAGTGTTCTTAAGCAAATTAATGAGTGAGGAACAGTAGATAGTGCTGTCTTCATTTAGTGCCTCAGTTTCCCCTAATGGAAACAGGAGTTCCAATAGCCTAAGAGACCAAAAGTTTCTTGGAAAAAGACCCAACCGAAGGTCCCACATGGGTGAGCTTGGGCCAGTCTCTGATGCCTTCTTCCTCCGTCTAATGGTCTGGCCTCCCAGCCTTGGTGGCGGGCACAGGGGTGCTTGGGACTCCTCTACATGGGGCCGGATGCTGCCTTTGTATTCAAGGAGGGCAGAGGGGGCTGGCTTGCTCCAAGATTGAAGGACTCTTCTTTCTACTGGACCAGGAACTGCCCACGAGGGCCAGGTCCGACTTTGAACTTGCCGTCCTGGGCTCAGAGACTGCTGCTGTCGGGCCAGAGCAGTCGAGAGCTGCGTCTGGATTGGAGGAGTTGTCTACACCTGTTGGCTTACCTGGTTGGCCTCTTGTGGATTAGTCTGAGATATTTGTAAACAGTGATGCCTAGGGTAAGAGGGCCAGCCTGTGGCTGTGGAAGAGACTGTGTCCCAGAATTGAGCTAATTGGCCCACCGGGGGATGGACCTGGTGACCCTTAACTCATTAGCACTGTGTTTGGACCACTGAGCTCTGGCCTACTTCTAACCTTTCTATAATAAGGACTCAGTATGGGTTTCCGCAAAGGTGAGTCAACAGAGGGTGGAGTCAGCTCCACTTGGCAGTGAGGGTGCCATCAGGAACCAGCCCAGGGGCCGTGCTAGCTGGGGTGAAGAGTGATTGCAGGATCAGTCCCCACCCCGCCTCATCCCCCTTGGCCTTCAAGATGGATTGGCACGGTGTCAGGGTGATGGTGATTCCCCATGTGTCACAGAGGCATGGGGTTGGGAGATGATGCACAGGGGCTTCAGAGGTGACGTCCCCGGGGTCCCTCAGGTACGCCCTCTTCTTCAGCCCTTCCTCAAGAGTTTCCACAGAAACCACCAGGCACTTCCGCGGTTCTTGGGTGGCTGCTCTGCAGCTCTGCCCCGGAGCCTGGGGAGACTGCCCGAGGAAGGATGCTGGCAGCGTTTAAAATCCCCTTTCCATGGAGATGATAGAGCTTTTCAGAGTGCCAGTCTCTCTGCAGAGTGGGAGTAATTTCCCTGTAATTGGTAAAGTAACCGAAACTGCTCTGTCATTTGTATGTAGCGACACGTAATTGCACGGTAACCTTTGCCGCTGTGCACAAGGGAAGCATGGTTAGCTATTAGATTATAATTTGGAGTGTCAGCTCCAGCTCCCCACTCCACCTCCACCAACATCTCTCAGGGAGGCCTTTGGGGAGGCTCCACGAGCCCCTCCGCACCCTGGTCCAGTGGGTCTTGCTCCAGAGTGAGAATGCTTGTCACATGCCGTTCTCTCCTTGGTATGGTCTATGCACCCTCAGCTAGGATGGGACCTCCATGGTGACCCATGGCAGCGCTTCTCAAACCTTAGCCTGCAGCATAATCACCTGGGAAAGGGTTAAGGTGCAGATCCCTGAGCCCCATCCAGGAGGTCTAAGTGGGGCCTGAGAATTCGCATTTCTAATGAAGAGCACTAAATCTTCTAAATCTCCAACCATTCTTCTGTTCCATCCTTCACCCTTGTCGGTCTGATAGATCTTTAGGAAATACCACATTTGCTGTTTCGTCTTGATAACATTAGCCCCTTTAATCTTGATAACACCTCTCTGAGGTACTTGCTGTGAATTTCCCCAAAGACGCCGAGGTTGTCCAAATTGTCTAAGATGACAAACAATAATAAGAACACTTCCATAGCACTTATAGAGTGCCAGACATCGTTCTGCATGTGCTAAATCTTTTAATCATCACCACAGCACCAGGAAGTATCTACTGTTATTACTATCCCCATTCTACCCGTAATAAGCTGCTGAGGCACAGAGAACTATAATTTGCCCAAGGTCACACAGCATTAAGTGGTGGAGCTAGGATTCAAACCTAGGCATTTTGGCTCTAGTTTCATGGTGTTAGCTACTACGAAACTCGGGCTTTTATTTAGTCATCCATGCGTCCATCTATCCGTGTACTCATCTATCCATGCATCCATTCGTCCATCTATTTAACACTTATTTTTTAACCGACTGTGAACCAGGAACTCAGCTAAAGGTACAGAGATGCATAAACATGGTCCCATCCTTGAGCTCATGTCACTGGAATCCAGTGGATCGCTAGCCTTAATTTATAACCCATGCATCCTATGAAGACATTTGCAGAAAGCAGGGTTGGGATCCTC
>NW_006434839.1:7481185-7486304 GCF_000325575.1 Pteropus alecto
CTCTCGTAAGGATGAACTTGCTCTCTATAAAGCAAGCATCCGCGGGTGTTTGTGGAGTGGTGGAGGGAGAGGCGTGACCTGAGCCTTCAGGTGAGGCTGGGCTCCTGATTACAGCAGGGCCCCGAGTTCCTTCCTGGCTCCTCTGGCTGCCGCTCTAATCTTGCTGTTAATGGGGCTCAGGGGAGGCTTCAGCTAGGACAAGAGCAGACATCGTCCTCCCGCATCGCCCAGGGTGCTCAGGAATCCACGCCAGCTCTCACCTGTTGAAGGCTTTCACCAATTAGTCTTCCTTTCCAGAGCCTACATGGCTCTGCATCTGCTCCCTACATCTCGGTCTCCTCGGGTCTGTGGGCCCTATGGGATCCTCTGCCTGCTCTTCGCGGTGCTATAATTATCCTGTGGCTTCAGCTCAGACCTGGTGGCTCATGACCTTGAAGAGCCATGCTCTGGTCAGGAGGCATGCTATAGTCACTCCCGGCAGCCATCCTACCCCCGTTCTGGGCGAGATTTCCACGGAAAGAATGAACGTGAAATATCACCTTACACTGCGCAAGTGCTTTCCTGTTTATCAGCTGACTTCACACCTTTTACCCCACCCCGTCCTCACAATGGTCCCGTCAAGGAAAATGAGGCTCAGAGAACAGGGGGAGCCTGTACTGAGTTGTATAGTTGAGAAGCAGCTCAGCTGCTATGGAAACCCAAGTCCTGCGTTTTTTCCACTACTCTAGTGTTAAAAATCTCCTCCACCGCCCCAGCTCTGAGGAAGCAAAGAGTAAGGCCACCTCATGCCACAGGCGAGGGACCTCGGCATCTATGTAGACCTGCGCTGTGCCTGGTCAAAGGCCTCGATCACCCCTTCATCACCTGGGGCCCCATTCAGAGGGAGGAACCGAGCCAGAAAAATCTGGGGAGAAAGTCACCATCGTCCCTGGAATTCAAACACCACATCAGGCACCACAGCTGCAGTCTTTGCCATACTGGAATCTGAAGCCAACGCTAGGAGGTAGGCAATGATGGGGATGACTGTCAGGTACAGATGAGGAGGCTGAGACCAGGTAGGCGATTCGCTGATTAGATTCACGGACGGACAGCGAAGGCATGAAGCAACAGCTCAAGTTTATTGGAAGCCAAGTATATACTCTCAGACTGGAGAGCGGGCAAGCTCAGAGGGAGGTGCCCTAACTTGTTGTGGGTTTGGGGGTTTTATCTATTTCTCTAACAAACGGTGGAATATTCACGATCTTGAGTGGGCTCTATGTAGAAAGAAGGTGATTTTTCTTGGAATCAGACACCCCTTTTCTTGCCATGTTTGGGTTTTTCGGAATTGTCATGGCATCAGATGCATGATGGGTACAGCCTTAACAGCAATGCTAATTTATTATAATAGCTGTATAATGAGGAAGGAATTAGGCCAAAGGTGAAGAGGGCCTGATCTGCGCCTGCGTCTCTGTGGAAAGACCACCTGTATCTCTGGGTCAGGATGTTGTGGGCTTCGAGCTCCTCTAAGAGCCTATGGGGGCTCATGGTGATCACGTCCGGGCCTCAGTGGCTTTCTCACCTTCCTGCTCATACCTGTCTATCTGTCTGCTCCAACAACGGGGCCTAGCAGGGAGCTGTCATGAGCTGAAGACAGCAGAGTCCCGGCCGTCAGGCCACCAGGCTGAGCTGTCCTCACTTCCTTTTGATGAAAACATATCTCACCGGGCCCCTTTGCCGTGCACGGTGCCGCAGCAGCAGGAACTCACAGGTCCCTGACTTTCTGCCTCTGAGCAAGCAATGATTCAACGATACAGTTGGTCAAATGCACACTGTCTTTTTGTAAGTGGCTGTTTATTTACTTGTGTTCCGCCCAGCCAAGGGGAAGAATGGTTTTCAGTAATTGGCCACTTAGAAATGCATCTCTATGGGCCGAGCGGCCTAAGCGTCCCCAGGCCAGTGAAGTGCATGTTTGTGCCAGGGGTGGTGGGAGACTGTGAAACATGGACCACCTTGCTCTCTGCCTCAGTTTCCCCCTATGCAGAGTGGACATTCAGCCTTATCAACTCAGAAAATGGTCCATAATGGGTAAAGCATGTTTGTTGTTGGCAGAGGTCCCTGCAGCACAGCTTAGGGCTAGGAAAGTCAGGGACAAGTCTTCCTTATGAACCAGAACCAGGAACATGCTAGGCCATGAGGTTTCCCAGCATGCTCTGGGCTGCCCTCGAATTGCCTGGCAGGTTGCTGTGGTTACATTAGCAGAGAGAAGCCATTGTCTTTCCCTCCGTCTGGATTTTTCTTCCTCTTTTCTGTCCATCCCTTTCACTCTCTACCACCTGCCTCCTCTCTTGTTTCCTCATTTTAGGAAAGAACCATAAAGATCAGACTAGACTTTGAAAGCTTCCTCCTAACATTGATGCCTATAGTTTTTTGTGGGGGGGAGGAGGGGAAGGGGTGGAAGTTGTATTTGATCTGGGGTTGTTGGACCATACCGTGCCAGAGAGGCCGGAGGTGATCAGAGGCATGGAGCAGCTGTCTTCTCTGTACATGGTCTGCCCAGGCTCACCCCTTCCCCATCCTGACTGCCCCCCACCCCATGATAAGTAAGAGGGGAGAGGTCAGAGAGAAGTTTGAAATGCTCTACACATTATCTTCCCTGAGATGAACAATGCCTGTCTCCCCTTCTTCTGGTAGAAAGCCAAAAAAAATGCCACCCTGCAGCCCTGGAAAGCTCAGAGGTAGCCACTGTCACACAACTCCCCTGCAAGAGCCTGCCTGCTGGCTCTCCAGATGCCTTTTCCTTTGGCTGGATGGAAGCCTTTAGAAAGTGACACCTTGTATTTTATTTCATTCCTTTCTCTGAAAAGTCCAAAGACATTTACAGGCATGAGCTCTATGTGTTTTATGGAAGACTATCAAAAAGCGAAGCTTGTTTTCTTTATCGAGTGGAAAATAAAAGCATGGAAGGCAGAGTAACTCTTCGAAGGCCACCCAGGTCTTCCGAGAAAGAGGGGAAAGTCCAGTGTAGGCAGCTAGAACCTGGGAGAAACTGCTCAGAGGGGAGCACTGAGGGCTCTTCACCATCCATTGTCAAGGTCATTGCTGCTCTCCTGTAGGTAGGTCAGAACCCAGCTGTGACCCTCTGCGTATGTGGGCATCTGGAGGCCTGGAGTAAAACAGGGAGAGAGTCAGCTGAAGCACTGTGGGGAAAACATCCAGGGAATAGTCTCTTTAAGAAATAATAGGTGTTTCGGTCAAAAACGGTTTAGGGAATGAAATGTTTTGGGAAAGGCTGAGATCATGTTAAATACATTTCCTCCTAAAAAGACTTTTCAGACCTTTCTTGTAATTAATCATTATGAATCTCTTACATGATTTTAGACGGTACTATGTTTCCCAAAATTATTTGCCCAAGAAACCCTTTAATAGTAGAACGTCTTGGGGGTCTTGGCTTCCATGGAAGATACTTTTGGCAATGCTGGTGTAGGTATGGCAAGACCAGGGTCGCCTGTCTTTGCAATGCTTTAAAATAAATAAGGAGCCTGATCCTGGGAAGAGGCACCATTGTGGCTTCTTAAATTCGTTCATAAACCTTCTGCTTTTGTTTCCCCCGATTGTTTGTATACGTCTCTGTCATGATACTGTCATTCACGTATTAATGCTTCTGGTTCTCTATTCTGTACTTTTGAGTTCTCCTTTGTGTGTCTGCTCAATAGTAAATGTGTCGATGTGTAGGCCACAAACCTTCGTATACACCTGAACAGAACCATCTGGAGCCCATGCTCATGGGTGCTGGCCCAGGGCTTCCTGGGGTGATGGTGGTGATGGACAGTCTACGCTACCAAGATGGCACCTGGAGGGATTGTAGGAGGGACAGAGAGACCATGGGAGTACAGTGAAGAGAGACTCTAGAAATCTGTGGGTTTTTTTCCATCGTCCTGCAGGCTACTTAGATGACTGTTGACAGGTCACCTAGTTTCTCTGGGGCTGAGTTTTTCATGTAAAAAAGGAAGGATTTATGCCAGATGATTCATCTCTAAGAATTCTTCTAGCTCTCTAGTTCCCTGACCCAATACCTCTGTCAATTGCCCTAATTCTCGCCCCTAATTTTTTTCCTTTTTTATTTTCAGCTCTTAACCATTGATGATAACTTCTGTGGCCTGGATATGAATGCCCCCTTGGGTGTGTCTGAAATGGTACGTGGCATCCCCGTCTTCACAGAGGACAGGGACCGCATGACTTCTGTCATCGCATATGTCTACAAGAATCACTCTCTGGCCTTCGTGGGCACCAAAAGTGGCAAGCTGAAGAAGGTAGGAACGAGGTGCAGTCATTTTGTTGTTGCAAAGACGGTCTGTCCCCACTGGGATGGATGTTATCTCATGCTATTTTACTACCTTGCGCCTAGTGGATGAGTGATACAGGTTGGAGCTAAAGAGATACGTTACTGTCAAGGTCATGAGTGAAAACCTCACCCCTTAGTGAGGGACATATGAAGGTTGTCTTGGGAATCACAGGGGAGAGTGTGGATTCACTTCTTCGCTAGGGTTGGTGTGCATGTGGAGGTGTTACCCCCGCTTTGCTATGCCATTCTAAATGATGTACTCTGTCCACCCGGGGCTTGTGCCTAAGGCAAGAGCATTGTTAGGTCCGGACGGTTGAGGAAAGTGCATTGGGGCGAGGGACATGCCTGTTCCTCTTGCTTCAGCCCTTCTGGCCGGTGCATCCACATCTGGAATCCCCTCAGGGAAACTGATGGAGTAAAGTACAGGTGCTGCTGGAGTTGCTCATGGGGCCACATCATGGGACGAGGAAAACCCGGATGTTGTAGGCACATAGAAATCACTTGAAGTGGAGTAAGATGGTGTGATCTGGGGACATGAGCTTTCCTCCTCTTTCTATGGAAGCTGGCTGATGTTGGGGCCATTGGGTGACCTCGGTCCATCAGCGGTGTTGGGGGCACCTGTCCATCCGGGACTATGCTCTCACCCGGCTCTGTGCAGGCTTCTGATCACAATGAGTTGCAGCTGACCCGACAGGGTGCCCTTCTTGCTTGGATGAAAAGCCTTTCTAAGACTGTAGGCAGTAGGTCCCGTTTTGTGTTAGCTGATAATCATACTTCGGTCTCGTCCCAGAGATATGT
>NW_006434839.1:7486325-7514100 GCF_000325575.1 Pteropus alecto
TTAGGTCCTTTGGAATTCACAGGATATTGTATGATTCGGGCTGATAAAGCAGCGCTGTCTGATCTGAGATGGCCTTGCTCCCGACTTTTTCATTGCTGTATTTCTGCACCTTAGCTCGAGATAGTCAAGGGGAAATAAGTGTTTTCTGCAAATGAGAAGACTGGGTCTACTCTGCCGTCCTACCACGTAACAGCACGTTTCAGCAATCATTTCTTTAAATTGTGCATCTCGGTGGAGCAGGCAGTGGGTCTGGCGTAGAAAGAGCAGAGGCTGAGAGGCAGGGAGCAGAGTGTGTGTGAGTTGAGGGAATGTGTGTGGAGTAGTTATACGGATCATATCTGGAAGAGAAAACGTATGTTGATGACACGTGTGGCAAAGCACCACCCATCTAGTATTGCCTCTAAGGAGTAACCAAAGAATAAGTGCCAAATTAACAAATAATTTAACTATCATCTATATAGCTTCAAGAATTATATTTCATACTTTCCCGCCTTTCTGCAAAGAACGTACTAAACGCAATCGAAGGGTTTTTTGCTGCCTTGGCCCATTTGTTGTTTATTACTCATGTACTGAACTGAATTTCATGGACGCCCAGAGAGGATGCGACAAGGGCGTAGGTCTCTTGTGCCCACACAACTCCCGTGTCCATTGCAGCATCTGGGTTTTTCCCCGAATGCACACTGTCTGTCACTCATCATCTCCACTTGCTGTCAGGAACCCTGGTCGACTTCGGCTCCTTTCCTCCTCCCTCCGTGTGCCACCTCCGACTTTTGGTGAGCCAGGAAGGCAGACACCCAAACTTGCTGAAATCGTGTCTTATAAGTCTCCGTATAAACCGAGGAGGGGCATGCATGAGCTTTAGAGCAGGGCCTTGAGGGCGCTTCCGTAGGTCGTGCAGATGACTTGATTCTTTGCCAGGATTCGATGAGTTTGGTTTGCTGGAAGAGTGAGTTCTGAATACCGAAGGCTTTTCCATATACAATTCATACAATGAATTCATACAACGAGATGTCTGCTGACCTGCTTGGCCTGGTCCGATGGATGGACAAGCACTATTGGGAGCAGATAAGTAGGCCAGGCAGTTTGGGGAGCTCTAGCTCTTTTCTCTAGCGAGCCCGATGCCAGTGCAAGAGAGAGGTAACTTGCTCCCACGGGCCCAAAGTTTCCCACGCACGCATCGAGTTTCCCACCAGGTGCCAGAGGGTCATTTACTTGCTGGCAAGACTGAGTAGACACTGTAGAAGGATTTTTTTTCTTTTTCTTTGCTATTGTTTGAGCTGCTTGGAATGTGGTGTCAGTGAAATAAACATTGAGAGTTCAGTGCATAACAGAACAGACGGTTATTTTCTCTTGGGGGGAAGAAAAAAGATGTGTTTCCTGGCTGTGGCTGCATTGTAAACCCAACACAGTCAGCTTGCAAAGTGTGCTGTTGATCAGAGGGTGGACCGAGGCTGATGGGGGCTGGTTCTCTCTCACCTGGCGGGGGCGGGGGGGTGGTGTCTGTCCCCTGACGGGGAGGTCAGAGTGCAGCACGTCTCCACACGTGTGGTCTGAGGACACTCCCAGGAGCCTGAGCACGCAAAGTGCACAGAGACAACCCTCACAGAGTAGGCCGGGGGCAGGGCTTGACCTTGAAGTGTCCCCAGATACAGGTCAGCCAGGCCAGCAATGATAGATAACACCCGACCAGGAAACTTATAAACCATGGCTGGCATTTCCCATCTTTTATTTTGGGGGGTTTATATAAGAACAGTTCTGTTTCAGCCACCTGGGGCAGCACATTTAATTTCCAGAGCAGTGGTGGGACTGGTGAAGCATGGACATTTGCAAGGCAAGAGCAGAGGGTCACGTGGGGTGGGTCGAGCCAGCGGCTCTCCTGAGGAAAGCCCAGCCATCGGGACAACCGAACTTTCTGCTCCACGAGCTCTGAGTGGCAGCCTTTTTAATGGTTTTGCTGGAGCTCGGCTCTTGCTCCTGCAAACTCAGCAGAGCCCGCCCAGGGGAACAGTCTGAGTTGGGAAGGGAAGGCTGGCCCGCCAAGTCTGTTGTTTGAAATAATAAAAAGCAAAACTGGCCGGTTTATTTATTTTTCTAAACAATAGAATTTCCCACCACCCTCGCTCGCTAAGCACCACTCCCCTTTCCTTCTAATCACCCTGTCTTGCTTTTCCTAGAGGTTATCAGGACCACATCCACCTCTTGGGCAGAGGCCCAGCCATGAAAAACTCTGGGGCTGCAGGAGGATTTTGCAGGAAGTTTTGTGAGCTACTGAAAGCAGGGGTTAGAATAATGGACATCATACTGTTGCTATAAGTAATTACAGAGTTGGCTTCTCCGAGCCCTGTAATAATCTCCTATGTGTATCAAGGGCCTTGCGGAGTTCTTTGCAATGTGACAAGTGACTTGAGGAGGGTGGGCAGAAGGGGACTTGGGGGTTTGCTGAGAGTGAGGAAGTTTACTGTGGGTTTCAGGGGTCCAGGAGCTAGACTGCAGCTATCCATGGGCTGCCCTCAAAATTACTGATTTTTTGTTTTGTTTGAAAGGTATGGGTCCCCATCATTTGCACCCTTGCCTCTAATAATGACCATAATTTCACTCCTTTAGTATACACATCCCATGAGGCAGGGGAAAAGGAGGTGAGGAGAGTGCCAATTTGGGTGTCTTTTATGTTTCGGGTGTGTGTGTGTGTGTGTGTGTGTGTGTGTGTGTGTGTTACTGCTGGCATCAGCAGCCTTTCCCGTGGCATGCGTTATAGGCATGTGCTGTTAAGAAATACAGCAAAGAAATGCTACAGTCATCTAGAGGTGCCTAGGAACTTTAAAATAACCCACGGACTGTTAAAATTTCAAAGACAGATAAAAATCTAAAAGCACACACCACCCTGATTTACTTTAAGGTGTTTGTAAAATCCTAAAACTTTTGACCCAAGTTGAGGTGATGAGGTCAGTGTCGCCCCCAGAAGGAAAAGACCTCTTCGCTTAGCTATTTGGCCAGAACACGCCCCTCCCTCTTTCCCTTCTTTCCTGCCACTAGTGGTCATATTTTACGGCTGCTGTTCAGCCATGAATTATTGCCTGACATTAGTGGGCGAGACTGATGTTCCTCGTGAACCAAAACATCATAAACTTCCACTTGAGGTGTGCACGCTCCTTTCGTTTTGCAATTGTGTCTTTCCTGGGTGTTTTGCAAGGTAAATTGTTCACACCTAAGGGGTTGAGCACTTTGCGGACGTTGGTGAACCAGAAGTCTGGCTGGCCCCGATATTGCTTTCTAGTAGGATATTCACTGTGTGTGTGCATGTGCGTGTGCATGTGCGTGTGTGTACGCGCGTTTGTGTATACAAACCCCAGCATACCCTCCTCTCGATAGAAATTGGGTGTGTGTCAGCATGGAGAATTCATAGGAGTGGGCGACACAAAAATCATTTTTATTGGGAGGTGTCACGCAGTTTAATCTTCCTAATTTATTTTTTCTTGAACCTATTTTGGAATCGATTTGCTTGTGTTCCATAGGCCCCGAGCACAGGTCCAGAAGGGAAGCCAGCCAGAGTGGGGTAGGGCTGTGTCATTCTGACCATAAGTTCTCAAGAGTGCATGGGTGTGTGTGTGTGTGTGTGTGTGCGCACGTGTGTGTGTGTCTGCAATGCTTGAGTCACAGAGCAACGTCAGATCAGAGATGGGCAGCCCCTGCTTTGCAACTTTCTTAACGTATCTGAGACTTTGTCTGAATATTTACCTGGAAATTTGAATCGACTTTAATTAAAAAGAAGTTCGTGCTGTTGAGTCACGGAACAACGTCAGATCAGAGATGGGCAACCCCTGCTTTGCAACTTTCTTCAACGTATCTGAGACTTTGTCTGAATATTTACCTGGAAATTTGAATCGACTTTAATTAAAAAGAAGTTCGTGCTGTGGAAGCTGCTCCAGATGGCTGGAGGCGATGCCATGTTGGACTCCAGCTTGCCCAGGAGCGCTTGGATTAGAGCAGAGGCCGAGCATGTTTGCTGTAGCGTTGGGTCCGTTAGCTCTGTTATGTTATGAGTTTCTGCAGCCAGTTTGCATGGAGTAAGACACCCAAGCAGAACGGAAAAGAAATATGGAAGAAATGATACTGGGCAATTTCCATGATGGGCAACGGCCATCGAAGCATTTTTGTTTGGTTATTTTCGTCACGTCGTTTTTCCATTTCCCACCCCGGTCTGGCAAGGATAAAGCCTGTTTAGATCTTAACTTGCGGGTTAAATGACGGGGAGGCTGAGGTTGAGGTGCTGCATTCAGGAGGCACCACAGATGTTCCAGGGGTGCCACCCTCCTTCCTCTGATTTCACATCTAAGTCTAAGCAGGGACAAGAGACGGCTGTTCTGTCATCCGTCCTTCAAACCTAGGAACCCTAAGACTGGCCGTCAGAGCAACTTTGCCTAGTGTCAACCTATCCACTCCTCATGGTCCTCCTCTCACTTCCTTTCAGTCTCTTCTGCTGGATTTTAAACCTTTTTGGGGATATTTACCTGGTAGGTAGACATGCAGGGCAGCTAAGCTGGTCAATGTCCTCTTGGGCATATATATCGTACATCCTCAGACAATACTAAGCCCTCGCTCAACCATTCTTTTTACATAAATACATCCTCACTGGCACTATTTTTTCACCCTTTCCTACTTCTCACTACACTGTCCTTGGGCCCACCCACTGTCCCTGCATGTCCCTGGAGGGATCTCAAGTGGTCACTCGGAACTATCCTGAGCAGGCATGGGGTGGTGTCCTCATGATGCAGCTTCTGCCACAGCCACTCTCAGAGCAGCTTGATGCCAGTCTCTGGAGTGTAGACTCATTCTCCTCCTGGTGCCCTCTCAAAAACACACTTCGAGATCCCCAGAAAACACCACCTCTGGAATACTTGTCGTACTACTGTCCAAATGATCATTGAGCGTGCACATGATTTCAGGAGATGGTTTTAAATGAGCTTTGCCAATTCAAGATTTAGTGATATATGTGCGCCACATTTTTTGAATTGTGTGTGTGTGTATATACATATATATATATACACACACACACACTTTTCTATAGAATAATCCTGATCATAAATTAAAATGCAAAGACATTAAAATTGAAGACAGTACTGCAGAAACACCCCCAAATCATAGAATGCACTCAGTCAGCTGATGCTCAAATGCCAGACACGCTGGAGGAATTTATCCAGTGACACATGCAATTGAAGTAAAATATTGTACTTTACAAGAACATATCATTAAAATGAAAACTAGCAGCATATCAGGAGCCTGGCCATGTAACCAAGACGACAAAGATGGGAAGGGATGAAAGAAATGATGCATCAGAGGAAGAGGGAGGAGGCAGAGGCAGGAAGAGGAAGCGGCCCCCGGCGGCGAACGGCCCCCTGACAGCTGGGCTAGTATCTCATCGGAGGAGAATAGAGTCATCGTCCACACCAGTGGAGGCTCTCAAGCGAGGCAGGACCAGGGAGGTCTCCATTACCTGGAATCATTGCAGCTTCCTCGGCCGTGATGATGAGGAAGGTCGTGGCCGCTGGACTTACTCAGAGTCCACCAGTTGAAGCTCTGGTTGGGGGTCTGCTTATAGTCCCTAATTGTTCTCAAGCGACTTCCTGTGAACGTGGCCACCGGCTTGCTTCGTGGTGGTGTCATGGTGTTTTTTCTAGCAGCTTTGGCTCCTCACAGGGGCAGTCGCAGTGACCTCTAAGATAGCTCTCTCAAGTCTCCCACATTCACTCCATACCTTCTACCTGACCCCAGGGGACACAGGTATATTAGTTATGGATTGCCGTGTAACAAATTATCCCAAAACATGGAGGCTCAAGACGACATTTATTGTCTTACAGTCTCTGTGGGTCAGGAATCCAGGCGTGGCTTAGCTGGGTCCTCTGACTCAGGGTTGCTCATGGACTGCAGTCGAGGTGTCAGCTGGGGATGCAGTGACCTCCGGGCTCAAGGCTGAAGTGGGGGAGGATCCACTTCCAGTATTACACATGTGGCTAGAGGCAGGCCTCAGGACCTCACTGGAGACATAGATCTCTTGCCAAGTGGGCCTCTCTATTACAGCTACTCACAGAACATGGCAGGAGAGAGAGAGACAGACAGACAACAGACAGGATGAGAAAGGGCCTGCAAGATGAAATCCACAGCCTTTTTGAAATTTAATTTCAGAAGTGACATCCCGTCACTTTTGCTGTATTGTATTCATTAGAAGTCAGTCCCATGGTCCAGCCCACACCTGGGGAGAGGAGCTTCTGCAAGGGCTTAAATACCAGGAGGTGAGGGTCTTTGAGGTAATTTTGGAGGCCGCCTGCCACACTAGGGCTTTGTTTTTGCCATTGAGGGCCTCTCAACCAAATATCCTTAAACTTCAAGCTTTTAGTGGTGTGGCAAGGGGCACAGCCCTGCCAGGGGACAAAAGTGGCCCACGCATTGAGTCCTGTCTTACGGCTCCCTGAGGTTTTGATTGTGCAGACATGTTGGAGAATCCAGAGGATGAACAGGAAGGGTAAAGTGGCCAGCCACACCCACAGGGCCATTGGATGGGGAGCCGTCCTCAGCAGGAGGCCTAGGAGCATGGGGTAGGCGGGCCCGGTGCTCTTTTAATCTTAGGGAGATGGTAGGTTATGATGGTGGATGAGAGAGATTTAGATTTTGAAATGATGACTGATGAGAGCTCTGCATGGCCATGGAGAATCCACGCCTCCTGACTCTGGCCTCCTCTGGGACTCACCTTGCTCCCTAGGGAGGGGGTCGTTTTCCTAGCGATCTGAAAGAGATGGGAAGACGACTGTGCTTTGTACCTAGTAGGTACCAGGCACTGTTCCAGGTGTTTTACGTGTGTTATGTACATCGATGATCTCATGTAATCCTCAACATTTTTTTTTTCAGGGTAAATACTACAACCTCCATCTTACATGTGAGGAAAGGGGTTGAGCAACTCATCAGAGGTCACATGATTTGATCTAAGGCCTGCCCTTTGACTCATTTACATGATAGTATCATGGGCTCCACCTGAGGCTTTGCTCTGGAGTTATGAGTAAATCTTGCCTCCACATCATGAGAGGATGAAATACCCGGCCAGCATACCTGTCTGCCAGAACCTTCCTTTCATGCCCTCTGCCCCTGCTCTGGCTCAGGGCCCCAGAGCTTGGAAGGTTGTAACTGGTTTCCTGGTCTCTAGGTGCCCCCTCTTTAATGGTTCTATAAATTGCGCCAGGTTTTTCTTCCTGAAACAGCTCTAATCCTCTCAACTCTTGTAGTTAAAAAAAAAAAAAAAGGAGATCACCTCATCGAGCCTTCTGTGGCCCCCGCCTGTGGCTGCACGTGTAAACAGCCCAGCCACACTGAGGACGCAGGCCCTCCAGCTCCGCCTTCAGCCAGGGCCCTGCATGTTTTGATCTTCAAGGGCCCTGGCTAAATTTAAATACCAAGGAAGAGGTTCCCACCTGAGAGACAGTGGGATTTCCACCTACACATGGCAGTTCTCACATCAGCAACCTCCCTGCACCGGCGATTTTCCCGGCCATTTCCCTCCTGATGAGCAGTTGTGCTGGAGCCCAGATCCCCCAGCAGACTGGGCGGTGGTCTTGAGGAGGGGTGGGAGGTGTCCCAGGGAAAAGACAAGCTGTGCTTTTCCACTTACCACTGACCCGCCTCCTGGGACACATTCAGCCATTTCTGTCTTTTGGGTTCGCACTAGGATTCTGCCTCCCAACAGCCTGTGGAACTGTGTATAGTGGTTCTTGATTATTTTTCCAGTTGCAGGTTAACTAGGGTCCCTGTCGTTACTCATTTGGAGGATGGCTGCTTCTACTTAGTCATATCCCTTAACTGCTGTGCAAGCCCTCTGGAGCTGAGGATCTGATTATAACATCTCCTTATGACCCTTGTCATTTTGAGCACCTATCCCCGCCAGTCTGCTGAACTCTGTTCCTCGTTCTCAATACCTCTCCCCTTAATCTGAGCTTTTGGGCTACTCTCTCAATCCTGTACCTACTTTCCCTATGTTTCGTCTACCCTCTCAGCTCTTGCCCTTTTCTTCCCGTCATTATGTAGCATTGGATTTTTACTTTGTGATAATCCACTCACACGTGTTATCCTGACCAGTCTGCCAAGGATAACTATTCGGTAGTAAGTCCCAAGGCAGCTTTGGCTCCATGATTTCTTTATAGATTTGGTGACTTAAGGGACAGTGTGATCCTGCAGATCAGTTTGAGAATCATTGATTTTTAGCTCTCAAACTCCCCTTGTAGACTGCCAGTTTGGGGCCCTCCTGTCTTAAACTTGCATCATATCAATGATGCAAAAGGAATCGTTGAGCATCCCTAACTACGCAAAATGATATGAATGTTCACGGCTGAGCTGGTGGCAGCCATCGTGAGGGCCTTGACAACCACAGAGAGCTCGTAAGGAGTTGAACTATTGCAAATATGCTAGGAGGGGTCTCCTTATCCTTTCTAAACTCTTCATCTTCTGTTTTCAGGTAGATAAGACGTATATGCACACGAGCGTGACTGTGTGCCCCTCTCACACATACACACACGCTCGCATCTTAAATGTGCAGGTGTGCCTCATCTCCATGCATACCGGTGCACGCTCACACATGCACACTTAGGAGCCAGGCCCTTTGCACTCCAGCCTGGGGCTGGTGCCCTCTGCGCTCTGCCCTCTTGGACTGAGCCCCACCTCCCTTGTGTTCTCTCTGGGAAATTAGCAGCACACCTTCTAATCAGTTTACCTCTGATTCACCCACTTTGACTTCAAGATGATGACAGGGTGAAGCTATTTAGCTGTCAAATGCTCTCACTATTGCCTAGATGGACAGTGCCTCAGACGTCAGAATGGCTTCTTCCTCTTCCATGCGTGAGTGTATGTGTGTGCGCGAGTGTGTAGGGTGGGGAATAATGAGTCTCCCAGTTGCTTTTTTAAGTGCTTCTTGCATCTGCCTGTAATTTTAATGCCTCTTGCCTGCTGACCTCGCTTCCCGGCAGCCGGCCTAAGTGTGATTCCCATAATTAGCTTAGTGATAATTTAATCTCTCTGCTTTAAATTTGTTTTTGAGGGACTTGGGTCTGGGGACAGGGGGAAGGGGACCTTTGCATCTTCTTTGACCTTTGTTTTTGTCTGGACTCTTTCTCTGTTTGGGGCAGGAGCAGAGGAGGGTAGCTGGGTTGGGGTGGGGTAGGGGTGGGGAAACAGAGAAGGAGAGGTCCATGGCATCATGGGTAGATCCTGGACAGGAAGCTAAAATAAAACTCTCTCTTTATTCCCTTTCTTAAAGGGGATTCCCTCTCTTCGTCCCCTTTTCTCCCCCAAAGTAGGAAGGCATGTGAGTTGTGGGTACACAAGGTACTTTAAGATGCTTAGGTAATGAGCAGCTTAAAAATGGGGAAACAATATCCTTCCTCAGTGGTCATGGCAACCATTCTCTGAAGCCAGAGGAAGGCGAGAAGGAGCAAAGGGAGCCATTCAGTGCTATGCCGCTGCTTCTCTCCTCTGGGTCTAGGCCTCCCTGCCACCTTCACAACCAAGTGTCTGCCCAGGTCTGTGTCTGGGGTTGCCCAGACGCTAAACTGTTAAGAAGCAGACCTGCCCGTTACATGAAGAGTTGGAACTGACAGCCAGGAAATCTCAGCTTTGTTGCTGGCTGCACTTCTGATTTTGGACAAATTGTTTATCCACACATATTTCACCTTTTGAACAACAAGCATATTAATGTACGCGCACTCCATCTCTCTTATGAGTGAGCCCTTCACATCTGTAGAGCATTCCTTGATTCGGTAGAAGGAAAAAAACTAATGAAAATTAAGGACATGGTGAGGATCACGTGACTTTCTGTGTTTAGTAAGCTTCTAAGAAGAGTCTTCGAACTCCATGGATGTAAACACCCACGTGAACCCAGGCAGTGAGCGTGGAAGGTCTCCAGAGGTGAGGGTCTGTCTCCAGGGGAAACCTCAGATGCTCCAAAAAGGTGCACTAACCAGTCCTCGTGGGATTCGACTCTGTGTATGCGTGTGTGCATACACACTCAAGATCCCTCTGGAAGAGCTTCAGGAAGCCCAATAAGAGAGATTAGAGATGTAAGTCAGCTGGGCCAATCCTGGCTACTCACTCAGCTCCCATGACATGTGAGGTGCTGTAACTGGGGTGAATAACCTAGGTGAGAGAAGGGGGCACACGCAGGGCGCATTCGGCTCTGAAAAGCTCGGGCACCCTCCTACCGCCTCCTGCAGCCTAGAAACAAGGTCTTTGATTTATGAGCTAAATTTTAATTAAAAGGACGGCAGGAACGAAAAACAAAAACTCATTTTGCCTCTTCAGGATAAATGGTTCACTCTCCAAACTCATTTTGTTTCTTCTCCAAATACCCCAGAGCTGCAGGCGCGTGTGCACGTGTGTGTGCATGGGTGCGTGTAATGGGATGTGGCCCAGGGCTCTGGTTCGGACCCCTCTGAGGATTATCTGCTCCCTTGGCTCTATCCTCCTGCTGTGCAGCCCTCACACCTGCTTCTTGTCTTGTCTTACAGTTTCTCTTTGCAGCTTTTTCTAACATCTTAAAAGAGATGCTACCCGTTCTGTTCTAAGTTGCTTACAGAACTTGCCTTTCTTCGGCCACAATGATGCTTTGCTGTCTTTGGCAGAAGAGATTTTATTTTGGTGGTCACCCAAAATTCTCAGTACGCTTTGATTTATTCCTCTGAGAGTTCCTCATTAGGTCCCATTGGCACGCCCCAGTAAGGAATTTCTCAGACTCCCAGCCCTTGCTCTCCGGGAGTTGATCGTCTCTAACACGATTGAATCTGACATGGAACTACATACAGCTCCACCCTTGGATGTAAACTTGGCTTTTCTTATGAGACAACATTTATTCACCGTCACCTTTAGCAGTGTGACATGGACCTCTTTTTTGTGAGTCCAACTTTCTAGAAGTATCCGTGTTTATTTCCTATTTAGAAATGTATTTTCTTCTATTTAAGACGTACCGAGACCATTCTCCTTAGTATTTCTGTGCCTCCCTCCATCAGGAAGTTTCGTGCGGCCCTGTCCACTGGCTGCAGAAGCAGGAGCCAGGGGTCCTCATCCCAGCCAAAGACATGCCCGCCGCTGCCCTCCTGTGACTTCTGGGCAGCATTGGAGGAGCCATTGTGATCTCTTTGCTCCAAAGCACGAAGGAGAATCTGACCATGAAACACACTGAAAAATCCTCAGGGGAACTGACCAGCAAAAGTCTCCAGCTAAGATAAGCCAGAAAATCAACTGCAGGGCCATAGAGAGGTGGCTTGATCCAGGAGCAGGAATTTGGGCTTGCACTTGGTGACTAATTCTCATTCTTCTCTGCCACTGACTCACTTCGAGGGACAAGTGACAGTCACCCCACCCCGCTTTCTGCAGGGCTTTGGTATTATTTGCAGTAAACAACAGAGGGAATGAGCTCAGCCCTCCCCCACCTTCTGCCTGCTGCTACATTTATAAATACTCTGTCACGTAATGTCCTGGCGTAAGCACGAGGGAAGGTTCGCAGGGACATAAGCATCACCTCCCAATTAGAATGTTTGTATCTGCTTGCCACTCATTTCAAACTAAGCATGTCGGTATCTGTAGACTTGCCTTAAAACACCAGCTCACCAAACCCAGGGTCTCTAGGGCCCAGGGGAGAGCAGGGTGGCAGGCCCCAGGCCTCACCCAGCCTGCTACCTGCCACCTCATCCTGGCCATCATCTGCACCCGCTCCTCATTGGTGAGCTGAGGATTTCTGTGCCTCCACCTACATTATGGGACCAATGGTGACGTCCATTTTCCAACTTGTCAAAGTGATGTTGCCCAGAGCGCTCTGAGGCCCTGGGGCTGTTCTGCAAGATGAGATCATTGTTGCTAAATTTGCCTTTGCTGACAGCCCAGAACTGGGTTCCAGGGCCCCTGGCAGGCTTGGGAGCTGGTCGGCTAGGGGAGAGTCAACAGTGTGCCCCAGATCCCGCCGCGACGGCTATCCACGGAGAGGGAGTTTCTTCTCTGACGGTTTATACCTCTCCCCTTTCAGCTTCCCAGGTTCTCTATTGTAAAGATTTGCTTTCATCACCAAAACCCCACTTTGGTCTTGGAGGCTTAAAAGACCAACGTAAAAACCAGTGTAGAGAGTGTGTCCAGACCGGCTGAGAAGGGGCTTGCCACATCTTCGTTTGCCCTTGTGTGTCTTGCATCACGAGCACTGACGGTTGGTCTTTTGCAAGCCCACCTCTAGGGATGTGAGAAAAGTTGGGTACCACAGCCTAAAAGAGCCTCTCCCCCACCGGTCTGTGGTCTCTCGTTCGGACAAATGAGCTTGGAACTCGAAGGGTCCCAGGAACGAGAAACGAGACATGGAGGTCCCGTTAAGGAACCAGGGCCAATGGAAAGTGGACGACAGGACGGGGCTGCTGCTGTCCCGTCAAGGAGGCTGGGCCAAGGTGTTCCACAGAAGTAACAGTTGAGGGGAAGAGCTTTCCTGCTGGGAGGACTCAGCCAGGAGCACCTTCAGAGAAGATGGCCCTGGAGGGACATAGGGAGGGAATGACAGACATCTTGCCAGGGTCTAGCTGTGTATTAGTTTCCTGTTGCTGCTGTCACAGATGACCACAAACTTACTTAAAAAGAACAGAGATTTACTGTCTGAGAGTTGCGGAGGTCAGAAGTCTGACACGGGTCTCAGTGGGCTAAAATCAAGAACCAGCAGGGCTTCATTCTTTTCTGGAGGTTCTAGGGGAGAATCGGTTTCGTTGCCGTTTCCAGCTCTCAGAGGCTGCCCACATTCCTTGGTTCATGGGCCCTTTCTCCACTTTGGAAGCCAGCCACTTTGCATCTCTCTGTAGTCTCGTCACCTACTAACCACAGCTAGGAGAGGGTCTCCACTTTTAAAGGCTCGTGCGATCAGATTGGCCCCACTTGCATGATCATCAGCAAAAGCTGGCTCCTCCACAAAGGTCGAAATCACTGCTTAATCGGTCAGGGCCTCTTCAGGAGGGAAAGGAGAGGATGGAAGATGAGAAAAAGTGAGCAGCTACTAAGTGCTGGGCCCTTTGTTACCATAAAAGACATTTTTTCACCCCGCGTGCATTTTAGAGCTCATTTTGGCTTCACCACCAAATGCTCAGCTTTGCGCAGCGGAGAGGTTGGGGCGCACAGGGAGTCTGAGGTTCCAGAGAGGAAACACTTGGAGCTAACATTGTGGGTAGCCCTCCATGCTGGAAGCTTCTGAGCATCCCGGGGCCTGTGTCCCGAGCCTCAGAGAGAGAGCATCTTTCCTCTCACCGCCTGAAGAATCCCTGGACTCTCCCACAGGCATCTATACTTATAGGATTGATCTCCACTGGGCTTGTGAAAAGGAACAGCTGATGTGTTATATAATTCCTTTTTTCTTCAAATGTGTGTGTAACAGTATGTGCCTAAAAACTGAGGAGGACCTGTTGGCCATTTTTGATGACTTACTCTCACACACTCCTCTGCCTTGCTTCTCATCTCGTTCTCCCTCTCCTACTTCTGCAGGAAGAGGGAGGGAAGTCACTGGGCAGCGAGCATGGAGAGGGACACTAGGCGCATTGTCTGTTCTGCTTTTTTCACCGTAAGGCCAGGACTTCCCCGTCTGACCTCAGCCCTCTGGATTGCTGAGATGAGATTTTTTTTTTTTTTTTCCCTTCAGAGTTCACTGGGAGTGTGCAAACTAATAACACTATTAGGAAAAATTATTTGTGTAGAATGTGCATGATGTGTTTTAGTATTAACATCGGTTTACAAAATGATAAGCGGGGACAATTTCTGGTCTCCTAAATGTGAATTATAAGTTTTCAACGATACCATATGTGCATGTATCAGTCATTTAAAGCATTATAGGTTGAGTATAAAGATTTTCCTATCTCTGTTTTAATTGCTTTGAACTTATATCTTAGGCTCAGTTGATACCAAATTAGAGCTTTCTGCCACTTTTTCCGGAGAGTCGAGAACTAGGAGGGGCTTTACCAGCTCGGTCACACCAGAATTCATCAGGGAGCACACCCAGGTATACCTGGGAACCAGCCAATGAGCCAGCTGGAGTCTGGATGTGTAAGTGTGAGTATGAGTGTGTGAGGGCCATGTGTAATCACCTCTGATGGCGTTAGAGGAGACAGGTGTTTCATTAAGTTTGATAGATTTGGAACATTTTAACCACGCGTGGTGGGACGTTGGCACGCTGAAGTGAGCCAGCCATGGTCCCACTGCCCAGAGGCTGTATTCCTCAGAAGTGCTGTGGTCCAGGGGTGGCATATTTCACCACTTGGACACGGCTACCCTGAATGATGAGATTGTCGAAAGTATCGGCAAGTCTCGGAAGCAGTGCCCTCCCGCACCCCCTGCGGCAGTGCTACCCGGGGCCACCACGTCATGGGAAGAGACCGAGAGTCTGAGTCCGTGGCTCACCGCTCGCTCGTACATTTCGTGATCTCGGGCAGTTACGTTGGCCTCCCCGTGTGCTAATTTCCCAGAAAACGTGCGTATGCAGCGAACCTGTTTGGGGGGAGAGCAGCCTATGAGTGAGCCAGTTTGCAGAGCAGTGGGATAAGTTGGCTGAAGTAGGGTAGGGACAAGGCCGAGGCCCTTCCCATGCCCCCTGCAGTGGGACAGCAAACAACGATGGTGGCCGGTGGCCTCAGGCAGAACCCTGAGCTCTTGCCTAATGGGTCACCTTGGCCACAAGAGTGTGTGACTGACTCAGCTCTGGAAAAATAATGCGAGCCCGTGCCCTCCCCATGGTAGGTCGGTGAACCTCACACCTCTTTTGGCCCCCAAACCAGCCACTCTGCAAAGCTGTGGGGATGACTCCAGGGATGGGGGCCGGAGCTCCTTCTCTTGTTTATTTACTTGATGAATCAGGAGGCAAGCGAGCCGGCAGGCAAATCAGGGCCTGTGGGATTTCGATCCCCTTCCTCACCAACAACGTCTCGGGCTGTCTTGCAGCTTTTCCATGTGTGAAACAAGTAGTGGGACTTTTACCTGACAGGGCTGTTTAGGGACTTGCTGCTGCTGCTGCTGACCAGCGAAGAGGTGGTGACAGTGCAAGTCTCTCTAAGAGGTTCAAACGCATTCCCGACAGGTGACTTGCCCCCAGCAGGAGTCTCCTGCTGATTGCTCAGAAAGCCAGGCAGCTGCCTCTGGACAGGCAACTGCCTCTGTGGACAAACTTCTTTGGGCTTCTTGTTACCAGCAACTTCCCTTTCATCTACTAAAAGAGCACAGCTTAGAAAATGGTCACCAAATTTAACGAGGAAGGAAATGGAGCCATCAGGGAAAGAAATGGGGCGAATGGCCCTAAGGGAGGGGGTGACATCTGAAAAAGGTTGCTTTTGGGGTGCTCTTCACATCCTGCTCACATCCTGCTGTCACCTTGGAGGCCTCAGTTACCCACCCATGCTCCTCAGTTCATGGGGCTGAACCCCATGGGGCTCCTTGCAGAGGGAGCTTAGCCAGGCTTCTCTGGCCAACGCATATCTCGAGCTTGCTAAGTGACTGCTCCTACCTCTCTGGTTAATGGCTTCGAGCTTTTCCATGTCCCGGGGGAGAAGCTGGGCCAAGTGGTTTCTACTCTCTGACCTCTGAGGTTTCCCAGGCTGAAGTCAGGTCCCCCGGCCCATGTGGGCGCCTGGAACAGGGGCCTGTTTTTGCTCATGTGCTTTCTACACCTTTGAAGGGGATGCTCTCTAGCTCTAAGCTGGCATCTCTGCTTACAGAACCTTCTCTTTTTAAAACGAACAGTTTTAAAAGAAGCAGATGGGCTGATGGGTGTCCTTCCAGCCCCTCTCTCCTCCAGCTCCACAGGGGGAGGCTTGTCCCTCTTGGTCTTTCTGCTTCTTTTCCTTCCCCCAAACTTCTGCCCAGGTCCCGTCCAAGTCTGTGGTCACTCCTTGCTCATTTGGGCTCATCCAGCCTGAGCCGACACTCCTGGCCCCATGACTCTGGAACCCCAGGACATGAGAAAGGAAGAAAGGCTTTTTCTGTGAACAGGACAATTCCTTGTCCACGGGTACAGTGCCATGTGCCTGGAGAAACTGCATAGGGCATTACTGCTGGACTACATTCTCTTGATAAGAAAATATTGTCATTATTTGTGTGCGGGAAGAGGCCCTTAGGTAACTTTGCAGCATTCGAAGGCCCACATCCTCTTCCCCTGAACTTCGATCGTGATTCTTACAAGCCTCTAAAGCAGAGATTTTAAAGCCTTTAGACACAGAACTTTTTCCTCAAATAACATCTTCTATGGAAATCAAACATAAAACTGATAAAAATCAAGTCAGGTTGAAGTTGATGGATGGGGTTGGTGAGGGGAAGAAGGAAGTGGTTTCAGAGCTTCCCCTTGTCTTCCCAACGCCCCCCACCTCCTGCAAGACTCCTAGACACCCCATGGAGCTCAAAGAGCCCTGCTGAGTTTAGCTGGAAGCCCCCGCCCGACACAAGTGAACCATGAAATCATCCTGATACGTGGGCTGTGTGTCCCGTGTTCCTGGGTGAGGCCTGGGAAACTGGAGAGGTATCTGTATAAGAGAATGAGGAGAATGGGACCTTTCAATGCTTCACCATCACAGCCTCACAGTAGCTGTCACCTGGGCTCCCTAGGACTGCCTCAGGCTCCGAGTGACGGCCAGTCCTCATTTTGGTAATCAGTAAAGGTATTGGCCAGTGTCCTCGACATCAATACTGCTGCCAGATCCGTAGGGACCTCTTCTAACATTTGAATCACACGGGATCGTTTCCAAAGCCCTTTCCTGTGTTCCTGCACTTGAACGGCACACCTGCCTGAGACGTGGGTGCTGAGAATCTCGATTGTCCTTTTGCAGATAAGGAATCAGCTTAGAGAGGCCACCTGACTCAAGCGAGGTCACAAAACTAGTTAGTTAGTGGCGGGAGCTCTGATTCAGAGACCAGTACCACATTCACTATTCCACAGGTGCCTTCAACTGGCACATCTGGCAGCTCAGGTCAGAAGCAGAGCAAGATGAAGAAAGGCCCTGAATTCTAGCGGGTCCTCTGCTGCCCCCTCCTAAACCTTCCATCATCTTCTCGCGCATCTCATCCTCCTTCCAAGGTGAGCTAGAGCCAGGCTCTTCCAGCGCATATTCCCATTGTTACTTTTCGCATCTCGGCACCACGTGCATTGCTATTTTTACCCTGTACTAGAAACTATTAAGTAGGGAGAGATGTTAATTGGTATTATTACAGCAAACTGTGTCCTAGTAACATTGCAATTCAGAGGTAAGCTCTCCACTCTCCTCCCCTGCCTTTTAAGCGAAGGTAGGGATTTTATTCATTTGGCTGACAGCCAGCACAGGTTTCTATGGCTGCTGCTGGGCCTGAGGTGGGGAGAAAGAAGTGTTCAGGACTCTGACAGACACTGGACAGGCCGCTGGCCTCCACTCCGTGGTTAGTTTATGAGGGAAGGATGTGGGGGGTGGGTGGAGTTGCGACGAAGTTGGTTCCGTTTTATCCACTGAAACTAGATTGGAGGGATAGTATGTCTGCTCAGGAAGCTCTCATGGGGTGCGGCTTACAGAGTCTTTGTGAAAGAATCTGGGGCATTTGTATTCAAGGTCCAGCTGAAAGTAAGAGATAGCGGCCATCACAGTTGTGTTCCCCTAAGCCAGAGCGAAGAATGAACAGATTAGAAAATAATAGCCATGAAGTCAGACAACTTTTGCCAAACTTCCCGAAAAAAAAGAAAAGAAAGGGGATTCAACAAACCAGCTGTCCACACTGGCTACCTGGGTTCACATCCTGACAGCTTTCTTTCCCTGCCGTGTGACCTGATGCAAGCCTCTGTGGCCTCAGTGGCCTCAACAATAAAATGGGGTGAGTAAATTTATGTGTCTCCCTGGGCTGTTAGGAAGATTAAAGCACATTGCACAAAGCATCTAGTAAATACAGTGAAAATGAAAGCTGTTACAGTGGATTTTTTTCTCAAGTGTCCCGAGAATCCTGTGCAGGAAGCAGCAGATGATGGAAAATCCAGGTTCCAGCCTGGTCGTGTCTGCTGACTGCTTGAACCCAAACCGTGGCAGAGAATACCTTCCAGATCTTCTCGGTCCCTCTTCTCTACCGTGGGAAGGATAATCAGTTTGATTTCATGGCCCCCTAAAACTTCCGTTTTTTATAATGCTTATCGCTTTATAAAAATGGTTGTGACTATGTATATGCAATAGTTTGTAGAAAAATATAGAAAAAGAAGAAAGAAGAAAATAAAAATCACCTGAAATCGTACCACTTTCAGAAAATTATTCATGGCATGTGAGTGTATTCCTGTGTGTCTTTTTTTTTTTTTTTTAAATAAACATGTCCTTTAAATATATACACATGTTATATGTGTATATATATATATACACACACACACATATATATAACATATGTTATATGTATATCTTATATTATGCCTTTTCTCCACTTTTTATTCTGTGCATTTCTTCGTGTGATGAAATGTCCTTCAAACGTGATTTTTAATGACAGCCTAGAGTTTCATAATGCAGCCTTTGCGCTTTGGCTGTTCATCTTTAAGCTTTCTGATTTTCTTTTTAACTCATTTATTTTCTGTTTCCCTTTTTATCTTCTGTTAATTTTTGCTCCATGAATTGGATTTTTCTCTTTTTTATCTCCTCCTGGTGATTTGGAAAGTATTCATCCCATTTTAACTTCATAGTGGTTATCCTTAAGTTTTTGAAAGTGTATTTAAATCCATAAGCATCAAAGTTAAGAATTAAACAGTATGATTTTATGTCCTTCCATTGCCCCATTTTTCAGTATTTGTTATTATGACCTAGGAGTTAAGATGTTAATATTTTTGCATTATGATAATTTCAGTATTCATTCATTCCTTTCAAACATTGTTTTTGACATGACTACTATATTTTTTTGTAATTGTAATTATACTCAGTATTTAGATAACTCTAACAGCTTATCATTACTCGTAGATCTGTTACATTGCAAATTTCTCACCTGTGGGTTCTTAATTTTGATTTGTCTCTTGGTAGACTAGCATTCATCTTTAAGACATTGTTTTGTTTTGTTTTGTTTTGTTTTGTTTCACGAGGGGAATACTGGTAATGTAATTTTAAGCCCTAGAATGTTTGAGAGTGTCATTCTGTTGACCTCACATGTAAATATCAATGACAACTTAGGGAGTATTTTTCTTTCCTCCAAGTTATTGAAATGACTCCATTGTCTCTGGGAGGTGACTATGGAAGAGAGGCCCGAGGCCAGTCGGATTCTGATTCCTTTGTAGCTTGTCTTTTCCTTATACCTGTCTCAGCGTTTGTAGAATTTTCTCTAGATGTCGAAAAAGTTTACCAGAATATGTATACATGTGGATTTAATTTCTTTTGCATTGCATTTAAATATGCTTTTTCAGTTTACAGTGTGCTTTCTGTAGCTGAGTGCTTTCCGTGAGGTTTTCTTCAGCTGTTATGTAAACTCGCCTGATTCCAGATCCTTCCTCCTCGGTCCCATGTGGAGGACAAACTACAGCTGAGTCTGGATCTGGTCCCACCCATCCTTTACGTACTGTCAGCCGCTGTTGCGAGCTCAGTTGAGTAGGTGTCAAAGAGACCCTGTGGCCCTCAAGGCTACTAATATTTACTGTCTGGTCTTTTAGAGGAAACGTTTGCTGACCCTTGTTCTAGATACTATTTACTTTGATTTTTCAGGCAAAAGTCCTCTTGAATCTTACTGAAAAACAAATAAGAAAATTTCCCAAGCATTCCCTTTCTCTTTTTTCCTTATAATAAATCTATCTCATAGAAAGATTTTGTATGTGTGAGCCCCTGTCTTTTTTATATTTATGTTTTAGTCCTCTAATAACCTTTCTGCTTATTTTTTTTCTGTTTGTTCAGCCTTACACAGAGAGGTTACATGGGGAGGTATGGTGGTTTTCTGAGAAAATAGGGTGGGCTCTTCTCTGAAATGTTTATAGATTTCCAATACCTCTCTCTCTCTCTCTCTCTCTCTCTCTCTTCTCTCTCTTTCTCTCTCTCTGTCTGTGTTTCACTGAAAAACAAAATTTACCCTCATAGTGAATGATATGTGAGATTAGCAGAGGACAGAATTCCTCTCTGTGCAGTAAAGGACAGAGAAACATGCATAGAGAGGCTGTGATGACGTACACTCCATTTTAAGCGTACACACTGCCTTCTTGCATTGAAGCCCCCAGTCCCACTTCTCAGCCAGCAGCCCACCTTCAGTTGTCCCAGCCTGATTTGGTGTCCTCCTTGGTAAAACCTTACCCATGGTTCTTTGGCACCTGAAGCTCTGGGAAGGCTGCAGCTCTGTCACTGGAGGGGTGAACTCGCTAGAGCCCCGGGAGGGAGGGGTGACCGTGCAGCTATTTTTTCCCACGTAGCTATTTTTGAAAGTATGTGGAGAATTTATGATTTGAATTCTTTTTATGTTGCACCTGAATAGTGCGTGGCCTCCAGGATTCTTGCCATCGACTGCCATCTTGTAATCTCCTCACCTGGACTTCCAGAAGCAGACAGTGAGAACGTCTACCTGCCCAAAGCTGCACTCCTCACTGAATATAAATACTGTGTGAAAGCAGCACCCCTTCACTACGTGTGTTCCCACAGGCTAGCAGGGCGACTGTTGCATGCGTGTGTGAGTGTGATCATTGAAGAGGGATGGGGAGAGAGAAGGAGCAAAGTGTGAGTGCACTCTTTGTACAAATGTGAATTTGAAAATCAGGCATTTTTGCAATTTAGTCGACTCTAACTATCCACACTTCTGGAAAGGAGATTTGATGCAGATCATGGAAACAAGCAGATAATTTTAACATGATTTCCGTTTTGTTTTGGGATACTTTATACGAAGGGCAGAGGAGCCTCCCAATTCACATCGGTCCCCCACCACCCTCCAAGCCCCTACCTTGCTCCATTTACCTGTGGTCTGTGCTTACCTGGACTGGTGTTAAAACAAGCCCAGATTCTCTGACACGCTGACCTTTGGCCTGAAGGTCTTGGGAAGCAGGACTGTAAATTGAAAATGCTTAAGAAGAGTAAGCTCCATTCAAAAATGCAGGACCAGACCCCCATTCATCTTCTTTCCCTCTTATGCTTCACCCGAAAGAACCTGACAAAATCAAACGTACTCCAGCCCGTCACTGCCCTTTGGCCTGTCTCTGGCATTTCTCTCTGTACTGCCAAGGAAATAGGATCGTTCCAGTTCTCATTTGCGGCCGTTCAGTTTGCTCCCAGCTTCTCTTGAATGATAGATTATAACCAAGGAGGTTGAATTTCAAATAAGAAAATTAAGACTCCTTTCCCAAACAAAAAATCTCATTGGTGTTCAAAACGACTTTTTAAAGTTCTCGCCCTGTGCTTTTTTGCTCAATTTTTAAATTAGGGGCTCTGTCGAAGAAAATTGTACTCAGGGGCGTTGTCCTCAGAGTTTCTTTCTTTGTTCACACAGGCAGTGCAAAGGGTCAGAAAGCTTCGTGGCTGGGCGGCAGGAGGCAGGTGGTGGCTACGCTGTGCTCTCTGGTTTGGTCTTTCCGTGGAAACGTACGGGCCTCACCTGGGCCCCTGTAGATGTACGTATTTACGCTTCCCAAGCTGCATATGTTAGGGCCGTAATTGCAGCCCGTGTCCCCACAACATCACAGACGTGAAAGGAAAATGAGAGCTTTGCACGTTCCTGGGATATAATTATGGTAATCGGCGGGCCTTGTTTGCCGTGCTTGTCCCTTTCGGCATTGAGCCCAGCTCTCCATTACAGGCTGCCTCGGGAGCAGATGAGCTTGGCAGAACTGTTTCCCAACTTGGGTTTCTTGGGTGACATTTTACCGAACTACCATATTCATACGGGAAAGTGAAAATAAATATACGCCTTGGTGAGTGTTCACGCGCTGAGCTCTTCCATGTGACCGGTACACAAATCGAGACACAGAGCATTCCGTGTTCCCCAGAAGCCCCCTCATGCCCGTTCGAGTCCCTATCCTCACCCTCCCGGGGACAGCCACCCTCCTGACTCGTCACAGCTTAGATTAGGTTCCCCATTCTCGTACTTCACAGGAATGGAATCATGCAGCACATACTCTCCTGCCTCATTCAGTTTGCTCTACTTTGTGTCTACAAAGTAGAGATTGGTCCATATCCCCACATAGTTGTCGTTTGTTCATTCTTGTGGTTGTATAGCATCCCATTGTGTGGCTAGACTAAAATTTAGTTTTCTGTTTTATTGTTGATGAGCATTTGAAAGGGTTGCCAATTTTTGCGTTTTATAAATAGTGCTGCTCTTAACACCTGTGTGTGTGTCTTCTGGAGGCCATGTTTTCATATTCCTATGGCGAATACACCTAGGAGTGAAATTGCTGGGTCATCACATATATTCAGCTTTAGTAGAAATTGCTAAATATAGACTAGATTTTTTTTAGAAAAGGGCTTTTTAGTTGTGGGAGGCTGGTTAACATCCTCTCCAGAAAATAGCAGAAAGGGAATATTTTTTCCTTTTAGACAACACAGCGTAGTGAGTTTTGGAGTGAGGTACCTGAGAATATTAGTTCAACAAGAATTTATCAAGTGCCCATTGTTCTAAGTGACAAGGCGTATTAGTTTCCTATGGCTGCTGTAACAAATTCCCACCACACTGGTGGCTTAAAACAATATAAACATATTCTCTTAGAGTTCTGGAGGTCAGAAGTCCGAAACGGATCTCCCTGGGTCGACATCACGGAATCAGCAAAACCATAATCCCTCCAGCGGCTCTAGAGAAGAATCCATTTCCTTCCTTTTCCAGCTTCTAGAGCTTCATTTTTTAGCTCATGGCTCTTTCTTCCACTTCGAGGCCAGCAGTGTAGTATCTTTGAATCTCTCTCTGGTCTGTCTTCACATGGCCTTCTCCTGTGTGTAGTAAAATCACCCTCTACCACTCTCTTATAAGGAGACTTGTGATTCCATTTAGGACTCACCCAGATAATTCAGGACTATCTCCCTCATCTCAGGATCCTTAACTTAATCACATCCACAAAGTCTCCTCTGCTATATAAGGTAGTATTCACTGGCTCCAGGGATTAGGACCCAGTTGTCTCTGGAAAGCTTTATAGTTAGTGTACCACACAGGGAGATACCATCATCTCTTGATTTTCACCGTATTATCCACAGCTCCTGCCTTCACGAAGCATCATCATTGTACACCACAAAGTTGCTCAATCTTTCTGCTATTCCCTAGGATTCTTGTTGCGCCATGGGTAAAGGTCAGTGGATGAGACCAGAGAAGCGTATTTAAAAGACGCCAAGATGTGTTTCATCAAATTGTAACTTACTTTCGGTAGTAATAAAGACTCTTGCATGGGTAGGAAGAAAAATATCAAAGTACGAAATACCCTAAATACAATGTGGGATCTCGGTTTGGATCCTGGAACAGAAAAGAGACATTAGTGGGTAAACTGGTGAAATCCAAATATAAGCCTAGAATTTAGTTGATTTTGTTTTAGAAATTGTGTCATAATTGTGCAAGATACTAATATTACGGAAAGCTAGGTGAATGATATACAGGAGCACTCTATTTTAGCTTTTTAACTCTTCTTTAAATCTAAAATTACTTCAAAAAAGAAAATTAACAAAATACTGAGTTGTTAGCTGAATACCTTTTTCATATACAAAAAAGTACATTTACAATTTTTTTTAAAAAACACTTCATTCCATTAGTAACTGTGGTTTCAAAGATGTCAAATAACTTTAAGCTATGGTTGTTGCACATGACTATTTAAGCTTTTATAATGCTTTCATACTATCTTTGTCCTGCAAAAAGCTGTTTTATGTTCATTTAAAGCATATTAATATTATTGAATCAAGGCAAGAGAATTTTCCAAAACCCATTAAAAAACCTAAGGGTAAAAAAAAAAAAAAAAAAATGCAAGGCACCCACTCAAATACCACAGTGGAAAAGCTCCAAATTCCATCTGTTTATGTGACATGGGAGACAGGGTCCAGTGCGGGCAGAATTAGTTTAGAAGGTCCAAAAGGTAATGATGAGATTTAAAAATATATAACCGTTGAAATATAAATGGAGATTGGTAAGTAGTGAGACAAATAAGATGACGTTTGCTCTCTCGGTGGGAACATATGGGTCATCTCCAGTTCTACCCAAGACCTCCCAGGGGGAGCTGGCGCTGGAGCTGAGGGTGGTCCTTGGGTGTGAATGGAGAGGGAGTCCTGCCTTCAGCCCCTCTGATTGATTCATCAACTCCTCCCTGGCCCTCCCCTCCTCTCCTTTCTTCCCGGCCCCATTACAGGGCTTAGTCTGTTTAGGGCTCCCCAGCGGCCCAGACAGCTCACGGCTGAGTTGTTATCTTCCCGTCGCACACTTATCTGGGCACGGTTAGAGCTCCCTAATAAAATTTGTCACTGACTTTAATCCCATCACTGTCCAGACCTGCTTGCTTAGCCTCTCTGCTTGTTTAGGCTTTGCTTGCACCTCCAGCCTCTTCCGAGGAAATTGGTGGAGATAGGTGTTCGAAGAGAGCTCTGGGCCCTACAGACAGGAGAAGCCAACCAGGGCCACCAAATACTTCTACAGTAATTAGGGACAAATGGCTTTAGTCTCCCTCCTGCCTCTGGGGCCCATCAGGGACAAGAAGCAGGAGAGGGAGACGCCTTCTCTTGTCCGTGCTGTGAGCTGCAGAGGCTGGCTTCTGTCTGTTCTCCCGAGGACTCCACGTACCCCCTCCATTCCTCCTCGGTCTCCTGAGATGCTCTGGGCTGGGGAGAGGAGGCTTTTAGTCAGCTCACTGGGAGCCATGTGCGCACACCCCCAAATTCATTGCGGGATATCTGGGCCCCGTGGACTGTCCTGGCAGGCTTCTGTGATTGTTGAATTCTCTCCTCAGCTGTGCGAGAGATGCAGTTTTGAAGCCCAGAAAGGAAGTCTATATAGAGAATGCAAAGGGAAATTCTCCAAGGAGCACTTTCGTTCAGCAGATATACTCTGGATACCCTCAAAGACATATGGACTGTGTCTGGTGTGTCACCCTACAGTGTGTGTGTGTGTGAGTGTATTGGGATTTGCTGCGTTTCCAAGTATAAATGTGAGCAGCGCCCCATGTGTGTGTGTGTGCACATGCGCGCGCGCGTGTGTGGTAGATACGCGGGCACACTATCCTATAAGCTCGCCCTTCCTCCCTCCTCATCCACTTTGCCACACGGCTGCTACCTGCCTCCTTCTCATTCCCACTACACCATCCTGAGCCAGATGACCCTCCCCATTCCTGAAGGTAAACCTGTTTTCTGTAAATCCTCTCCTGCGTTGTCTCAGCTCTAAAGTTCTCCTTCCTCAGCCATCAGGGCTTCAGGCTCTCTCTTCAGGCACCTGCCAGGAAGGAGGCAAACACCGTAACGGCCAGAGCTGCCTCTTCGGGTACCTGCCGTGCAAGTGCAGACAGCCCAGCTGAAGCTGGAGGCAGGCAGACAGCTTGCAGGCAGACAATAGGTACTGCCTCTCAGAGCTGCCTGTCTCCCTGAAATCCTGTTGCCTCTGAGGTCAGGAGTCGGCCCCTCTGCAGCCTCCAGCCCCAGCCCAGGGCAAAGAGCCTGCCCTGATGGCCAGAATCAGCCTCAGCAAGGGCACGCTGCAGGAGCTGCGGAAGGTGGGCAGCTCACAGTGGGGACAGGAAGAGGGCTGCCATAACAAAGTACTGTAGGCTGGGTGACTTAAACAAGAAGTTTGTTGTCTCACAGTTCTGCAGACTGGAAGTTCAAGAACAAGGTGTCAGCAGAGTTGATTCCTCCTGCGGCCTCTCTCCACTTATAGATGTCCATCTTCTCCCTGTCGTCACAAGGGCCTTTCCTCTGCACCTGTCTGTGCCTAAATTTCCTCTTCTTGTAAGGACGCCGGTCATATTGGAATCAGGGTCCACCCTAATGGCCTCGTTTTAACTTAATCGCCTCTACAGACCCTATCTCCAAATTCGGTCACATTTCAATGTGCTGGGGTGAGGACTTCAACATGTAAATTTTAAAAGGACACAGTTCATCCCATAACAAGGTCCACTCTGCCTCCTCTCTGTGGGGCCATTTCCCAGCTGACTTCTGCTTAGAGCCTCACAGAACCTTAGCTCCTCCTCTTGCATGGGTGATGAGGCAGCTTTTGGTTTTGTTGCTTGCAAACTAACTGCAAAGAAAACGGAAGATTATTTTATTTTTTGGCTCTTTTACTATTTATAGGATAAGGAGAAGGCAATGCCCACGTAGTGGCATAACAAGAACTTTGGGATGTGACTTATAGTAGTGTGGCCTTGACCAAATTACTTCTCCTCTCTGATCATGTTTTCTTATCTCCATAATGGGGCTGTTGTGTGGATGGGTTGAGGTGTGTACGAAATGCCCAGGGCTGTGCCTGGCACAGAGTAGGTGCTCGAAGCTACTTGCTTCCTTTCCTTCTATTATGGTATTCATGCTGCTTCCATTTCTGTGGACAGTAAATTGTGGTGATGCCAGACACTCTGGACCCAATGGGCTACTTGGAAAACAGCTGCTGTTCACCCAAGGGAGCTGGGACAAGCTGGGACCTTGCTGAGAGCTCGGTGCAAACGTAATTCTTCTGTTTCAGAATAAACCACACTCAAATGTCATCTCTGCTGACGGCGGGTCAAAGATAAAAATCTCTGGATACAACAATGCATAGCTTCCAGTAAAACTCTGAATACAAAATTTGAAACAACTTCTGGTGGGCAAAGGATGGAACCAAAACCTGGAGTCTCTGCCCTACAGAGTGGTTCTCGAACTTGGATGTGAATCAGAATCACATGGATGGCTTGTCAAAACAGTGCCGGGTCCTACCCCCCAGAGTTCTGATTCAATAGACCCAGTGTAGGACCTGAGAGGTTGCATTTCTAGCATGTTCCCAGGTGATGCTGATGCCTCTGGTCCAGGGGCCACATTTGGAGAAGCATTGCCACACAGTATTAGTTCCTGTTTAGGATCTGTATCCCCTTTGTCCTCCAGTCTGTCCTGTCTTTGCTGTGGTCTTATCTGCCTGATCCAATTTCTCTGCTCTCGCCTCTGGGCAAAGGGCAGGTATGTTGAAACTTCTCCATCCTTTCCCTGATGAACATGGGATTTTTACCTGTTAATGAGCAACTGTTTGTTTAGCCCTTATCCCTCTCTGCTTTTCTCTTTCCCCCAGATTTTCACATGTAGGCTTCCAGGCATTTCACCATGTTGGAGGAGCAGACCGTGGCGTGCAGCTCCCACACCGAAGCCTGAGCTGATCCCAGTTAGGAAGAGGCAGCTGCAAAAAGAGCTTCCTTCCCATTGCTATCCTCTTCTTCTGTACCCCCACGCGCCCCTACCCCAATACATCAATTCCCTGGCCCCAATTCCCTGATCACTTTGCCAGAGTAAATAATTGCTGATGTGTGCTGACCCAAGGTCTTAACCAATGATGGAATGCAATTAGGGCCTTCATTTCCCACTGTCGTGGGAGCTGTCTTCCAGCTGATACTTGTGCCTGATCCCTTGTGCCGATACTCACATCCTCCCCACCTTCCCCTTCGGAGACCGGAGAGCTTGGGTTGGAATAGGACAGTTGCTTGTGAGCAGATGCCAATACCGCCTTTCTTGGAGTCTTACCCCGCAGAAGCGAGAGGGCAGAAGATCCTCTTCCAAGGAGCTGAGGGTGTGGCCCTCACACCCCTCACACCAAATTTCAGAGGATGTGAGTGTCTTTCAAGACTATTTCCGGAAGAGATTTGAGACTCAAAGCTTGCTCTATGTCGTGTCATTTTAGA
>NW_006434839.1:7514135-7533237 GCF_000325575.1 Pteropus alecto
CCAGTGTTAGGCCACCTTATTTCCATCTTTCCTTGCCTTTGGAGCTCTGCTAATTTGTACTTGCTAGAGACGGGCATGATGCAAGCTCCCTGGGTTGAGAAGGCCCGAGTGATCTAGAATGTGTCATGGAGGGTGGGATGCTGCTGTGGGAGGCAAAGTCTTGTCTTTTATTCCTGCCTCTTTCATCTCTTGCTGCTGGACTGATATTCCTTTCTCTCAAATGCATGGTGCCAGGATGGCTTGCTGGGGGAGATGATGACAGATAACTACTTTCGAGTTCTTTTAGAAATGTTCCCCCTGGTCAAAGCAGGGAGAAAAACATCTTGACTTTACTCTGACTCCCAAAGCTAAGCTAGATGCAAGACAAAAATAAACCTGTGGCTACTCCAAGAGAAAAGGCCAGGAATCTTTTGTGTGTCCTTCCAGCGCGCCTTTCTGGAATGAGAAGGGAACTGTTGGGGAAAGAAGAGGCAGTAAACGTGATGTAATATTTGGTGTGTGATGCTTTGAGCCTCATTTTGCAAGAATGACCAGACTAAGCCTGGGGGCAAGGGAAGTTTTCTTGATTTAAGAAACAGGGGCTCCTCGGCTCTCATCTCTAAGAAAGCCATTGCTACAATAAACATGCACAGCCCCCCATCCCACCTCTGTGCTGGTGCTGACCCCAGCCTGGCCAATCAGGCAGCTGAGGAGACGAGCTTGCTCTCTCTCAGAGAGCCGGGCATGGGCTTCCCTTCTAGAATCCCACTGTGTCTGAAACAAATCTCACCTCCTTCTTTTCCTAGAAAACTCTCCACAGACAGGGATGTGTCCTTGACTGCTGGTTCCACTGCCTTTTCCCCACTGGGCACATCAGGCACGGCAAAATACAAAGGGCCCCACCAAACAACAAACTACAAGGGGCCCCACCAAAAAAAAAAAAAAAAGTCTTTTTCTTGCTGGAAATCAGTGTAAGGGAGGCTTCTTTCAAATTTTGATCTGGGAACAGGTCTCTGCACTGCTTAATATCTGTTTTTATGTCTATTCCTGTGTGTTGGCAAATTTCCCCAGCTGCCTGAGGACCAGAAATGTATGCCCTTTTAGACTCTCCTCCCCGAATACCTCCTAAGCTGCTCAGCACATGTTCTTGTTGGTGGAGGTGATGCTGACCAGCAAGGCAGTAGCCTCTGCCTCCCACTCCCTTCCTGTGGTAACCCCCAGAAACCTCAGGGTAGGGGTACAGTGATAAGGAAGCCCCAAGCAAGACCTCAGCCAGAAGGACTTGGAGGTAGAATCTGGCTGCGCCCTCGATGCTCACCAGCTGAGCATGTTGGACCAGCGTCGGGGAGGCCTCAGCTGTGGAGGGGGAGACCTGACTCTGGACGATCTGAGCTTATGCCACCTGCTCTCCCCCTTTCCTTCCTTACATGGTCTCCTAGAGGAACAGGAGCCAATCAGCATTTATAAAAACAGGGGATGGGTGTCGGCAAGTAGAGGTCTACCCTAAATTAGCAACTAGGATCTTTGAGTTTGTACACCCTGTAACTTGAGTGTAACTTGGGGATTTCTCTCAGGCGCGAATCATCTTTCTGAGGCCTCTAAGCCTTGGGCGCTTGAGCCTTAAAAGACATGACCCCTCTTGGGGTCTTGAGCCATGAAGTAAGAGGCCTAGGAATGGACTTACTCACCTGAGCCTCTGACTTGCCCGGAGCGGCTCTAGGCCAGAGTGGAACAGAGTCTGTACTCATAGACATGCAGAGATTATTCTGGAGTTTCAGGGAGAGGGCTGACAGACCAGCCACAGGGGTTACGAATTGAGTTTGAGTCAAGTTCGTGGGGATGCTGTGGCTGCCCCCACAGCCATTGGCTCTCCTGCAGGTTGAGCAGGTTCTCCTAGCTCCAAGGGTACTGCACTGAGGGAGGGCGGGGTCCTTGCTTTTCTGGCCTCTCAACTCTCTCCCTGCAGCCGTTCTGGGGGGCAGCAAGTCTCCTCAGCAGCCAAGGGTGGGGTCCTGGCCTTTCTGGCCTCCTCCAGTAAACTCTCTCCCTGCAGCCATTCTGGGGGGCAGCAAGTCTCCTCAGCAGCCAAGGGATCTGAGGAGCTGGGGATGGGGAGTAAAGTGAACATGATCACTCGCTGCTCATAGAACAGTAATGGAATTAACGGGCCCTTAGAGCTCCCCCATTAGCAGCGGAGTCTGTGTGCCAGAACCACTTACGATGTCAGTCCTCCAGATGTCAGCCCGGAGAAGACATAGAGCAGCTCATTTGTCTTACCTCTGGCTGTGGGAAGACCTGCCTGCTCCCCAGAGGAGCATTCCTTTCTCTTCTGAAACTTTTTGGTGTGAACTCATAACTGAGGAGAAGTAGAAAGCCAGGGTTTTCAAATGACTAGTTCTGATTCTACGAAAGATACGTTATGGTGTAGTGTTGTGTAACTGCTTTGAGTAGCAGAGGGGGTCACAGCCTCCCGGAACTCCTAGTCCCATCTCTCTCAGTAACTTGCTGCAGAAGCCTGAGCCTCTTACACAGCCTCCGTGGAGGCCAATCGGTTCATCTGTGACTGGAGGGTTCCCAGGGAACAGTCTTCTGTTCCCTGGGATTTGAGAGAATGAAGAGCAGGAGCTGGTATCCAGGATGGAAATGGGCAATGTGTCTGAGAGGCATTTTATCCAGCGTCCTTGATCTGGAGTCATTGGCCTTAGGCATCCAGCTGGGAGGCTTTGAACTCTGTGAAGTCGTCTATAAAAATAATAAGTGAGTGAGCCTTTTCCAGAGTCTTTGAGAAGGTTCTCAGATAGGTCTTGGCCCCTGCAAGGTGAACACCCACTGGCAATGTTGAGTAAGAGCAGCCTGGACTTCAGTCACTAGCTCGGAGAGGACAGGTCTCTCTTTGGAGGACGGGTCAGCAGTCTTGGCATCTCATCTAGAGAACCGAGGCAGCCTTGCTTCTTATCCTGGGTGAAGTTGTCGGGAGAGCTAGACAAACATGGCTGGAGGTGGTCATGTGTGACAGGAGTCAGAGAGGGACAGATTTCCCAGCGAGGGGTAGCTGCCTCCTCGCGCCTCTGTGAGAGCAGAGCCGGGGCTGTGAGAGCAGATGTGTTCTTTCATCTCCCTGGCTGCTGGTTTCCCTGCTGAGCGTCAGCTGTGTTTGGGGGGATATGATTCCTCCCAGTTTCTGTGGGCCAAGCAGTACCCACTTTGTCATCTTAGCGTGACTAGACTTTGGGTGGCCCTTATTTTGGGGTGCTCCAGGTTCATCGTCGAACACTGTTAGCGACCAAGTGGGCAGCTTTCTAAGAACCCCAATCTCAAAACATATGGCTCTGAATAAGAGGCCAGGAGCCTGGAAAACTGCAGAGAAGGAAGACAGTTAACTGGGAAAATGGGATGGGCTAGAACCGTAGTCATGATGAGCTCATGTGAAGTTACAAGGTCAAACTATGCCCAACCAGTGTCTGTCTAGCCAGTGGCTAATTTTCACCTCGTTAGGAAAAAAAGGATTTGAAAAGACTTGACCTCTGACAACAAGCCAGTGGTTCACCACCAATTCAATTCAATTTAAAGCACTTCAATGAGTTAACCAAATATTTGTGAATTGCTTGTTGTATCTTCAGTGTCTTACTAGACACCGTCAAGGCACGGTTTCTGCTTTTGATGATCTCATCAGTTAATTAGGGAGAGTAAACATTTATACAAGGCCTAGCTGGAGAGAACCACGGCTGGGCTGTATATAAATATGCATCTAGAATTCACTCTCTGGTCAAGAGCTCTTTGCTAGTTTTTAGATCTCCAACTCATTGCTTCTGAGAAATGATAAAATCCTGAGTGCCATGTGTCCCTTCAACTCTTCCCATTATAGGTCTGAAAATAGTAGCTGTTTTCCTCAGGGAAGAAATAACATGTAGATACAGAGGGAATGAGGTTGTACCTGGTTAGGAAAAGGAGTGATTACTAGATTAGATGTTTGCTCCTTCCAAGAGATTAAAGACTTGATTTCTTGACTTGCCTTCATCTCTTCCACTTTGCTCCACCCTTTCTATGCCTTGGCCTGCACCTAAGCTGACCATGTGTCTGGGCACCCTCTTTAATAAACCCCCAGTTCTCCAGGGGAATTAAAAGCTCTGATTTATAACATATGTCAATTTCTGTGGTATAAATATTACCACCATGGTGAGCTCAAGCTGGTTTAACCAGATTACAAAATTCCTAAAAATTTAATGATCAGCTATCTTGAACTGGAAAGAGCTGGCTCCAGCCTAGCACTGGGAGTCCCCTCTTTTTTGAGCTTGTCATCACTGACCACTTCACAGATCTGATTGGCAGAGTGGCGACTCCACCCGCTGACCACAACAATTGGGAATGGTAAGTTCGAGGAAGAAAATGTAGCTCTGTTTGGTACTTGATGATCCAACATAATTTTCAGAGCCAGAAACTGAATGTTGAGAGAGGTCTGCGTATTTGTTTGGGTTCTTAAACTTAGGAGAGAAGCCCATCTTTTTGAGATTTGCTGTGTAGTCTGGACAGAAGCCTGGCTCAGATGACCTCTGAGGATTATTAAATCTGTTTTTAGAAAGCTTACAACTATATGAAGCCTTCTGATGGGTTAAGGGATTAGGGCCCTGTTTACAAGGTGGTACCCTGGTCACCTTTCCACCCCTTGCACTGAGCTCTTCTTCCTCACATCTCCTAATCCCCTTTGCTCCAGGGTAATCTCCTTCCTCATCCACCAGAAGTCAAACGACCCCAGGCCTGGTTGAAAACATCAGTACCCGGGAGGTCTAAACTTACTTGGTTCCACCTCACAGGGAAACCCATTCCTACAGTTTCCCCTGGCTCCCCACCACGTTGATGGATTGAGGAGTGTGCACCCATCGACGGGATAACGGGGAGAGTCTGGGGGGCAGTGAGTCTTGGTACCTGTGAGCAGGAAGGAGGAGAAGGGGTCCAATTCAGCTTCTCCAGGTGCTGCACTATTCCCTCCCGTGCTCCAGTGGGAGCCCGCTGACCCACCTGAAGCTCTCCGAGGGGAATCAACCAGACATGTCAGTCAGGCAGCCGAGCGGGGCCAGAAAAATCAATGCTGACTTCCAGACGCCAGGAGAGCAGGAGAGAGGGGAGGTGGAAGGACGAAATGAGAGCATTTGTTTGCAATTCTAATATAACATATCAACAGATCACTGGGCAAAGATGCCTAATGAAAATGTGCATGATGGATGCGAGTGGGTGGAGAGAGGAAGGGAGGGATGGAAAGTCCAGGCACGGGGCCTGCTGAGGAATTCAAAGATATCTATGTCCACTGCAGTCCTGCTGCCAAGGGCAAGGGCCCCCAGACTAGCTAGCCTTGAGCTGGAATCCGTAATCTGCCACTTACTTATCGTGTGGCCTTGGACCAGTTACTTTTTCCTTCTTTTCCTTCTTCTTTTTCTTCGAATGGAGCCATTAGGGATACCGACCAGGTAAGGTTATTTGTGAGGTTAAAATGACATAACCAGGATGGTTGATGCTTGTTTTCTATGGAAGGAGCTATTACTTCATGTTCTTGTTTAAGACACCCATCGTAGTGCCTAGTGCATAAAGTTAATTTCCTTTTCCCCTTGGGGGACATTAAAGGCTAAGGGAGGAGAGGTCAAGCTCAGATGTCACCATCTAGGCCACATTAAGGCCTTTGTGGCGTTTCCTCTCTGAGGCCCTCAGGTGAAATCAACAAAGCCCACTCTTCTCCAGTTCTGCTTTCAGATCTTCTAGCTGTGCGACTTGGGGCAAATATTGAATGTCACTGGGTCTGGATTTCCTCATGCGTAGAATGATGGTAATGATGCTGAGCCCACTGGACTGCTGTGGGGTTGAAAGGAGAGGCATCATGGGAACGTTTATTGTTCTTACCTCACTTTTATTGACATGTGAGAAGTGCAGTCTCGGGTCTGAGCGTACAATGTGTGGTGTCTCATAAACAACTATAAACAACTGTAAGGAGTTAGAACTGCTCTTCATTTGTGGCTCGGGGAGACAGGCATCAGTCTTACCTGTTGTGCTCAAGACCATACCTGTGCATCTCTGCCTGGGCCCACCAGGTGCCCAGCCTCTGGCCTTCTCTTCCTCCATCTGAGCCGGTGTGATCTTGTTCACGTGGTGCAGAGCTGAGCTGCCCCTATCGGGGGAGACGTCAGCTCAGCTTTCAGAGCTGGGCAAACGATCCCCTTCATCAGGAAGAACTTGTGAGTTTCTGCCTTTTAACTGTGGCCTTGATTTCACATTGTTACGTGAGCCTGAGAGGCTGTGTCAACCACATCAGGAGGCAGAACCTCTGAGAGAGGGCACAGGGAAAGCCCAGCAGATGTCCCTGTGAGAACTTCCCGACATCCACGGCTTGGAGTGCAGCTCGGAGCACCCCATGCCACAGGAAGGGGTCAGCAGACTCTCCCAGGAGATCCCAGAGCTCTTTTTTTTTCATTTTTCTTTCCAGACAGGAAAGTGAGGTACTTGAACTGGTCTGGCCATGGATTCAGGCAAGATTTATCAGACTATCAGTTTACCCTCTTTTTAACAACTTGACAAATTTTCAAAGCATTTCAGGCATAAAAAGATGCCACTATCTATCCAGAAGTGTGTCACAGTTATGTAGGGATGAACGTGTGCTATAGACTGAATGTTTGTGTCCTGCCCAAATTTTCAAGTTGTAAGTCTAATTCTCGATGTGATGGTATGGGGACGTGGGGCCTTTGCTGGGGGAGGGGGGTGTGATTGGGTCATGAGGGTGGAGCCCCCATGAACAGGATTAGGACCCTTATTAGAAAGGCTTCAGAGAGCTCTCTCACCCCTATTGCCATGTGAGGACGCAGCCAGAAGAAGGCCATCTCTGAAACAGTAGACGGGCTCCCATGAGACAGAGAATCTGTCGGCACCTTGACCTTGGACTTCCCAACCTCCAGAACTGTGAGAAATAAATGTCTGTTGTTGGTAAGCCCCTCAGGCTATGATATTTTGCTATAGCAGCCCAAAAGGACCAAGATAATACAATAATTGCTGATTTCACACCATGAAGCTAGGTTACTTAGCTACTATCTCTTGTGGCACTAGGCAACTAGATGCATCCTCGGGTCTGTGAGGTGCGTTCTGTGGACGTGACCCGTAGAGGTACTGACGAGGGCTGGATACCAAGGCAAGCTCACCCACTCGGCGAGGGCTCTAAAGACTGGAAAGAGAAAATTGAGATGGTATGGGATGTGAGTTACTCTAGACAAAACTCTTCTGCTCCAGAAATAGCGCAGAAGAAGAAGCAGGTGGCAAGTTTGGGATATTAAGCTACGAGTGTAAGTGTGGCTGTGGCGAGGCAGTTTGCTTGGCTGGATCAGAAACTTAACGAGAACCGAGCTTCTGGAGATGTCTCTTAATGGGCCCAATGGTGCCGGTTTTCGCGGTACGTGAGTGGGAATGGCAACTGTCAGATCCTTCTATACTTCTAGAAAAATGAGTTAGCATGGATGCTCGGAAGGTGACGGACGGCAGGGCCCTTGATGGAGGGAAGGCAGAGAGTATGGGTGGCTGCATGCCCTCACTCAGGTACCGCCCCCCACCCCCCAACTGCACACCAACAGCTGCCTGGGGTTTCCGGAACATACTTTTCCCTACTAGACGCTGCCTGTCACTCGGGATGCTCAAAGTACAACAAAAGGCCCTCTTTGTCAAGGAGGGTGTTAATTCCTGACAACACCTGAGAAAAAGAACATTGCTAAGAGGCTAAAAAAAAAGGCGAGTGTTTGATTTCCAAATTTCAAGGAGAGAAGTATGTGTGGGAGGAAATTTCAAAACAAAACTTTCAGATTCTGGAAAAGAGTATTAATGAGGGCTGATAATGCTCTTAAGTTCATTTAAATGTTTTCGATCTGGCTCAGTTTGTAAGCAGGGCATCTGGGGAGAAAGAACTCCTGGAGTCCACCGGGGTGGCGTGTGGCCCAGCTGACGCCTGTTTTAGTATGCATGCCGAGCGATGCTGAAGGAGTATGTGGTCCTCTCCGCTCGTGGTTACGATCGGTCTATTGTTGGGTTTCCTGGAATGGAAGCACACATTTTTTAAAAAGAAGCTATGCCAGAGACATTTTAATTTGAGAGAAGTGCCAATTTTGAAAATGAAGGGGAACCCTGAAGATGCTACATGTCGGTCTTTGGAAGTTTTCTCTGCTGAATCCTTCGATAACAATATTTTCCCTTCCACCTAATAAAGAAAGGTTATGGACATGGGGTTCATTAAGAGGGGTGTCTCTAAAGAAAGGCTGTGTACAGAACAACCCAGCGGGAGCACGGCCGTGACCATCAGCAGCATCATCATCACCATCCTTGGTTCTCATCGACAGAGCACATGCAGGAAAACAGGCCACGGGGCCCCCTGGCAGCTGAAAATCAACTCTAGAAACATCCAGGCTGAGAGAGCAGAGATGTCACGGTCATTTAAAGTGTCAATTTCTCTTAGCATTCAGAGGGAAGAAATAATACACAGAGTATCAGCTGAATTGGGTTCTGGGAAGAAAAATGCCCAGTTGACCGTGACTTCAAGCATGACTCCTCTTTCTGAAGGCAGCCCAGATGACAGGAAATTTCCCCCAAAGAGAACATGGTGTGAAAACTATGAGGCTGCTGATTGCATTTGCTTTGCTATAGGAAAATGGCCACAAAGAAAGATGAGGCTCTGAGCACTGGCAAAGGAGTATCTTCCTCCTGCTCTTCCACATAATTTGAGGGTGCTGGGTTCTGGAAGACTCCAGAGGTGAGAAATGGGGTAGAGAGGCCTGCCGCCCCCAGGACAGGCCTCGGTTGGTCAGTCTCTCGGTGATAAAGCCTGTGGTGGTGGTCAGAGGCACAGCCAGGACAGGAAAGGCCCAGGCAGTCAGAAGCGACACTGTTCGTAAGCAGCTACTGTGGTCACCCGGCTGAATGTTCCAGCCTTGGGCACAGTGTAGGGGTCTGACTTCTCAGGGCTGTGCCAATCCCCAAAACCTACAACCTTAAGTCTGTTGGATCTGGGTGAGGTGATGAATGAAAGGGTCTTCAAAAGGGAGCCACACAGGAGATCAGGAGGCAGAGGCAAGGCTTCTGGGGGGAAACCTGCTTTCTTTTATACTGAATTGTAAGCTCTGGAGGGCCTGGGACTGTCTCTGTCTTAGTCTCTGTCCCATGTGCGCCTGGCACTTAGCCCGGGTCCTGGGCACAGCGCTTCATAAGTACTTGCCAAATGCATGAAATGAGTTTGCAGAGGGGATATCTTGAGTGGCAACATTTGGGAGGTTGAAGGTCAGCAGCATCTAAAAGAGAAAGAAAAAGAACCAGAAGACGCCCGTGGAGAAGCAGCAGATTGGAATCCAGGAAGAACACGTAGGTGGTGGGGCAAGCTGCCCGTGGGAGAGAAGCAGAATTCTTGAGGCATTCCCAAGAAGACAGGGGTAGGAAGGACATCTGTTCAAACTTCTGAAAATGGGTTGGGTGCTGCAGGGAGCTTCATTTTTATCTTTCTAGGTTTTTTTTTCCCCCTTTGTTTCTCTGTTTGCTTGCATTCAATCTCACACACTAGCTGCAGGCTCACCCCAGCTACCGTCCCCTGGGACTTCTGTGGTCCCGGGCCCTGAAATCGAGGCTGGTTATTAAACATGATTCTTTCATCTCCTGCTCTTTGCTCCCGACTAATAGCATTTTCTTTACCCCTTCAGACCTGGGTCTGTTCTCTCTTTTGCCCTTGGATCTCCTAGGCCGGCCTCCAGCGCCAAGTATGAACCTGGGGCCCCTCCTCAGATGGGACGAACAGATAGTTCCCCAGCCTTGGGAGATCTGGGGCCTCCTCTCACCTCCGACTCTGACGGAGTGGTGACTCGAGGCCAGGCGTGTCACTCTTGCACGTAATTTCCACGCAGAGCACGTTGGTGATATGCTACTTTGTGAAGCAGTTGAACCTCCTTGCCCTCAAGGACCTCCTTGCCCTGGTGAAGCCTCTGGCCTCGCTAAGCTGGGTCTGCCCTTGGGATCGCCCTGCTCGGATACTCAGCCTTAGCTGACTGTGGCCCACCATTCTTTGTGAGGCCTTTTTTTTCCCCCTGACTGCCAGCCAGGCAGTAGGATTATTATTTGACTAAAGAGGTTTTTTAAACGTGGTAGAGTTGAAAGATATATCTCTATCTCTATCTCTATCTATCTATCTATCTATCTATCTATCTATCTATCTATCTATACACACATATATATAATGTCATTTTTACATTTCATATTATACATATGAAATATACATGTATATGTGTCTATATATATAAAATATAAAATGCAAAAAGGCATGAAATAAACTCCAAAAGCATCATTAGTGGAATGAACACACAGACATGCCACCATTCTACATCCTTGGATCCGCAGGCAGCGTCCTGTGCTTCTGAGTGAGTGTTCCTAGCTCGGGGATGTCCGTGGGAGGTAAAAGCATCCTGTTGTTGTGACCGTTTCGATTTGATGAGCGGTTATGGAGGACACGCTCTAGTCCAGGCTGGGTAGCGTAAACCCAGAAAGCATTTACCGCGGCCTGAGGAGCTCCCAGCCCCCTTTACAGCTCAGTTTTCCAAAATACTATAAAAGGAAGCATCTTGGTCAAGATTTCATAGCAAGTTCAGTGACAAAGCCAAGTTTAGAAATCACTATCAGAATTTGCATTTCGTTGCAGTATAGGTGAGATGTGGTCCTATGGGGCAGAGGTAGTTGTGGGCGGGTGAGGGATTGTCTGGGACTGAGTCAGGAGAAGTGGGTTCCATCCCTATTCCCGATGGGAATGCACCCTGTGAACTCAGGCCGTAATATTGTGATTTAACCTGGGAGAAACCCCAGGGTCCCCTTTTCCTATGAGGAAGCTGGGTCTTCAATACTCTCTTAGATTTTTCCCATGTATAAAGTAGAAATAAAGATAGGATTCTTACTGTCCTTACCTTACATGGGTTTTAGGGAATAAAATGTGAGAACAGCTGTCAGAATGTTTTAGAAAAATAATAAGTATATAGCTGTCTTCATCTGGAAGCAGGTGTCATTTGCTTATCAACCTTCCTCGCTCTCATTCCCTTCTAAACCAGGTGAAGTGAAGCCCTGTAGAGCCTGGCAGGGTTGCTGCAGAGAGAGTCAGATACAATTTTTTAAAACATTCTACGTATGGGCAAAAATCTCACAGCAGCAGCCAGGCCCTGACCCCTGTATAGTTGGCTCTTTCCACAAACAAGTACCTGATAATCACCCGTCATGGTGAAATATTTGATTTATTCTAAGAGGTTCAGTGGAGGGGCCTTTTGAAAAAAGGAAACTGTGTAAAAACATTTTGCTAGCAGCTTTGGGAAAAGGGAGGAAGGAGCCGAAAGAATTACGACCACACACCCTTGGAATTGTTATCATATTAAAGCTGTGTTCCATGAGTGGACGGATTTTTGGATGCGGCTGGGTATCTTGCCTCTGGACAGTGAAATTGCTATCCTCTGCCATAGAATAAATTACCTGTCAGGCTCTTTTAAGCAGTTTCAGGATGGTTAGTTTGAAGACAGCAGCACGAGATGGGGAAGGCAGGCGGGGCTTTGGGGTAAGGAGAGTGTATTTTCAAAAGTTGCCGGTTGCGTGTCATAGTGTTATTTGCTGTGTCATGTTGATCTGGTGTGATTTGACAGCTGCATGGGAAAGGCAGCAACCTCAAAGAATGGCAAACTGCCTTCCAGGTGTTTGTCTGTGCAACATATGTCTGTGTAAGGCGGTGGGGAAGGGAAAGTAAGGCTTCCTTTCAAACACAGGGATCCTGGCATTTTCCTGCACGTTGAAGCTCAAAACTTTTATGGTTGTCTCATTATGAGGAAATGGGTTACCACTGATTCTTATAAAGATAAAAGTGCGTTCTATGGCAGTAATGCGCAAACCCCACCCAGACTCATGGACATGTACACACACACACACACACACACACACACTGTTTTCCACTAGCTCACCAGAAGCGTACTATTCTAATCACATCAAACTTCAGAAAGTGCCACACTGTTCATTTGCAGCATTAGGACATTTTCTGAGATTACCTGGGTAATCTCCCAGTCAGAAGAGCCTGGAGGACCACAGGTAAAACGGAAACTGTGTAAAAACATTTGCTAGTGGCTTTGGGGATAGGGAGGAGAGAATAAAAAAAATTACGGCCACAAACTTGATTGATCATTTATTGCACCCACATCTGAGTTCAAGGCTTGTCCCTTTGACCGGTGGTTTGCAAATGTGTTGATTCCAGAAGCTGTTTGAATAGCAAAAATGCCCCTCCTCCTTTCATAAACATCCCTACCAAACGTGTCACCTAAGGTGAACAGGAAGTGTGGTCATGCATTGATATATGCATATGTGTAGGTTTATACATACGTATGTATACATGCATATATGTATATGTGTGGATATGTATATGTGTGTGTGTGTGTGTGTGTGTGTGTGTGATATGAATAACCCAATGCATTACTTCTTCGTGTGTTCTAAAGTACAGTGGTCACACATTTTGAGAGACCTGTCTGCAGACAGCCTGGGGGATCTTCAGAGATGGCCAGAGATGAACTTGTTCTTGAGGACTGGACTCCGCGATTGCCGAGCCCAACTAGGTGGGCCTGCTACATCTGTGGGCCATGTGTCTGAAGTTGTGGCACCTGCCAGCTGAGCGTTGAGTGTTAGGGAAGCTGGATCTGGCAGAGACTATTTTCTGCTTCTTGATTCCCTCCAGGCCAGAGAGAAAAGGAGAACTGCAGTTCGTGAATAATGCCAGGGCTGCTGAATGAACCAGGGGTGGTTAACGTTCTCGCCGATAGGAAAGTACGTTATGCGTGGTAATAACGAAGGTTAATGCTTGCCGCCTGGGACGAAGGGTGTAAAATGGACATGCCAGTTCATCTCAGTGCTGGTGGGGAAATTATGTCCACAGGTTTCATAGAGTCATGGCACATTAAACCTTTGACACCATCTTACAAAAGTTTTTCGACTTACTACCCAGCAGTGGCCAGTTGATTTGGAACAAAGCTTTTTCTTTTGATGTGCTGACAATCGGTCACAAGGAAGATTGAAAAGAAAAACATTAGACCAAACATGGAATTGTCGATGTTAAGCACATCTAAAATGATACAGAATTGTAGTTCAATAAAAAACCTATTGAGTTGTTCGTTGGTGCTGGGCATTGGGTTACTCCGGGCCAGTCGCTGGCAAATGGCAAATATGAACTACTGCCACAGTCTGAGATCAGAGTCTTTGCTTTACCATTATACTATATAACATTTTAAAATATCTAGTGGACTGATGCTGAGATTAGCTGGCTAGAAATATCATCCTACACTAATAATCATTGTGTGGCTGAGAAGTTCCACATTTATCTAGGTAACGTGAACATTAGCCATGTTGTAAATAATAACATTATGTACCCAACACCCCCTATTTTTGCCATGTCATTTTAGACCTTAGATCAGGGGTTCCCTGTCCCCAGGCCGTGGACCAGTGCCCTTTCATGGCCTGTTAGGAACCGGGCCTCACAGCAGGAGGTGAGCGAAGCTTCATCTGTATCTGCAGCTGCTCCCCAGCACTAGCATCACTGCCTCAGCTCTGCCTCGGATCATCAGGCATTAGATTCTCATAGGAGCACCGGTCCTTGGTGCCAAAAAGGTTAAGGACCACTACCTTAGATGATGAGGGGCTGAGAAATAAAACAAATGGATGTTTATTTAGCACCTACTACATGCCAGGCACCATGCCCAGTGCCCTATCCATGGATCATGTTGTAACAGCAACCCTCTGAAAGAGCTGCTTTATATCATCTATATCTTATAGATGAGGAAATTGAAGCTCCAAGTGGTCACATTTTAACTAGTCTGTGTTCTTAACCACCCTTTAACCCGAGTGACTCGCATGTGCTTTTGGAGTGTTGTGTGCAATCGCACACACACGCTTTCACACCTCTAAGTGGTGCTGAGACTTTGCTGCAGAGAGTGCACCAAAGACGAGCTTCTCAAAGCCGTGGCCTCCCCAGGTCAGAGCCCACTCCTTCTCAGGAGACGAGTGTCACTCTCCCACAACCGCGGGCACACAGTGAATGTGACTCCAGCCACCAACCTTTGATTTGCCTCCAAAGACTTCCCTCCACCAAACCCTTGGCTTCATCTTGGCTCTTGCTAACCCCACCTTGCCTTCCTTCCCCTCCTCTTCAGCTCCCTTTCTCAGTGGGAAAGTGGTTTCCATCTGACGTGAGTGAGCGACCTTGTCAGGCTGCCCTCTGTAATCACACAGGCCCCCTACCTGCTGACACTGTACAGAGTGACAGGAGTGGCTCTGTTCGTGTGCGTGCCCACGTCATCACAGTCATCACCTCTGGGTGTTTCTGTATTTTCAGGCTGTGTGCAGTTAGTGGCGTGGGTCTCTTTTTCCTTTGTAGGGGTAAGGTGAGAATGAGACCTTGGAGAATCAATTAGGGACCGTGGCCGCTTGGTGGGAAGGTGCAGATCTGGGAGCTTTTTTGGCCTTAGATGCAGCTCGTCTTCCATTCATGGTCCTGAGCTGCACTCAGTCACATAGACACCCCCCACCCCAACTCTTGCATGTACACCCACACACCACCAATTACTGTGGTTTCATTTGTGGAATGTGTGCATCTATGTGCATGCACACACGCGTGCGCACACACACACACACACACACACTGTAGTCACATCCCTTCCTGCTAGATTTCTGCCCCTTGGGGGTCAACTTCATCCGGCCCTTGACTGACGTGAGCCCAAGGCCATGAGGGGAGAGGCAGTGAGCTGCTTTCTAGCTGTTGGCAAAGATCTGGACTTTTCGGGATTTGACTTTTTATGCTCTGTGTCCTGACTATCGTGCTTCTGGAGAGCCTCTTATAAGTGCAAGACAGACACCCAATACTAGTTGGTGGGTCACCCGGACTGGATTCTCTTCTCCACGAGGTCAGCTAGTAGCCTTTTTCATCTGAGAACTCAGAGAACCAAGGAAGGGGGGACCTGGAAGGAAACTTCCTGGGACGTTCTTCCGCATCCATGATGTTGGCTTCAAAGTCAAGATAGGTGTGTTATCCCTGAACGAGTCACACTTGTATAGAATGGAGCATCGGGGGTACGGCAGCCAAGAAGTCTGAAAAAAGCCAAGGCAGATGATTCCACGCAGCTCCTGCAGTGGTGGCATCCGAGTGGCCAATAATCCACGTGTCCTCGGTCCTGAAATGCCTGTTCCCATCTGTGGGGAATGGTGGCTGTGAAGTCAGCGCACAGGACCACATTTCAGCACAAGGCTGAGGATTTGCACAGGTCACTGCTGGCTTGTGGCAGACATCCTTTAGCCTCTCCCTTCCCCAGCTCCCATTCAATGACCTTTTCACTAATTTCTGTCCTAGGCTGATTTTAGGTTTCCTGATGCCTCTCAAGTCCTCAACCATCAGCTGAAATGTGCAGGGGCCCAGTTCTCCAGCCACTTAGATGGGGGACGTTTGAGTGAGAATTTTTCTCTGGGTCCCTCCAAGGGCTGGAAACTGGGAGAAAGATAGCCTTTTCGCTTTGCCTGGGGTTTCCCCCCACCCCCCACCCCCCACCCCCTCTGGCTCCTTCTGCTGTATTTCCAACAGTGACAGCAATACTTGCAGTTCGGGTGCAGGTGGAGAGCTGGAATTCCTGAAGCCGACTGGCTCTGCCCCCGTTGCTCATAATCTATGGGGCAAACCTTCCCCTGTGCCCCACTTCCCTGGCTCCAGGATAGCTAGGCAAAGTAATTATCCTGGACAGCTGTGTAGCGTTCATTGCCATCACCTTACCTCATCGGCCCCCCATTTTTCTCTCTAGCTGCTTAAAATATAAACCAGACCCCTTGTCCCTCTAGACGGACTCCCTTCAGAGCAGGATGGAGTGTGTTGTGTCATATGTCATCTGATTTGCAATGTGTTTGGCTGATTGCCAGATGGGCATAGGAGGAGGGAGGGGCAACGCTGAGTGTGCAGAGGGCAGGGAGTTCAGTTTTCTGGGGACAGTCTCCAGGCTGACATCAGACCCAGCGGGTGACTTTGACAAGTTGTTTGCCTCTAAGGCTCCATCTGTGGACCAGAGGAAACCCTGTAAGTCACCAATCATTTTCTGGGGACTCGAGGAGTCTGGGGTCTGTGTAGGAAGTCCCTAAGCCATAAACCCTTCCCTGCAGGGTAACTCTAGAGAACCTCAGTGCAATTGTTCTCTCCATCTCCAACTCACCGAACAATGGTTGGAAGCTGCTGGTGCCTATTTCCTGCTGGGCACCGACCTTGGCCTTTGCCCTTAGGGGTTATCCTTGGACTTCAGCTTAGAGCTTTGCAAGAGGCAAGAGAGGAAAGAGCATTCCAAGGTGTCAGAAAGGGTGGGAAGAGGGAGATGTGTACAGGCTCAGTCAATGTGCCCACAGGTAGCCACCCTGGCATGCTGGTGAGCAGATGCCACTTGTCACATGGGTGCCCAGGGGCTCACCAGCACAGAGATAAGCATCTCCTTACACATGTCACTCACACAGACAACTCCCACACTTCTGTCAGGCTGTGCCCAGACTCCGGGTCCCCCTACCACTTTCCACTCTCTTCGACACCTCTCATCCTCCGTCCCTTCTCCAACGAACCTCACCCTTTAAGCTCTGGCCTCTCTTTCCTTTGCAGGCAAGTGGGGATAATCAGAGGCTTAGTGGTCCTTGTGCTCGGGGAGGAGCCAGGCCCCAGTGGCGGCCATCATGGAGTAGGGCTGAAGGCTCCATCCACAGCGCTGATTAGAATAGCCTGCAGTTTGAGCAACTGTAATAAGAAGCAGTTGTCATGGAAACCGGCTCTTGATGTTGTCCAGATTTCAGAATGTCTCCCCTCTCCCCACCTTGGTTATTTTCCTTCCTTCCTTGTCTTTCCCCTGAGGCTATTGCTACTCGTTTGGCAGGAGCATGTGGGTCCGCAACTGAGAGAAGACTGCGGATCCCAGCCAGTCTCCACCATGTGGATGCCTTTCTAAGTGAGGACATTGCCCTGTGTGGCCAGGAAGCTTGAGGCAAGACAGACACACTTCCTGCTTGAATCTTGAAGATACAGGCTGGTGTATCTGGATGCCAGAAGCATAGTCTGAGGCCCTGGGAAGCGCCCTTTATGCATGGAAAGGGGGTAGGGAGAGATCTGCAGACCAGGAAGCTGGGGGGCTCAGCTCTGCCTGCTCCCCAGTAGAAGCCCCAGAGTAAAGCAGCTGAGAGGAGGAGACAGACTTGGGCTCTTCATCCCAGGTGAGAAATCAGAGGAGGGACTTTGGTTTTCCCCACCTGTAGGGCCAGAAATGCTCCCCATACACCTGCACTAGTCAAGGTGTCGCCAAACACAGCAAAATGGGAATCACGTCCCTTGATCTGACAGCATCCATCCCAAGAACGTTATCAGGCTAAAAAGAGACAACAGATGGCGAGCTCTCTGGAAAGGAGCAAGTCTTACATAAAAGAAATCGTCGTGTTTGGGACTCTACTGTGAGACAGAGTCGGAGCGATAGGACTTAAGAGCCCAGACACGTGTGTCTTGGAGAACCTCTAACTTCTAAACTTGGACTTGCTGAACACTGCACAGTGCCGTGAGCCTGTTCGCTCCCTTCTCCTCCCTCCTTGCCCACCAGCATGGGCAGCTGGCACAGGTGTGGCAGAGATGGCAACCAGCTGCATAATAGGGGCTGGGCCCCAGGGACAGGCGATGTGGATACCCCAGGTGGCCAGAGAACCATGGAACTGAGGGTTGAGTGTGAATTGTGACCAAAAGGGATTATTGAAATTCGGTGCCGAGAGTGCCAAATCTGATGCCAGCGAGGCTGCTGAGAGGGGCCTGGGGGTGGAAAATGAGAGCAAAATGTCAGGAGCGGCGGAGACGTAGGAACAGAACGGGAGGGGTGGCCAAAGGTGGACAGCGTCCCTGGAGTCAGGTGTGGCTGCGTGGTGGTGGGCGGGCTGGCCAGCCTGGGCTATAGGCCTAGGTTGGGCAGTTACACAGTAATTGCTTTAGAAGGTGCTGAACAAGCCTCTTTTGGTCGATTGGCACTGGTCGCTAATCCCTAGGGATCTGAGTCCTCATCGGTGTCTTCTGTGTCCCCTTAGCCTGGGCTCTGGCCTGTTGGCCGTTCGTTTCTAATTTTCCTCCTCTGCCTGCTAAGCTGAGTATAAGGAGGGTGTGGAGGAAACTTCGCAACACGGTAGTTCTTTCTAGCATTCAGGCGAGATGCTAGATGAGATGCCCAAGGACGGCCCAAGTCCTTTCTGCCTCGTTTCTCAGAAGGTCTGGAGGATCCCAGGTGGGTACACAGGCCTGGGGGCCTCTCCTTCCAAGTGATAAATGAGCTTCACTCTAAGTTAGGAAAACGGTAAAAGCGAATGTGATGTCCAGCTGATTCTCTGTTCCAAGAACAGGAAGGAAGCTTCAGAGGCAAGCCGGCCACTCTCCTCTTTGAGTGGTATCCGTGCTGTCTCTGAAGGGGCATGAACGCTGCACATAAAACTCAGAAAAACATCCTAGTTAGGACAGTTCTGCCTGTGGTCACATGCTTCCTCTTCCAGGTGTGTTTTATTTGTTGTCCTTTACTGCCAGCCACCTGTTCAGCACTAGCTGGCAAGGCGGGCGCGAAAGCCTTCCTCGGGGTTTAGGATAGAAGGCGTTCGGGATGTTTCTCGTCCACTTCAGCGACCCCGAAGACGTGTTTCTAGCATCACGTCGGTCACCGTGATGAAGGGGCGACATCAAACCGGTCACTGCAGTCGCACAGCGAACATCGCAGAGTTGTCATAAGTGATGAATGATTTTCACTGTCGAAAAGACTGATTTTTTTTTTTTCCTCTTCAAAATTTTTACTCTGGCGAGGAGAATGTCCATAATAGTCTGGGAATGAAATATTAGCTCCTAAGTTGGCCAACCCGGTCAAATGCTTCAACCTTGTCCTTGTCCCTCTTGCCCATTTGGTGTCAAACAGAACTCGGGAGCAAAATTACACGTACGAGAACAGTAGAATGATCGGCATGTACAGTGCTGGAATGGCGACGCGTCGGAGAGACGGGACCCTTCTAAGAATGTATCATAATTCTTTGCAGGGATTCT